>NW_022589775.1:1132311-1481451 GCF_004348235.1 Phoca vitulina | reverse complement strand
TTTTTTATTTATTTATTTGACAGGGACACCGTGAAAGAGGGAACACAAGCAGCGGGAGTGGGAGAGGGAGAGGCAGGCTTCCCGCTGAGCAGGGAACCCGATGCGGGGCTCGATCCCAGGGCCCTGGGATCATGACTCGAGCCGAAGGCAGACACTTAACAACTGAGCTACCCAGGCACCCCCACAGCACTTTTTTTCTTTAATGCTATTTCCATAGTTACATATTTTTGGGAAGGTCAAAGGACAAAAGACACAGAAATGGCATAAAGCAAGTCCGGGATAAACATGATTGCAGAACCACACAGTTTTGGAGATAAATGATGACCTAAGCCATGAAATTCAACCCCCAAATCTTAGGAAAACTGACATACATCAGTTCGGTGTTTTGTTTTATTTAGTTGTCTAGCATGTGCAAAGCACTGGGTGTTAACTGTGGTGGGCCACAGAAAGAAGCCATATTGCATTTCCATAATCTTGAAATCTGGTAAGTGTAGAAAGCTTGTAGGTATGTATAAAGTAATATATAAGGTAAAATGGATTAGAGCTGAGGTAGTGATACAAGTCAGTGTTTGGGGAGTTCACAGGAAGGAATGCTCCTTTCTAGCTGGAGGCATTTTGGAAGGTAGCTTGCAAGAGTGATTGTTTTATCTTGGCTTTGAAAGCACTGTTTGGGGTCCTTTATCCCTTTTGAGAATATGGATAGCTATGGATTATCCTCTCAGTTTAAAAAAAGTGAAGAATTCACTCACATAAATCACTCACATGATTTACTCACTTATAGCTTGAAAGTGTTCTCAAACCCATGGAAGGCCATCAGTAGATATCCATACCTAGGGGTCTCCCTCAGGTTGTGAACAATTGGTGTGAAAGTCGGACAGATAAATGGGAGAGGGAGGAGGATATCTTTTAGGAGGAAAGAGTGATGTGAGCTAAGGCATGAAAACTTGAAACCACAAAGTATATTTGGGAAATTGTGTCATGCTGTTTCCCAGGACTGTAGGGTATATGAGGAGTGTAGGGAGCAGTAAGAACAGGAATGGGATTGAAATGAGGGGATTATGAGAGGCCTTGATTATAGATGGGCAATTAAGGTATTATATGATAGGAATTTATGAGGAATTAAAGGTTTTTGAGCAGGATGGTGGGGGTGGAACAAGATTAAGATTACTCTATTAGGGTAATTTAATCACAGTATTAGAACAATTGGAATAAGTAGAAAAGGAAGACAGACAGGGTAGGAAAATGTAATAATCCAAGCATTGGTTGATGAGAATCTTACTTTATAGCAGTGGGAATATAAAAGTGACAGTCAAGACATTGAGAGACTGAGAACTGGTCTTGGTTATCTGGTGGAGAGACAGAGGAGAGGGAACAGTTAAAGAACTCTGAGACTTTGAGACTGGGCAACTAACAAAAAGGTTTTGTCCTTCTCAAAACTAAGGAGGGAGAGAGCAAAGGGATTAAAATGAAATTCTGACAACAATCTTATAGATCTTATCCTCATTTTATATTTGAGAAAAGCAAGGCTAAAAGTTTAGAATTTGTCTAAAATCACACTGTTCAGTAAGCAGATGAGCAGGGCTGGTTGGGGAATGTGAGTGTCTCCTGTCCAGAGGTATTGTAGTGTCTTAGTACTGATGCTGTTTGTACTTCAGCTGTCCAGTAAGTCAATCCTGAGGTGTACTCTTACTTTTTTTCAAAGTAAGCTTTACACCCAACGTGGGGCTCAAACTCAGGACCCTCAAGAGTTGCATGCTCTACCCGCTGAGTCAGCCAGGTGTCTCTGAGGTGTACTCTTAATCTAAGGAGCCTGTAGTCCATTCATTTGTGCATATGGTGTGGAGAAACGTTCTGCACATGGATTCTGGCCTGGAGTGCAGCTCTGACACTTACTAGTGCTGTGACCTTGGGCAGGTTATTTAACCTCTATACCTTATTCATAGTAAAGTGGGGATGATAATAACAGCACTGTTTCATAGGATGTTATTAAAATTGAGTGATTCAATAAATTAGCCTAGTATGTTTTAAGTGAAATAAACAAGTATCCTTTGAGTGTCTGCTTTGTTCTGGTCACCATGCTAAGTTCTGGGGATGTAGTAAGATGGGCTGGGAGACAGTTGAGGAGGTAGGTGATATCTTGCCTCTTTATCAGAAGAGTACATATTAAAGTTAAAACAGCCATCATCTATCAGTAACCAGTATATTGGTGAGACTGGCTGGCTCCTCTCAAAGCAGTTTCTAAACTTGTGGTCCCAAAGCTGGAAGACAATCATTAAAGTATCTGGGTGAAGGCTCTACCTAGACCTGCACTGTCTGTTTCATTAGCCATTATCCACATGTGACTATTGAAATCTAATTAATTATAATTAATTAAGTATGAATAAAAATTCAGTTCCTCAGTCGCTTTAGTCACATTTCTAGTGCTCACTAGCCAGATTTTGCTAGTAGCTACCTTATGAGACAGTGTAGATAACAGAGCATGTTTGTCATTATAGAAGGTTCTATTGCATGGGCTGATCTAGAAGAAAATTGGGTCCATGACAACAAACATCATTAACAAGTTCTTAAATTAGAGCTGTCTCTGTATTTTTTTGTGTAAATTCTGTAACATAAGGCCCTATACTTTTATCATAGTCATATGTGAAAATATTATTACCCTTCCTGGAAGTCTCACTTATAAAGTTTTGTTTATTGTTCATTGGTAGGCGGGCAGTAACGTGACAAACAGAATTTATGCAAAGAATTAGTTACATCTAATTGGCCCCACTGCTGGTCTGTGATGCTATATTTATCTTACCAAAGCACAACTCTAATGTTGTCATTTTATTCCCTAGTGAATAAAATACAAACTCCCAGACTTAACATTGCAGACCTCCCATGACCTGGGTCCTGCTGGCTTTTCCATCTAGATGGCTTATATTCTCTACATATAGCTAGTTCTTTATTACCTCCATATCTTTGCTTTTTCAGTCTTACAATGTATGCAATTAAAATCTGACCCAAATGAATGATTTGTCACATATGCCACCTTTTTAAGATGAAATTTTTCCCAATTAGCTCAGCAAAAGTGTGTTCTCTTCAGCTTGAGTTAGCTGTTTGATAGACTGTCTTTGAAGTTTATCAATAACTTTTTTTTTTAAAGATTTTATTTATTTATTTGGGGGAGAGAGAGGGAGAGGGGGAGAAAGCATGAGAGGGGAGATGGTCAGAAGGAGAAGCAGACCCCCTGCTGAGCAGGGAGCCTGATGCAAGACTCCATCCTGGGATTCCGGGATCATGACCTGAGCCGACGGCAGTTGCTTAACCAACTGAGCCACCCAGGTGTCCTGAAGTTTATCAATAACTCTTATAGCACAAATGTTTCTAAACATGTTATTTTTTTTCCTAAATAGCAAAATCTCTGAGGTAGGAAATTTTTGCTAAGACCTTTTAGAAGCCATTTAGTGATGGCTGATTTAAATCAGGTAATAAAAAGAGATAACACTTTTATTGACCACTATGTCATCTCACTCTGTCCCAGGTCCTATATTAAGTAGTACATGTGCATTCTCTCTCTAATTCTCATAACACCACCATTAGGTAGGACCTTTAGTTTTAGATGTGGAAACTAAAATTTTAGAGCGCGTCATGCCTTGCTCCGGTTTATGCAGTTTTAATACATTATAGAGCTGACATTCAAGCAGAAGCAGTCATTGACTCCAAGAGCCCATGGACTTAACCCTCATATCTTACAGCAACTTAGACCTCAAGAGATTCTGACTTAATAAACATCCTTGATTAATCCAAACCTTGCATGTTAGAAGTTTGAAGTTGCCTTGTTTATGTGAAACATCATAAAAAAAGTTTGAGTTGAAATTCAAATGGATATACTTTTTTCCAGAAAGAGTATTTTTCCCATGTGAATACTTTTAAAAGATCTATTGAAACTTGATGGTGAAAAGTAATTTTGTTTGTGTAAACTAGTGCACAAGATGAGTTTTTACCTGCTTGTTTACACAACAGGGCCTCCGGAGGACCCGTTGATACTGGCCCAGAGTACCAGCAAGACCTAGAGAGGGAGCTTTTTAAGCTTAAGCAAATGTACGGTAAAGCAGACATGAATACGTTCCCGGACTTCAAATTTGAAGGTAGGTGTCTTTAATCATGGATTCAGTCTTGTGGGAGATTATTTTAAGTTGAGCATATTTCTACTTTATACTTACTTGGATTGTTCAGAGGATTAAATGACAGTCACACGTAAATTTATTAGGACAGTGACGTTTGCATGAGAAGCTCTGGTGTAAATGTTTGCTATTGGTATAGGAGATCATATAACAGGTTAGATGGTGGGGTTCTGAAATCAAACTCCCTGATCTTGAATCTTAACAAGATCACCTATGAAGTGTGTGATCTTGGATAGTTAACTGGTGACTGTTTCTCACCTGATCTTTGGGGAGAATTATATCTTCTTTGTGGTGGTTGTAATTAAATGACATAATGTATGTGAAATCAGTTAATAGGGAGCCTGATTTATAGTAAGGGCTGAATAAATCTTTAGCAATTGTTATGTTTCCATGTAGGTGTTTAAAAACAGTATTTACTAAAAAAAAATCAGAGGATTGATGAGTTAAATATTAAAGCCTTCTAGATAATGCATTTTATTGCAATATGGCTAAGCTTGAACCTTTTTTTTTTCCTTTTCTTAGATCCTAAATTTGAAGTCATCGAAAAACCCCAGTCCTGAAGAAAGAATGTAAAATTTATTTGGTAATTTGTCCTAGATTAGTTGTACAACTGTATCAGAATAAACATACATTTCTCAGCTGTCAAGTGTTCTTTTAATTCTGATTCCAAATAAATTATTTGGTGATGTTGGGTGTGCAGTTGAGTGTATTGAATTCTGTGTCTCGGCATCATTTTTAAATCCTCCCATTTAGTTACAGTGAATCAGGTGGAGACCTTGGATAAATTGGCTACAACTTGCCCATAACCCGCCAGACTCTAGTCTGTGCAGGGCTACCCTTTTAGTCGTGGAGACTTACTGCCTGAGGAGAGCCACCCTGACCCAAGGAATGTTTGCTGCAGGAGGATGTTACATCCGCTCCCAGAATATAAAGAAATGGCTTATAAACCTTTTATCATAGCTTTTCCAGGAAACTGGAGTTAAGTTTGAATATACACAGGAGCATCCATTGTGTTTTAACTACCATGTCCTCAAATACTAACTGCTTTTATCCTAATAGCCCAGGGCCCTCCTCTTCCCTTGCAGTTTATGATCAGAGGCTAGCTAGTACTGTGCTCCACAGACAGAGGAAGGAAAGCTGAGAGTGGGGCGGGGGTTCTACAAAGGAACTCCTTTGAAAGATGAAGCTGTATGGTGTGGTTTTGCCCAAGTGATGGAAGACCCAGCAAATCATGCACCGGATAGGTGGCCTAACAGGCATATCAAAATTTTAGTTACTGTAGATGGCTCGTTTAGCTCATTTCAAAAGAATAGATTTTTACTGTGGTGTGCCAGTCTAGCTGAAATCAGACCCACTTAGGAATACCTTTTCCAAAAGACCTACAAACATTTCCTAATGATAATAGCTGTGATTAAATTAGTAAGATGTGTAGAATTGGAATTGGGGTAAAGCAGTAGGAAGAAATGGCCCAGTTTCTTCAAATGATGCTGAGCAATGACTGTTTTTCAACTACTTTTATTTAAATAATTGTAGACATTGAAACAATTTGATGTTTGATTATGGTAAGGTAATTGAAGAAGTCTAGTTGCTCAGGTCCTTTTTCTAACCTCCACCGAAACAACACCCACCTGTGGCAGGCGAGGTGCCTTGGGGTGCACGGTACAAGTGCCCATCTAGAGAAGGGCCTGACCCTGTCAGCACACGCTTCACCTCCCTTATGTTCCCCTCACTTCCCCCACTCAGTTTAGTTGAATTTTACCTTTTATAATTTCACACCTACTTTCTCATACACTTTTTAAAAATCTGTCTTGGAACTATTTGGAGTTTGCTGGAACATCCCACTCTCTTCATTCATTCTGTAAACCTAAGGATTCTGTTTGTGACTGACTACCTACTCCCCTGCCCTACATCATAGGGCATTTATTACTAACTTCTGACTGGGGAAGTGCTTTTTTTTCCAGCTGGATGTGAAAGCCCTTATCTTCAGATCCCCTTCCTCTTTCTGGTGAGGCTGCCGCAACTCTGCAACTCCAGCCTTTCTCCGCCACTTCAGTCGGCCAGTGCACTCCTTATCCTGAACTTAACACCTTAGATGTTTGTCACAAACGACCTCAACCTTCTAGGCTTTAGTGTTGAAAATGGCTCTTCTCCCATGCCTGGTGTTACAGGTTGAATTGTGTTTCCCTAAAATTCATTTGTGGAAATCCTAAGCCCCAGATCCTCACGATGTGGTTGTATTTGGGAATAGGACTTCTAAAGGGGATTAAGTAAAAGGTCTTTAGGGTGGGCCTGAATCCAATCTGCCTAGCATTCTTAAAAGAAGAGGAAATCTGAGTTGAAAAGTACAGAGAACTGGAAAGGGACATAATGTCTGTTACTTACCTAGTGTTACCTTTAATAATAATAAGCAAAGAGGGCTTCTGTTTCAGGCAATTCTTACTTAAATCCATTTAGTGTAGGATTTTTTGGTGTTAGCGATTACTAGTTCTCCTTTGCTGCCCTTGCTGTAGGGGCTCATAAATGCTGGCTCTCTCTGGGTAGGTGCTGTGTGTATAAGTTCTTGGGGGGCTCTGTGGGCTAGGAGGTCTTCCCATTGCACAGATTACCCTAAGTGGGAGGTCCACTCCAACTCATCTCTTCCAAACTCCCCTCTGTTCCCATCCCAGTGGCACAGTCTTGTTTCAGATGTTTTATCTCATTAAGACACTGGCAAGAGCCTCAAGGCCCACTACTTTCAATGATGCCTACCTGACCATGAGAAATTCATATATTCTTGCCCTAAGAAATCATGGGAAAATAGGTGCTTCACCACTCCCCTGCTGTCTTTCTTAATATCTTTTCCAACTCTTTCTCCCTGCTCAAATAGCTATTTCCTTCTTGGCAGCCACCTTCAGTTTTTGCAAGTGATTTCTCTTTAAAATTCTCTGTACTTGCCTTGGGGGATGAGTCAGGTAATAGAATGTACAACTTGGACAAATTCATTTTGTCTCACAGTTTGGACAATTCATTCTCTCTGTCACCATTCCTCCCCACCCTCAATCCATCCATATACACTTTATAACAGCTTGTGTGGTAGGGTAAAAGGGAGAGGACTGGGGTAATGATTTCAGGGTAGCACCATTATCTTCATGAACATCAAAGGGGGTATTTGTACCTTAGAAAATGTACTTATCTTCGGCCTTCGGGCAACAGAAGATGTCCCAATCAACATTCTGTTAACATGAATGTATCATATCTTTATGTATAATACTTTTTCTCATGTTCTTGGCTATATGTTATCCTAAAATTTAGAAAAACCATTTTCTTGACCTATAGTAACTTCAGTATAATTTTTGCTAGTTAAATATTTGGAAGGAAATTGAGTTTGAGAATGAAAAGTCACATGGCAAGGGCAGCTTGAGAAATCCAACCACAGATCTTAGGAAGCTTCAGTTTTTACACCATCTTTAGGAAGCACTTAGAGGTAGCACATTCAATGTTAAAAACATCATGAGGTGGACTTTTAAAACCATCCGCCCTCAATTTTAGAGAACTTAAACAGGTCCTCTGTTGACACAACTATTCACTTATTTTGAGAGCATTTTCTTAGTAGAAAGCATAAAGACATTTTATACTCTAGTATGTCTTAGTACTTTTTTTAAAAACTTGGGCAAATAAAAATACAGCATATTTTTAAAAGTCATAATCAAGAGTAAATAGAAAGTGTTAAACGAAATTCAACTGAGGAAATCTTAAAGACCTTAGTGGCTTTATTTGACAATTTATGAATCAGGGAGCATCCAGTCTAAAATAGAAAAGTGCCCTGAAGAGCTATACAAAATGACTTTTATAGGCAGAAGGGGGGTGGGACAAGGAAGTTACAAGCAGAGTGGATTGGCTGTGGCAAGGTCACCTTCCTTTAGGGGACTGGAGGGGTCTATCAGGCAGGTTACCTCACTAGCCTGACCAGGCAATTCCAGATTGACTGGTTTTAGATACCACTCCTGGGAGAGGTTGAAACTGTAGTTAAGTTTGGTATTAAAGTTTTGGTTTGATGATTTGGACTTAGCACAAATGTCTCCATTTTAGAGTATGTTGTCTCTCTCTCTTTTTTTTTTTTTTGGTTTATGCAACTTTATTGAAGAAAAATATATCAATTACTAGCAGAGCTATTAGTTGATTACTCATCCATTGACAACTTGCATCATTTATTCAGTGCTATATTAAACAGTGTATTGGAAGATAGATTAACTAATAGCTCCAAGCCTCCTAACAATTTAAATGAGAATTACAACATGTTTGAGACCCTATCTTGGAATACAAAAGGTGTTTGACTTCCAATTTCCATTCTCTGTAGAACAAGAAAAGGTCATTCCTTTATTGACATGCATAAAATACATCACATTTTCTGTTCTGCTGATGCTATAAATTCAATACCAATTCTCCAGCCACATCAGTTATGAGCATAAAGTATATCATGTAACCTCAAATCTCTAATAGTGGAAGCCTTAAAAAAAGACTGGATGCTAGAATAATGCTGCTTCCTTTGATGTGACAACTGAGCATCCATCTCCCTCCCCCTCAGATGATTTCTTCAGCATGTCAGAAGCAGTGAGGAATGGTTTTAGTCTCATAACCAAGTTAGAGTGAAGACATCGGCCACATAATGCACATGCTCCATTTTTTAAAAAATTCTGAATCTTGGGCAACTGTTCTCTTGTAACTACTTTACAGTTTCTAAAAGCAGTTACTGTCCAAAGCTGGAAGAACTTAAGTCTTCTCAGATGAGCATGTGAATGAATGGAGGGAGGTAAACAAAAAATAAAATTAAAAAAGATGAGGTCTGATAGGGGAGCACATTCAATTTAACATTGAATGTGCTATCTCTAAGTGCTTCCTAAAGATGGTGTAAAAACTGAAGCTTCCTAAGATCTGTGGTTGGATTTCTCAAGCTGCCCATGCCTTTCTTTTGCATAAGAAAATCAAAAAAGGAACAGTAATTTAAAGTTTATTCCAGCTATAATGCGGGTTATTCTGACTTTAAGGTAGCATCACATGGCATACTTCTGAGTCCATTCCCGAGATACTCTGTTGTACTTATCTCTGTCTGTTTTATAGATCCATGCAATCTCTGGCTCTAGGGGGTCATCTGAGTTTGGATCACATAGCAGTGAACAAATGGATAAAAGAACTTTAGAAATAGTTAAAGCAGGAGACCATTGTGATCTTAGAATATCAAGACAAATGCTGCCATTACTGTTAATATTTGGATGATAAATTCTTGTTGTAAATGCAACCTTATGGTTTGAAGGGGTAGCCTGTGGGAAAATGAATTGTCAAAAAGAATACACCGCCTTGATATGGGCTGTCATTAGGTCCCATAATTGTGACTTGCCAATGAAACATATCATCCCCAGCTGGACCTGCAGAACATTGTGCTGGAGGGTCACGGGCCAGATCACTAAATTCCTTATTAATCCGTTTCAGCGCCATAGTCTGTGCTTTTCGTCTGGCTCCTCACTCTCTCGGTGTGTGCTCAACGGTCTGGCCAAAACTCTTGATTATCCGGGCAGCAGGGAAGGATTGTCTCTTCGTCTCCCACCGGCTCTGCCAGACACAGGCGCAGAGGGGCCGGGGCCTCCCTCGAGCTGCGGCCTCGGCCTCCTCCCCGCGCGGCAGCTGGTGCCTCCCCGGCCCTACGGGGCTCACGCACACGAACTAGAGTATGTTGTCTGTTTTTAAACAGTATCATCAACAAATAAAAATGTACCGTTTACTTTGAATTTCCTGACCAGTTATTACTCCTAAAAGTGTCCCAAACTCTTATAGAACAAAGGATGGAAAATTAGGATGGAAAACTGGAAACAAGAAACAAAGGATGGAAAATTAAATTTTAACAAAATTTGAAAGTTGGAAAAGTATCTTAAGATCTTTTTAAGAACTGTGTGGAAATGGATGCCTAATAACAAAGGGGTGGGAGAAGAGGGAAACAGTTTCTGTCCAGCTTTAATTCATGGAGCAATAATTTGTGTCACTTTGCATAATAAATGAACTGGATTATAATAACATTGCAGAATGTAATACTTTATTAATAATCTAAATCTGTGGAGAAATTTTATTAGTTGCCCTTTCACAAGTGCTCTTGGTTTTTAAAAATTCATTCAGCATTTATTAGATACCAACTACACATCAGATACTGTTTAATACATGCATAGTGTATTATGAAATAAAAACCAGTAATTGCCATAAAAAAATCAACCAAGTGCTATGGAGACTCAAAGAAGAAACTTCTTCCAGCAGGAGGAATGAGGGAAAGCCTCATAGAGGTGAAATTTGAGCTGTCCCTCAAATAGTAAATAGATTTTCCCAATTTTGTTGATCAGGAGAATCAGCATTCCAGGGGAGGAAAACATTGCGTTCTTGAAATAAAATGACCCTTGTTCAGTTTGACGGGTGCATAAGGCAACCAAAGTAGAACAGTGGAACATTTGGCTAGATAGGTAGGTTGTGGCAATAGGACGAGACGTGTATGTGAGGGGGCGGGGGAAGCCTTGAACTCCGGGCTAAGGAATTTAGCCCTTAGGGAAAAAAGCGGAAGATTTTTAGCAAGGGGAAGGGAGAAAAGGGAGAAGGGGACTGACCTTGCTCTAGAAGTCATGACTAAGAAGGGAGAGTATTTGAGGGAGGAAGGTCCCAGAAGATAAAACTTGAGATAGTAACAAAGGCCTGAGGTGAAAAGGATGACAGCAGTGACAATCCTGGAATGAGCCAGTGCAGGGTGGAGTGGATGAATAAGGGGAGGTAGAAGATGGGCAGATGTAGAGATAGGAAGGATAGGAGTGCTAGAATTTAAACGTATTCATCACGGTTAGCTTCAATATTAAAAAAAAATAATACTGAGATTAGAGATTTGGGCATCCGTGGTGAGGGGAGAGTGGCTGAGAACAGAACGGCCCACCACAGCACTGAGCCTGGGTTGTGGGGACAGGGAAGACGGAACAATGTTACGAGCTGTGAGCCTAGGGAGGGGTCCACTTGCCAGAGGTTACTAAGGGTGAAGGGAAGGTGTGGCACAAGAGGAGAACTTAAGAATTTAAAAGGAATGTAAATTTAAATTTAAAAGGAGCTAAATAAAACACCTTGTGTGAACATCCTGCATCAGATGGACCTGGGTCTTGTAAACCGTGAGTCCTCACTTAGCTCCGTGAACTTGGTGGACTGACTCTGAGTCTCAGATTCCTTGCCTGCCAATGATGACATGACCAGCTTTATTTTTAAAAAATATATATTTATTTAAGCGAGAAAGAGAGAGGGAGAGAGAGAATCTGGAGCAGGCTCCACGGGGCTCCATCTCACGCCCCTGAGATCACGACCTGAGCCGAAATCAAGAGTCAGGTGCTTAACTGACTGAGCCACCCAGGTGCCTCATGATACATAATATCATTGAGATGAATGAGATTGTATACACCCTCCCCTCCATCTGCCCCCACCGGACATATATAAAATGTTCAAATAGTTTTGACTTTTTCTTTGCAGAGCATTTTTGTCAGCATTTGAGAGGCTGGCAGGCATCCAGATAAAGATGATGAGATTCTAATCTTAAGCAGCTAAAGAGCGCCTTGTAGCTACAGATGGTAAGAGGGGGTAGTTTGCTGGGTTTTGCTGAACAATAGGTGGGTGACTCTTGCCCTGCACCAGTTAAATGGGCCTAAAAAGTTGAACAAGTTTTTTTATTAATGTAGCCTTTAATCAAACAAAACCACTCGTGAGATGAAGGAAGTTCTTTGCAAAGTTGTACTAAAAAAACAATTGTTCCACATTTAGTTAGGTTAAACCTCCAACTAAAAATAAATTAAATCTAGTTACAAAAGCAACAATGATAATTAAAATAAAACTTGCTATTAGAGATTTCAGAGCCCTAATCCTTATACAACACAATTTCACTGCAAGAAAATAAAATCAAAATGCTCTATGAATTATAATGGGGTTTTACCAATTGTTAATATTCAAGTCCCTCAAAAGCAAATGGAAAACACAAGTCCAGACACAAGTGGATATAATATTGAGCACAATATTATATTATATCCTTTGTGTGGGAGAAGGCATTCTCCGCACAATGATTTCTACTTAGCTACATACAATATATTAAGATAATGTACAATACATATTTAACTCAAAGAAAGTGTCATATGTTAATACTTTATAAGATGAATCCTCTAGCCAAGTGGATCAGAAGCTTTTCATCTGTTAGCAAAGCTAAGGCACTATGTATTTTTCCCCACAATATGGATTTGTGTCATTTAAATTGAAGAAATTGATCTTATGTGATGGTACGTATGCCTGAGGAGACATCTTTTTTTTTTTCTTTTTTTTTCTTTAAGTAGGCTCCAAGCCCAGCAAGGAACCCAATGCAGGGCCCGAATTCACAACCCTGAGATCAAGACTTGAGCTGAGATCAAGAGTCGGACACTTAACCAACTGAGCCACCAAGGCACCCCGTGAAGGGCCAACTTTGAGACTCACATATACTCCTGACACTTGGCAATGCAAGGAGAAAGCATTCCTCATACCAAAGCAAATCAAAGCATGAGCATCATTTAGCTTAATTTTTGCAAAAGTTTATAGACGGGTGTTTTTCTCATGCTTCACCAGCAGAGTTGGGAAACCATGTATGGGAGCCAAATCCTGTCCGTGCCTGCTGTTTTTATAAATAAAGTTTTATTGGAACACAAACATGCCATTTGTTTATTATTGTCTATGCCTGCTTTTGTGATGCAAAGGCAGAGCTGAGTAGTTGTAACAGGCCAGTATGGCTTAAAATATCTAGTATCTGGCCCTTTATAGAAAATGTTGGAAGGAGTCTGGTGAGAAGCACCCAGTGCCCCAGACAAGTGGGGCGCAAGGTATAGTCTGACAACAGGCATCTTCCCGGGGACCTGGTGTGGTGTCCAGGTACACGCTAGTGCTTAAGCCGTTTGTCCAGTAAATCCTGGGACTTGCTCTGTCTGAGGGGAAAAAAGAATGGACTCCTTTAAAAGCAGCTTAACCATGTTCAAAGTTGACAAAGTTCGTGAGTAACCTTTTCATCCAGATTTGCCCAGAACTATTAATGCCCTATCCATATTTTATTACCCATATTTTACATGAACTGAATAATCACACTAAGTTATAGAAGATTATGCTTTTTTAACAGTCTCGTTGCTCTTACTATTACACGGATCATTAGAATTTTCACTCTAACACTAGCTTGGACCCCGTTATAATTAATCAGTGGAGAAACCAGATGATGAGACCGATTTTTCATTTCAGCCAGCGTTTCTCCTGTCTTCTATGTATCAAGCAGGGCACAGGTGTAGGGCGTAGCCCCTTCTCCTCTCTACATCCCCGGCTCTGCAGTAAGCAGGATTGGCCAGCAAGGCACTCGGCCCAGCCCAGAATTTCACTGCATGGTTTTCAGAGAAAATCATTTGAAAATCAGTATGAAGTCACCATCATGCAGAGAAAGCTATCTGCAAGGTTATGTGTGGAGGGTCCAGTGATGAGTTCTGAGATCAAGGTCCCTGATCCTCTTCAAAGGGGTCTTAGAGGAAGGAAAGAGCAAAAAACAACTCAAGTGAAATAAGACACTTGGGTTTGTGTTTGACTCTCAAAATTACGTTTAATGAAAAAAATCAATGACACATGCCAAGGGAGTGAGCTCTGGTCATTAGGTATTTTTCTTCGTGTTGCTTTTGGTTCCCCAGAGATAAAAATAAACACAAAGTGCAAATCCTTGGGAATAAGACCCACTCCTCCTACCTCCCTTCTGTGAATAGATTAGTGACAAATGAGCAGCGGAGTAAGGATTGTATTAGGGGAGAAAAGAGGATTCTGGTAGAAATGAGACTAGAGGTTCCTTTTGCATCTGTCAGTAGTTTCTGAACCCTCTAAATCAGAGTCCTGCACAGAGGGTGCACACAGTTTGTATTTTCATGCTCTGTGGATTAATTTCACAATCAGTATCATATATTTTAGTAAGTTTCTCTAGGAGTTAGGACATTTAACATTTCATAAACCCCAGAATCTTACAAAGTTTTGTGATTCTTTTAACTTAGTCCAGAGGCAAAAAGCCAGACTGGATTTTATTTAGGTGCTGACAGAACTATTTGTTTAAAATAACAATTTCAAGTAATTTAACGATCATAAAAATTATCACGAAATACCAAATTCATCTCCTCGTGTACCTCTTTGCAAATGTAAGACAAAGCAGAGTTTTATAATCTTTTAATAACTTGTGTAACAACTGTGGTTTTGGCGTATCTCAAAGGTGGAATTCTTTTAAATTATAAAGGATTTTGTATGCTTGAAATCCTAGGAAAAGGGAAAAAAACAAGTTTAAGTATAATGTATTAATTCATATTTAAAGAAATATATAAATTTTATCAGTATAAAGCTACATGCGCTATGAGAATTGATAGGTAAAAACCAGCATATAGTTAACTAAATCTATTTTATGGGGAATTAAATAAATACTAGGAGACAAGGTCTCTGAAACTTTGCCTAAAGAGTAAAGAAGTCGGAGTGGGAATCAGAGTGGGGGAAATCTTATCTGCTTGGGGTATGCTCCTGCTCAGCATCCTATCATGCACCGTACAGCTCCCCCAAAAGGAAACTACGCAAAATTGTAAGAATTCATTATATAAGAATTCAAAAGGGAAATTACAATATAAGAATGATGAGAAATTGTCAATAATGCCAAGACTGAGAAATTGTGCTCTAGGGCAAAACCAGAATGGAAGGCTTGACCTCTCAGTGGATGAGGGCAACCAAGAGGAAGACAATGAAAAAATAAAAGGTTTCTGCTCTTCTGACTCAGCCACAAAGTGTCTCCTACTGTTTGGAAGGATGAGATTACTTTGTTCCACATTTAAGGAGTGTTTTCTATAAATTGTAGGAACAAATATGACAGAGTTACACATTGCTTATCTGCTAATGAAAGAATTTAATACGATTGTGGTACAGTAAACTACAAAATCAAATGACTTCTGTGAGAGATTCTGGAATAGACAATTTAAAAAAAAATCAAATTTTGACAGAAAAAAAAAAAGTCTATGGGACAATAAATGGGTCGTAAATTTAGTGTCAGAGTCACTCAAGTGTTTAAAATACCAGTGTCCACTGCCTCCCCCGAGCTTTACATAGGAAATCTAAGAGAATCCTTGCCACTGAGTGCCAAGGAGGTCAGAGAACCAGTGTTCCATTTCTCAAGAAAGGGTTTAGACCTCCAAAAACACTGGAAACCTTCCTCCCTTACCTCTCATATTCCTGAAAAAAAATCCAGAAGGTTGAATATCCATCCAAAGAGCTACAAAATCTGAGCAACGATGGTATTTACTACTTCACTGTAGAGTTCACAAATGCAAAAGTACACAAGGGTCCAAATTATGTTGCCTAAACCATCTGAATTGGATAATTATTGTATCCCTTTAGGGAGTTCTGAAATATTCCTTTCGGCAATAGCAGAGGATATTCCATATTCCTAAATTTTCCAAGTTCTCTGAATAACCAAAGGAGAGTCTTGGAATCAAAGATCTGGGGGAAGCCATCTGCTTGGGCAAGCTGACAGGAATCCAGGTGCCTGGATCCAGCCCCACCACTATGATCCTGTGAGAACTTGGGTCTTAATTTTCTCATCTATGAAATGGAGCTGATAACACCAGACCTAATGATGCTAAGGAGGCTAATGATAGCAAACATCATGAGAAAAAAAATGGTAGGCAAAGCCCCATTGCTCTACAAATGCAACTTTATCATACCATTCCAGACAGAGGATGGAAGCTAACAGTCACTCACCTCCTTCTGAAGACCAGTCGTAGACCCTCGCACAAAGTATATTAAAAGTGAAAATCCATCACTTTCTGTACAATCGTTTCATTTCCCCTGCCCTATTTCCTAAACACATCTGATCTATAAATGTGCTTTAAAAATACTCACATTTTCACTCATTGTGGTGGCTTTAGATGCAGAACTACTCTTCCTGTTTGTGGAATATAAAAGACAATATTAAAACATGCCAGCAAGCCTAACTGAATTTCTTATATTTATGGACAATATTCCACAGAGAAAGCCACATAACAAAGTAACAGCCTGTGAAACCCTATGGATCTCATTGTAGCCTGGGGCTAAAGATTTCTCTGGAATGTGCAAACAGAGACTTGCTTTTAACTTAGCAACTTTTTAGCATTTAGCACTTTGAAAACTTGAACACTATAATCGAAATTCATTTTTTTTCCCCACGGAAAGAAAGTTTTACATGGTAACTAAGGTTCTAATCGTCTGTTGTAGGCTGAACTGTGTCTTCCCCAACAATTCATGCTAAAGTTCCAACTACCAATACCTCAAAATGTGACCGTATTTGGAGATAAGGTCTTTAAATTAAATTAAAATGAGGTCATTAGGTGGACCCCAATCCAATATGACTGCTGGCCTTCTAGGAAGAGTAAATGTGGAGACAGACACAGGCATAGGGAAGACAATGTGAAGACAGAGAGAAGATCATGTACAAGCCAAGCAGAGAGAGGCTTGGAACAGATCTTCCCTCACAGCCCTCAGAAGGAACCAACCCTGCTGTCATCTTGATCTGGACTTGCAGCCTCCAGAACTGTAAGAAAATGAATTTCTGTTTAAGCTACTCATCTGTGGCACTTTGTGACCGCAGTCCTAGCAAATTATTATAACACCCAATTCATTATCCAACAAATTTTAAGGGCCATGGATTTGACAAATGGCAGGAGATGTGTCTAGGAGTAGAGATACTGCCTCCCAGATTCCTACCTACCTAAGAGACAATGTGATTAAAGAAAAGAATAATCTTCCCCATGGTAGTGATGCTCTCTTCTGCTCAAAACCCTCCAATTACTTTCCATCTTCCTCAATAAAAGTGGAAGTCTTCACAATTGCCTGGGGTGGGATGTGGGGTGGCTATACCATCAGGCAACCCTGTTTTCTGAACTCTCCCCCTTTGCTACTGCTAGTCCTGATAACTTGGAGCTCATTTTGGACTTGTACTGGGATAGGATTAGACACAGTGAACAGGGTTGAGCAGGAAGTCTAGGAACAGGAAATCAACGGCAGCTAAGGCACCTGAGAGTAGAGAGGAATGCCCATTGCCCCGCATTGGGTCTGCCATTTCCACCATGTACTGCCATGTACACCGGAAGGACAGTCACAAATCATGCACATAAACTTGGTGATCTCCTACACCAATGATTCCTAAATTGCTAATCCTAGTTATTTCTCCAAACTCCACGTTTATATATCTTGTTATCTACTAAACTTGGTGATCTCATACATCAATGATTCCTAAATTGCTAATCCTAGTTATTTCTCCAAACTCCACGTTTATATATCTTGTTATCTACTAATTATCTCTACTTGGAAGCCTAATTGGCATCTCAAATATTAAAATTCCCAAATATTCCAGACCTTCCCACCTAACGCTCCCAAACCTGCTCCTCCCAAAGTCTTACACATTTCAGTAATTGGTAACATCTTTCTTCCCATAGCCATGGAGTATCTTTGATTTTTCTCTTTTTCTCCCACATCCACATCCAACCAATCAGTAACTTGTTCAAAATGTATCCAGAATCCTATCACTTCACATCTCCAACACCATCACTTTGGAACCAGCTACCATTTTCTCTTGGCTGGATAATTATTGAGTAGTTTTCTAACTGGTCTCCCTGCTCTCTCCACTCTTTGCTACCTTATAGTTGATTCTTAACAGAGCAGTGAATGTGAGCTTCTAAGAATTAAGTAACAGGATATTACTCCCTGACTCAAAGCCTTCCAATGACTTCCCATCTTACTCAGAATCAAAGTCAAACTCCTCACCACTGCCTAGAAGGGGCTCCATGTAATCTGGCCTCCACTACTTTTGTGCACTCTTCCCTTCTCTCCATTGTCCTCACTCAGTTTCAGCCACACCAATCCCCTCAACGTGCCTCAGATACTTACTCCAGGTGTGCCCGGCCTCTAGACCTTTCCATCTGTTCTTTCTCTTCTGCTTGAACCCTCTTCTCATGGGTATCTGCCTAATTTGCTCTTTGTGCTCCTTCAGGTCCTTCTCAAACATCACTGTGAATGAACCACCTAACCACCCTAAAGGACAATCTCCACTCCTACCCTGTGCATTCTCTATTCTCTTACCCACTTTAGTTTTCTCCACAATACTTATCACAGTCTGACATACTGTAGAGTTTACCTAAGTGTTTTTACTTTCCACCTTTCTCTATATAAGCTCCATGAGGCAGAGAGCTGGGTGGCCCGTTTTGTTCACTGCTGTACTACCACTCCCTAGGAAGTGTTGGGCACAAAATATGTATTCAATTCAATGTGAAAATGGCTGTTCAGTAAAATTTTATTTGAAAATTTTTAATTTAGCAAAATACAGCAAATATATTTTTTAAAGTAGTACTATGGAAGTGCCTACAGAGTCAAATTAGTGACTATATGTCTTCTCTAGGTAATTAAACAACATTGACAGGTAGGCATGAGGCATGAAGTGGGATGTATTTCTTGATGAATCTGAGTCACTTCCCATAGGGATAAAACCTTCACAAATAACCCAACTTTCCATGTTTGACTTTAAACAGATGATCAACAGAAAATTAGCTGAGGTGGGGGAAGGGCATGCATTTAAGAAAAGTATACTTACTGGAACGAGGTCTCTTCTACAAAAGAATAAGTATATATCATTAATGCAAGAGTTAATATGGTATGATACATATTCATATAAAAGCAAGTGTAGGCTTAATTTCCTTTACTCAGTCTTGTTTCTCTCTTGGTGACATTTGTATTTTCTAAATCAAGGGTTGGCAAACTTTTTTCTGTAAAGAGCCACAAGGCAAATATTTAGGCTTTGTGGGCCAAGAGGTAGAATTGAGGATATTAAGTAGGTACTTATATAATAAGAGAGACCAAGTTTCCAAAAACTGTTATTAATAAAATTCAAAATATAATAATAATAATCAAAGCCTTTAGTATAGGTCTATCAATTGGAAAAATAGAATTCTTTTGTTGACAGGGGATAACATTTCTCTTAATTGGGATTCAAAGTTAGTGTTCCTTATTATCAAACAGATTGTAGATGTTCATTTGTAAAAGCCATTCTTAGCTTGTGGGCCACAGAAAAACAGGTGGCAGGCTGGATTTGGTCCACTGGTCATAGTTTGCCAACTCCTGTCTGAAATCAAGTTCAAGAAAATGATCCCCTTGGATAGATTTTCTGCCAGCTGAGGATGGGAGTAATATTCTTCACTAATGAGTTCCTATTACCCAAGTCAAATCTTTAATTAATTCAGTATTTTAAGAAAAATGTATTTACCAAGTCTCCGATAAAAATACTCAAGACAGATACTCTTTGCAAGTAGAGATAAGGATGACAAGAATTTTGCATGAGTAATCTTATCTGTCTGTACTTTCACTAGTGACCAGCAGGGGGCCTCAGCTGGATTCCATTCATAAATTACATTTACACTAGACTAAGATTGGAGCATCAAGGAAAAGAGCTATTAATTCACAGAGCAGCTATTCTTAATTATAGGGAATATTCTTGAAACAGTGCCATGGAAACATTTCATGACACTGAATATCTATTTATAGGTTAAGTTTTATGTTAGTATGTTTTTTTAAACCTAAATTCTAAAATTAATGTTCACTGTAAAACAATGGGTCTAAAACTTGCTTATGCTATAAATTGATTTACTATTCTATGAAAACATTCTGCTTTGTACACTATTCCCAATGGACTCTATGGAGTTCTGCAGCTTTTGAGCTCTCAGATCATTTTAAAGACTGGGAGTAAAGAAATACATTAAGAGAATAAAACATCATTATTTTTTCATCTCATTCATATCAAACGTATTTTATCATCAAATGGGGGTTTGGAGTTATAAGAGGTCTAAACTCAAAGAATTAAAAACTTTGTCCAGAAGCAACTGTAATACTATAGGTTTCTAGTTTTTACTGAACCCTGCTATATACAGTTGTGCTAAAGTTGACACTCAACATTCCACTGTTCTTTTTTTTTTTTTTTTTTTAAAGATTTTATTTATTTATTTGAGAGAGAGAGAGTGAGAGAGAGCATGAGAGGGGGGAGGGTCAGAGGGAGAAGCAGACTCCCCGCCGAGCAGGTAGCCCGATGCGGGACTCGATCCAGGGACTCCAGGATCATGACCTGAGCTGAAGGCAGTCGCTTAACCAACTGAGCCACCCAGGCGCCCAACATTCCACTGTTCTACACTGATAAAATATTCCACTGATTTATTTCAATGGGACTTATGATAAAACTGGAAATCAATTTACATCTTGAGATATATAATTCCTGACTTAAAGGGCTCTTAAATACATGTCAATATACTATAAATATCCATGTACGTTGACTATCCGTCAGTATCACCCCATTATGCCATCCCACGGTGCCTCTCACATAGTCTGTGGTGTTTCCTGAATGTTGACTTGAGGAAGCTCTGCCTTTTCTCCCTCTGTTTGCCAAGGTGCTTCATAACTCACCTACATGTCACTTGGGACATTTTCTACTGCAGAAAAAGCAAGGAAAAATACTCTCTAGAGTTTGTTAGAGCTAATTAGGAGAAACAAGGTCTTGTAAGAAAACTCTATATCCACAGGAAGTTGTCCAGTGAAGAAGGGTGAAACTCACTTACTTGAAAAGTAGCCTTTCCTCTGAGCATAGCACACGCCAAGGCCACAAACAGAAATCACTGAGGCCACAACCACCACAGCTGCTATGATGCCACTCACATTGAGATCATCTGGAACGCAAAATAAACCAGGCATGAATTTGGGTCAAATAGATGGACAGATGTAGTTATTAAATTGAAAAAATTCAAATAAGCTCCCCTTGGCAGCTATACCATAAACATGGATAGTTTCATGCCGCTGAAGCCTGTTCAACTGATTCATTCCAGGACAAGGTTCAAAACTGATTGAAAATATTAACGGAATTAAGTTTTGCAAGAATCTCAAATTGAAAGAAGTTCCATGATTCAGAAATAACGTGTATGGTATTCCCTTGCACTCACTTGGGGAGATAATACTTCAAAGGATTAAATATCAGATTGGAAGTGATCTTCAAAGTTCAGTGAGGTCAAGTATTCAACTACCACACACCCCCCAATTCTACTCAAAATTCTTCTACACCATCATCTGTGTCAATTTTACCGATAACAGAAAACTCATTCAGCCCCAAAGAAAGCCATGTGACTCTTGTTCTATAAAATAAGAGTCGGAAACATCTTTCTTGAATTTAATTGGGCTTGTGTGTGTGTACTTATATACACATACACACTCACATACATATATGCCATTAAACTGTCATCCCATTAAGTTTAAAATTAACTAAACTCCCCAAGACTTTTTCCTGTTGCTATTAAGTCATCTTTCCTCTAACTTAATATAACTGGATTTTTTGGACCCAAGTTTGAAATCACTACCATGTTACCAACCTGCAAGGTTTTCTCAGATACTGATTCTGTTGTCCAAGAATTAGATTATGAACCTTCCAAGATCAATATTTATGTAATTGGGAACAGCATCAAATATCCTCATTCAAATCATTAATTAAAATGATGACTATGACTTTGTTAGGGAAAGAACTATGGAACAGGCTATTACATACCTCCCTTCATATAACAGAATTTATTACACCCTCTGGGTATGGGATCCAACTGTGTGAATCCATCCATCTAAATATTTAACCTGGGTCACATTTCTCCAGCTTGTCCTTCAGGATTTCATGAGCCACACCCTTCTGTCATTTGGATACTTCCTATGTATTGATTAATATATAAATTACCTATACTTTTTAAAGGAACAATTCCTCAAAGGGTTCTTGTTTTTTTTTAAATTTAATTTTATTATATTATGTTAATCACCATACATTACATCATTAGTTTTTGATGTAGTGTTCCATGATTCATTGTTTGTGTATAACACCCAGTGCTCTATGCAGAACGTGCCCTCTTTAATACCCATCACCGGGCTAACCCATCCCCCCACCCCTCTCCCCTCTAAAACCCTCAGTTTGTTTCTCAGAGTCCATAGTCTCTCATGGTTCATCTCCCCCTCTAATTTCTCCCCCTTCATTTTTCCCTTCCTACTATCTCTTTTTTTTTTTTAACATATAATGTATTATTTGTTTCAGGGGTACAGGTCTGTGATTCAACAGTCTTACACAATTCACAGTGCTCACCATAGCACATACCCTCCCCAATGTCTATCACCCAGCCACCCCATCCCTCCCACCCCCCACTACTCCAGCAACCCTCAGTTTGCTTCCTGAGATTAAGAGTCTCTTATGGTTTGTCTCCCTCTCTGGTTTCATCTTGTTTCATTTTTCCCTCCCTTCCCCTATGATCCTCTGTCTTGTTTCTCAAATTCCTCATATTAGTGAGATCATATGATATGTGTCTTTCTCTCATTGATTTATTTCGCTTAGCATAATAAAAGGGTTCTTGTTTTTAAAAGCAAGTATTAATTAACGTGTGATTAATTTGAAGAAAATATTAGGTAGCACTTTCTCAACAATAATTTTAGATATTTAAAAGCACTGCACATTTTGGGAAAGATTTTTTTTTAAGAAATATTATTTAAGTGAGTATGCTTATCATAAAACTTTCTGGTCTCAAAATTTTTTTCTAATGCCAAGGGTTATTAATTTTCTCATAAATCTGAAATATTAACTGATTTTTTTTAAGAAAGAAAACTGAATACCTCTTTTGGAAGGCTGAGCAATTTGACCAGAGTAGAAAACATTAATTATTGCTTGGCATAAACTCAGTTCAGTTTTAGGGGCACCTGGCTGGCTCTATCAGTAGAGCAACTGACTCTTGATCTCAAGGTTGTAAATTCAGGCCCCACATTGGGTATAGATTTTACTTAAAAGTAAAATCTTAAAAACAAACAAACAAACAACAAAAAATTCAGTTCATTTTTGCTTAAGCATTGAGAGGTCATTGAGATCCAGCTATTTATTTACTTAAAAAAGTAGTGGACAGGGAAAAAAATTCCATAATATTCATAATCTAAGGCAAAATGAAATTAATAGGGAAAAATCTAAAATAATCATAATCTAAGGCAAAATTAAGTTAATAACTACAGAACCAAACTGTACCTACTATTTTCTTTGTAGTAGTCAACAAATGTGACATCTGTGAAGGTTTCAATCTTAGGGCTATTATCGGACAAAAATCTGTCCCATAGTTTGTCAATGAACTTGACATCTATGAAGGATTCAACCTAACGGCAGATTCTAACAAAAAAACTGTCCTGTCCTGTAAGTTATGGTATAAATTTTATTTTACTTTTTTCAGTGAAATGGAAGAAGCCTTGTAAGTTAGAGCTGAGTTGTTTTCATGCTATTTGCCATTGACTGTGAGTTACTGAGCAAGTTCTATAACCGCCTTATGCCTCACTAAAGAGAAAATGTAACAACATGTACAAAAGTATTTTTTTCTTTAAAAAAAAAAAGGCCACTATAAAAGGAAGGTATCATTATTGTAACTGAAAGGAAAGGAACCAAACTGTTAAAATGCTAAGTGTGAGTGGGGTCTCCTGGGAGTTTTACAGGGGGCAGCTTGGGAATAATCATCAGGTCCATGACTTATTTTCTTTCTATACTTCAAAAAGAGCTTCTTTAGAACAGATTCTGGTTTGGGTTATAAGTTATTAGTGATAACTCACGAAGGAAACTTGACATGTGATTTCACGAATTCTTATGTATCAAAAGATAATAAATTTCAACCCAAGGGCATGAAACATCTAAGATCAATGGATGAGCATTAAATGAACGAATTTTAACTCTTAAGCCAACTTATACGAGAAAGAGTAGATATGTGAAAATCGTGATCAAATTAAAGTGGTAAGACTAGCAAAGCACAAAGTATTAAATTTTAGCTGTTCTGTATTTATTTACTGCATGCTTGGAAAAAATGTAACTAGTATGTTAAGACCATGACATCACAGATACTATTTCTTGAGATGAGGCTAAATTAGGCATTGAAATTAAACAGGACCATTTAAAGAAAGAATAAATAGTGCAGGTGGTATAAGGTTACAGTAAAAAAACATGAGGGTAGTATGTGAATGAATGAATGAAGTTAGGAAAACCCTGTATCAGTGCATTAATTTTAAACATGTTCTGATGAATTTTTCTAATGATAACTCCAAAGTAGCACTAAGAGGGATACCTTCTGATATTTTCAGCAAACGCTTATGTTTGACTATAACTATCAACACTTGAGTGAATTCGGTGGATAATATGTATCCCTGAATTTTAAAAAGACACTTGTGGAAATTAGAATACACTACTGAATATCTTACACTTTAGAGCATTCTGAGGTCTAATAAGATTATATTTTACTTAAAAAATAATGCCAAGAGTTTAACTGTACATGAACAACACAAATTAGTATGCATAGATCTGCATATCTCTGAGCACACTGAAAACATGCATTTCTGACCTCACAAAGATGAGGACAAGCTCCTGAACCAAGGGGGGCCATGGGTGTCCCACTTCAGGGTGCAGCCCTCCTGAGTGACCTTTAACCCCGCAGGTGCCATCTCCAGCTAGCCCTATTACAAAACACCCTTTTTCAAAACACAGGACTTTCACAAAGGGAGAATTAAACCAAATTATTAAAAATGAAATGAAAAAAACATGTTTGCTCTGAAACTCATATAATCTGAAAAGATTCCTGAGTCTGATTTTATTGACTTCTAGGAAGCTTATTTTGTGAAATATATGGCAGCTATGTTTTATAGCAAATAGAGATTCATAACTACATTCGACATGTCTTTTTTGAGAGCCCACTCTGGGATAAGTAAAGCACTGTATTTTAGGGGATTGAAAAAATTATCAAACACTAAAATAGCCAACTCTTGAGAGTGCTCACAATATGCCAGTGCTATTCTAACCCTTCCAAATATCAATTTTTTCTTTCTTTCTTTTTTTTTTTTTGGAAACCTTATCCCTTCGGGCCAGTGATGGGTCTGTTTCTTTTGTCTTTCTTTCTTTTTTTTTTCAAATTATTTTTTCTTTTTGTTAGGTAAGCTCTACTCCCAACATGGGACTTGAACTCACGACTCCCGAGATTGAGTCACATGCTCTACTGATTGAGCCATAACCCAATGAAGATAGCATATTACTACTTCTATTTTGGGGAGACTGAGGTTAAATAACTGGCCCAAGAATATGTAGCTAGTAAGTGACCGAGCTGGAAATTGAACCCCATACCAAATCCTTGACCCTGAGCAATTTATAAGACTCTTAGTTTCTGTTTGAAAGAAGATTGCCCAGACAAGCATATTTTTAAAACAATGATTTGAAAAATTCAAAAACTTGAAAAGTAGAGTGCTAAATATTCTTGGCTTGTTTGGGACATGGACTAAGAACAGCATGTTTGATTTTTGCAACACATTATGTCAAACTAATTTTAAACATTCCCTCTGGTTTATTCTTCCAATCACTCAGGCACAATCCTACCCCTTGCTCCTTCCCATCCCCAAGTACATGCGCGCTCTGACTGCAAACCATTGTTCCTCCCAATATTTCATGCTTACCGACTTGCATTCGTTTCCCGGGACACCTGCGATGTCCAACAGAATTACGGGCTTCACAGGAATATTCTCCACTGTCTAGTTTTGAAACAGTGTTAAATTGCTATTTGTGGAAGGAAAATAAATATATATTTTAAGCCATAAATCTGTAAGTAGACTCCTGAAGTAACCGTGTCTCTTGAATTTCAGTATTAAGTTGGTCTCTCCTTTTTCATGACTTAGGACTTGATGTCTTTACTGTGAATTCAAAACTTTGCCATGCCTTCAAGGGGTAAGTAGCTAGGCTTCCTGTTTATTTTGACAGAGAAAGACTTAAATATATATGGGGAAGTGTCTTTGTTCTGTGATACTGAGGAAGTGGTATGGTTAGGAAGGCAATTGGCATTTTAAAGTTTACAGCACAGGTAGTATTAAAGTTTTGTCAGTATTTCTAATTCCCAGGAAACACCATTTGTAAAGGAAGGCCTCCTTGGCCTGAAAGGGCTAATGCAGTTTTCCCAGCCACAAGTGAGTTCACTACAGCAGGAAATGATGAAGACTTCCTTTAGAGGGTCAGAGCTATTACCAGGAAGTAGCAGAGGGTCGAGGAAAATCTTAATCAGCTTAGCTTATAGGATTAAAAATTCTATCAGTTGTGGAATTTTCGAAAATTCTGAAAGGATAAAGGTCTAACCTTGGCTCCTTCTACTCTCTGACAAAACAACTGAAAGGTAAGACTTTGGTATAACAGGCTTCATAAGTGTTATTAGTGGATTTATCCCCTTGGTGAATTTCTGGAAGGAAGGGAGGGAGGGAAGAAGGAAGGAAGGCAGGAGGGAAGGAAGGAAGGAAGGAAGGGAGGGAGGAAGGATAGATGAAAGGAAAAAAGGAAGGGAGAAAGGGAGGAAGGAAGAGAGGAAGGAAGGAAGCAAAGATGGATGGATGGCTGGATGAATGGATGGCTGGATGGAAGGAAGGAAGGGAAGGGAGGGAGGGAGGGAAGGAGGGTAGATGGAAGGGAGAAAAGGAGGAAGGAAGAGAGGAAGGAAGCAAAGATGGATGGATGGGTGGATGGCAGGAAGGAAGGGGAGGGAGGGAGGGAGGAAGTTAGTTAGGAGAGAGGCAGGGAGGGAGGGAATGCAGTGGGTCATGAATGCCTTAAAGGATCCTGCCAGGACCAGCACAGAGGGAGAGAGGGGTGCACAGAATCATGCTTTCGTGCCCTCCTGTCGCACCCTCAATACTGCCATGGTCACCATTGACCGCAGCCATGACAGCCATGAATCTCTAAGGAGCACCTCCTCATTGTCTTGGATCCTCATGCAATACATGTTCCTAAAAGCAGCCAGGTTTTTATCTACTAACTCCCTTTTCTTTCTCACTTGTCATTACCCACTATCTACATCCCCCTTCTTTCTGTATACTTCAACATGATGGGACAGAAAGTTTCCCCTTGTGTATTTCACCTTATGAAATCATCTCTCACTGTCCCAAAAGCCAGACTATAAAAATATTCACCAGGAATGCAAGGCCAAGGGTAAGTATTAATGATAAGTTAGACTAAAACCATAAAGGATCTACTAGGACATAACTGGTAATTAAAAGGAAGTCATTGTCATCCATACACTGGAGTCTTTGTTGCCTATTTCTCAGGAAAGAACCCACCCTTGTTCTGCCCTGGTGCATCCCTTTGACATCATAAGATATTTCAAGGGTTGAGGCTAAGTGGGGAAAGTGAATCTATATCAAACTTGCCTTGGGGCTTTTATCACCTGCTCCGAGAAAAAATAAATTTGAAAAGTAAATATAGCAACGTGTGACAGCAGTTTTTCTGCCCAAGTTCTCAGTGTAAAATCTATCGGACCTGCTGACTGAGCCTGCTGGTGCTGCAAGGGCGGGAGTGTGGTCCTCCTCAAGGAGCCACATCCAGGGGCGCCTGGGTGGCTCAGTCGGTTAAGCGTCTGCCTTCGGCTCAGGTCATGATCCCAGGGCCCTGGGATGGAGCCCCACATCGGGCTCTCTGCTCCACGGGAGGCCTGCTTCTCCCTCTCCCACTCCCCCTGCTTGTGTTCCCTCTCTCACTGTGTCTCTGTCAAATAAATAAATAAAAAATCTTTAAAAAAACAAATCTCTAAAAAAATAAAAAAAAATTTTTAAAAAGGAGCCACATCCATCGATATGCTTTATGATTTAGCCACTTCATCAAATATGCTTTATTATTAACCAGAGGGTCTAGTTTTTAAATGTTACTGTATACTAGTAGAGTGAAAGAATGAATCTTTTAAAAATTTATTAAAATTATTATTATTAGTTCTCTATATTGTCTCCCCATCTCTGGTAGTACCTTTTCCATCACTTCCCTGGGCAGGTACCACCATCTTTCCCACTGCCCCTTCCTCTCTCCACGTAAGAAATGGTATCAGCCCTCTTTTCTCCATCATTTTAGTTCTAATAATTTTTCTTCTCCAAATATAAGACAACTATGACACCAACACTTGAAATGACCTTACCAGAGTTCCAGATTTTGTATTCATTGTATAGGAGCTGTTGGTGCTTTGGGAGCCAAGTTTTGGATTCTCTGACAAAGGGACGCCATCTTTAAACCATGTGTACTCAGGAGCGGGATTCCCTTCTTTGTCTTGACATCGCAGCTCTACCACAGTTCCACTCAGAGCAGAATTGGGTACTTCACAGGTTGGAACTGCTGGGGCCACTGAAGGAGGGAAGTCAAATGGCACTGGTTATTTATAAGCTTAACAAGGATTTTAACAGCCATGTTAAGATGGGCTTGTTGGACACCTGTGATAGAGACTGGCTACTTGCTCAAGAGATCCACTTCCTTTCTTCACGGGCACACAGCCAGACCACATTCGCCAAACCCCTTGCACCTAGATGGGGTCATATGCATGAGTTCTGGCCAATGGCATGTGGGAAAAGTCATCTATGCCGTTTCCAGGCCTGACCCATAAACACGGATCTAGGTACTACTTTGAAGAGATTTTGGAGATGTAACTAAGGTCCCAAATCTATTGTCTTTTAAGATAGGGAGATTACACAGGTGGGACTGACCTAATCCCATGACCCCTTGAAAAGTCGTTTTCTCTGGGTGGTCACAGAAGGGAAAGTCAGAGATTCAGAGCACAGGAAGGTCTCAACATGCTTCTGTTGGACTCTAGATGGAGAGGGCCACGTGGCCCTGCTGGTGCTGCAAGGGAGAGAGGGGTGCCCAGAATCATGCTTTCGGTGCCCTCCTGTCACACCCTCAATACTGCCATGGTCACCATTGACCGCAGCCATGACAGCCATGAATCTCTAAGGAGCACCTCCTCACTGTCTTGGATCCTCATGCAATTCATGTTCCTAAAAGCAGCCAGGTTTTTATCTACTAACTCCCTTTTCTTTCTCACTTGTCGTTACCCACTATCTACATCCCCCTTCTTTCTGTATACTTCAACATGATGGGACAGAAAGTTTCCCCTCGTGTATGGAATGTGGTGCCTCCAGGAGCTGAGTGTGGCCCCCAGCTCACAGCCAGCATGGAATGGAGTCTTTCGTTGTACAGCCATGGGAACTGAAATCTGCCAACAAGGAGAATGACTTTTCCCCAGAACCTCCAGACAAGAACTCAGCCCACTGACTCCTGATTTCAGCCTTATGATACCCTGGGCAGCGAGCCCCACCTTGTCGAGCTGGACTGACCTACAGAACTGTGAGCCAATAAATGGGTGGTATTTTAAGCTGCTAGGTTTGTGATCATCTGTTATGTGACAATAGAAGACTAATACACCAGTGGAATCTCCTGCAAGGTTTTCTGAGTTGAATTTCTGCTAGACTAGTACATCACTAGTATCTTAGACCCTGGGTTATATAGAAAAAGGAAGGGGAGTTATTTTACTCTCTATGATTAGCAGTTTATACTAACATCGATGGAGAAGAAAAGATCATGTTCCTCCACCAGTTGTCAACATGAGCTGTTAATATCTATCAGTGATTCTCATAGTGGCTAAATATATTGGCTTTGGAGTTAATCCCACCAGGATCCAAATCCTGGTCCAGACACTTATTAGCTGTGTAGACTTGGGAAAATCATTTAGCTTCTCTTTTCTCATCTATAAAAATGAAGTTGTCAGTGAAAAATTAAGTACAATTATGTATGTGAAAGAGCCTAACACAAACTAGCTGCACAATAAATACTAATTTCCCTTCTTTACCAAATAACTTCTTTCTTTTCTTTTCTTTTTTCTCTTTTTTTCCCTCCCCTCCTCTCCCCTCCCCTCCTCTCCCCTTCCCTCCCCTCCTCTCCTTTTCTCTTCTTTTCTTTTCTACCAAATAACTTCTAATACTTTCCCTGGCCTACTTTTTTGTTTTATTGCTTTTCTGTCATCTCATGTGTTAGGATTTTATATGGTAAGAGATAGACCGCATATACTGAAAGGTACTGAAAAATAAACTCTTAGGGAAATGCTCCTATGTACAAGATAGGCCCATTAAGATTTACTTTAATCTGAAATGAAAAGAGATTTTGTCAGAACAAATTTGTAAGAGTAAAATTTCAGCGGCAAATGAGGTGAAAAGGGGCAATAGCCAAGATTTTACAGGGAAAGTGGTGTTGGTGATTTCTAGAACTTTCCTGACTGGGGCGCCAGGTTGCCTGGGGGATGGGGATGAGGGTGAGGAACAGTAATCCCACAGATAAAAGCACATCACACCTAGGACTTCTAGAGTGACCGTATCTTCTTCCAGGTTTTGGCCTTGCTCAGATGGGGCACTAACTTCACAGCGATATTTCCCAGCATCAGTTCTTGTAACATTTTTGATCCGTATACTGAAATCTATCATCTCAGCTCGATCTTTAAAATCACCTTTTAGAAAAAGAAGACAATGATGTTAATAACAGTGCAAATAACTTTCTATATACTACCTTCCTCAAGTCACTTCATTCAGTGACCAAGGCATTTATTTTCCTATTAATAAACTCAATTTAAAAACTAATAAAGGACTCTTAAGTATAGGAAACAAACCGAGGGTTGCTGGAGGGGAGGTTGGTGGGTGGATGTGGTAACTGGGTGACGGGCATTAAGGAGAGCACGTGATGTGATGAGCACTGGGTGTTATACGCAACTAATGAATTATTGAACTCTACATCTGAAATTAATGATGTACTATATGTTGGCTAATTGAATTTAAATAAAAAAATAAAAACTCAAAACATTGTATGCAGATGCTGCTATTGCAAATTTCTTCTTGTTTTTTAGAATGACATACAGTTCACAAAAGAACATTCAGTTCAATAGTCTCATATGTTAGAGGATTCAACCCTCATTCCTGCCTCATCCCCTTTCTACTATGCTTATACAAACATTCCCACCTTCAGAAGACACTGCAGCATCTAGTTCAATTAGTTGGAACACTAAATTTATGTGTGGTGGCCCACATCATACTGCCACAAAAGAAAAGGTGAAGGGGTCTTAAAAATACTCTTTTGATTAGTTTTTGGTAATAATATGTACAGAATGAAAATAGCGTTTTATAGAACATTCAGGTGCTAGATTGGCAATAGTAGAAAATACATGCAAAGACAGCCCTGTGGCCCACAGCAGTCTTATCTTGACAGATGAGAACAAGAGGGGTATTTTAAATTCTTTATGGACTTTGAACGTTTGTTCATGTGTTTAATTCTTTAAAATTAAAGTAATGCATAGCAGTCTAAAATAATACCATGCTTCTTATACTTGTTAAATTATATTTGCAACTTTTAAAATGTCTATAATGGAAAATTTCAAGCACACAAAAAATTACAGAGTATTGTAAAATAAATCTCATCACCCAGCGATAACAGTAATCCACGCATGACCTATCCCATTCCATCTGTACATCTAAACATTGAATTCTTTTGAGGTAAATCCCAACATCATAGCATTTTATCCATTATTATCAATACTTTAAAAGCTCATTATATATTCAACAGGAAAAACAGTAAGTGGAAAGAAATGTATAACAAATAATTAAAATAAAGCACTGGTTAAAGGTAGTTGTATTTACCTTCCCCTGCCATAAGTCTAAGTCTTAACTGCATAGGCTTCTTAGTGATGGCCTAGCATGGAAATAGGGTAAAATTATTACCACTGAGCAGTGACCCTTCATCTCACTTCCACATCATCTCTTTTTCCTTTCTCTCAAGAGTCTAATCTACTGGGCCAGCAAGAACCATTCCATTTTACATCCTTTAGGGCTGAGCTGAGACATGAAGGGTCCAGGGTCTCCATGGAGTTGACTTTCTTCTGTTCTCTGTTCCATTTTTGTGGTGATTGCGTTCTAGGTCTCAGTCACTGTTGGTTTCATCTCACACTTAAAAAACACATTGTCTTTCACCATACACAAAAATAAACTCAAAATGGATTAAAGACTTAAATGTGAGACCTGAAACCATAAAAATCTTTGAAGAGAACACAGGCTCTCTCTGACATTGGCTGTAGCAAGTTTTCTAGATAGGTCTCCTGAGGCAAGAGAAATAAAAGCAAAAATAAACTACTGGGACCACATCAGAATGAAAAGTTTCTGCACAGCGAAGGAAACAATCAAAACTAAAAGGCAACCTATGGAATGGAAGAAGATATTTGCAAATGATATCTCTGATAAAGGGTTAGTATTCAAAATATATAAAGAACCGAATCAACTCAATACCCAAAAAACAAGTAATCCAATTAAAAAATGGGCAGAAGACATGAACAGACATTTTTCCAAAGAAGATAGACAAATGGCCAACAGACATGAAAAGATGCTCAATGTCACTCATCATCAGGGAAATGCAAATCAAAACTACAATGAGGTATCACTTCGCACCTGTCAGAATGGCTAACATCAAAAACACAAGAAGCAACAGGTGTTGGTGAGGATGTAGAGAAAAGGAGAACCCTTGTGCCCTGTGGGAATGCAAACTGGTACAGCTACTGTGGAAAACTATATGGAGGTTCCTTCAAAAATTAAAAACAGAACTACCCTATAATCCAGGAACCGCACTACTGGGTTTTCACCCAAAAGATACAAAAACACTAATTCAAAGAGATACATGCACCCCTATGTTTATTGCAGCATTATTTACAATAGCCAAATTATGGAAGCAGCCCATATATATAGTATATAAATATACAATGGAATGTTACTCAGCTATAAAAATAATGAAATCTTGCCATTTGCAACAACATGGATAGAGCTAGAGGGTATTATGCTAAAGGAAATAAGTTAGTCAGAGAAAGACAAATACCATATGATCTCATTCATATGTGGAATTTTTTTTTTTTTAAAGATTTTATTTATTTATTTGAGAGAGAGAGAATGAGAGACAGAGAGCATGAGAGGGAGGAGGGTCAGAGGGAGAAGCAGACTCCCTGCCGAGCAGGGAGCCCTGTGTGGGACTCGATCCCGGGACTCCAGGATCATGACCTGAGCCGAAGGCAGTCGCTTAACCAACTGAGCCACCCAGGCGCCCTCATATGTGGAATTTAAGAAACAAAACAAGTGAGCAAAGGAAAAAAGAGAGAGAGAGGGGGAGAGAGAGAGAGAGAGAGAGAGGCAAACCAGGAAACAGACTCTTAACTATAGAGAACAAACTGATGGTTACCAGAGGGAGGTGGGTAGGGGAATGGGGGAAATAGAGGAGGGGAATTAAGAGTATACTTATCATGATGAAAATAACATAAAATAAAATAAAACAAAATAAAATGATTTAAAAAACCCACATTCTCAGTAACTAGTCCTGTCCTGTTCTCATTTGTAAATTAAATAACCCAGGCTGTACTTGGTGTTCTCTTGCTCTCACCTCATCAAGTCTACAGCTTCTTACCTTGAAGAGCCTGCTGGTAGTAGACAAAGGAGACACTCCGGCCCAGTTTCTTCCACTCTAATCTGGAGGAAATGGTCTTCTTTGGATATTTACAGGCTAAAATAACCTCTAGGAACAACAACAAAAATGCTTGTTTTCTAATTGTCCTTATGAATTTATATTTTACTTAAGTAAATTTTTTAAACAGCCTTAAGCTATTTCTTTATACTTCCATTCATTCACTCATTCTTTCATTCATTCATTCATAAATTACTTTAACGGGCACCATGTTGGCTTAACCCAAAGATGAATCGAAAGCATTATAGCTCTTCTCCATAATAATTGCATGACACTAGGCTACTGACCCTAGTTCTTGAGCCTCAGTTACCATCTGTGAAATAAGATAGTATGTCATAGAGTTGTAGTGAATCTTCAAATACAGTAATACATGCAAAGCACACATGCCTGGACATGGTAAGTAATTTAAAAATGGCAGTTATGATCAATTATTTATCATTTATCTTACTATTCCCAGTCTCAGTCATCAGGGAGTTTACAGCCTGGGAGAAGAGATAAATAAGATAATGTAATTTTGTTCCATTGTTCATAGTGCCATGAGCGCTATGGAGGTAAACAGAGAAAGGCACTCAGTGCAGCCTGTGGGATCCACAAACATTCCTTCAACATGTACGTTCTCACTCAGACCCATTCTTTGATAACCCTCTCTATGGGTATATTGATACAAACCCGATATGATCTTCTACTAAATCATGGGTTCCTAATCCTTATCTCTATCCAGATAAATTATGAGAAGATTTAATCTTGGCATCAAGTTTAACTGCCTCACTGTAGCTCATTTAAGTCACTTTATTGCAGGAAATTTACTGTAGTTACATCATTAAAGAATTCCTGGAACCTCCGAAGGAACCCCCTCTTTTAACTGTCCAAACAAGATGACTGGGGGGAGGAGGGGAAGTCCAGCACCTATCTGCCAACTGCTTTGAGTTGCCAAAAGGAAACCTCCGGTTGTAAATATTTTTAAAGTACGTTTCAGTCACGCTCTCTAGAGTGTCATCTTCATGTTTCTGAGACATTTTATCCCACAATGCATTCAGTTTGATCCCAAAAGCACACATCTTTGACTAGAGGAGGTTCAAAATCCTTTCCATACCTCTGATTTTGATGTAGCAGATTAAATGCCATTTTATTTTTTTTAAGATTTTATTTTTAAGGATTTAATGCCATTTTATTTTATTTATTTATTTTAAAGATTTTATTTATTTATTTGACAGAGAGAGACACAGCGAGAGAGGGAACACAAGCAGGGGGAGTGGGAGAGGGAGAAGCAGGCTTCCCGCTGAGCAGGGAGCCCGATGCAGGGCTCGATCCCAGGCCCCTGGGATCATGACCTGAGCCGAAGGCAGACGCTTAACGACTGAGCCACCCAGGTGCCCCTTTAATGCCATTTTAAAAAACAATTCAGATGCAGCCATCAAAAAAAAAAATGAAATCTTGCCATTTGCAACGACGTGGATGGAACTAGAGGGTATTATGCTAAGCAAAATAAGTCAATCAGAGAAAGACAATTATCATATGATCTCACTCATATGTGGAATTTGAGAAACAAGGCAGAGGATCATAGGGGAATGGAGGGAAAAATGAAACAAGACGAAACCAGAGAGGGAGACAAACCATAAGAGACTCTTAATCTCAGGAAACAAACTGAGGGTTGCTGGAGTGGAGGGAGGTGGGAGGGAGGGGTGGCTGGGTGATGGACATCGGGGAGGGTATGTGCTATGGTGAGCACTGTGAATTGTGTAAGACTGATGAATCACAGACCTGTACCCCTGAAACAAATAATACATTATATGTTAATAAAAAAAATTCAGGATATATGATATGGTAGATCAGAGAGCAATACTTGTATTATCCCAGGTTTTATTAATATACATATAGATATGGACAAAAAGCCAAAAAATATGTATGAAAATATTAACCCAGTGATGATTTCTGTGTGATAAAATTATGGTTTTTCTTTTTGTTATATGTAGTTTCTAATTTTCCTTTTAGTTCCACACATATTGCTAGAAATACAGAAATAGAATACAAGGTAATGGAAAACAGAAAATAGGACAGAGAAAAGAAAGGCAAGGGGGAAGAAAACCCACAAAATTGTTTTCAAGGGTGCCTAAAGTTTTTAGAGCAGGTTTTACATGACAAAGAGACATCATTTTACAGACATGTTTACAATTATGCTACAAAGACAAATATGTGCTGAGGGACTTGTCTGAGGAAACACGGTTCTGTTCTGTTGATTAAGGAGAATGGGTGGTGACTTTCCGGAGTCTTGAGTTTGAGATAGGTTTCCTTCCCGTATTTTGTTGAGTTTCCAACAATTAAACACACACCCACACTCATTTTTAGCCCACACGCTCAGGTCTTAGGAATAAATTTGTACTTGGTCACATTGTTTCATATATTTAACTACATACACAGGCGCACACACACACACACGGAGCCCTTTTCATCAAGAAGATTTGACTTCTGTCCTCACTGCTCCATGGAAAACCTCTGCAGAAATTATATCCAAAAACGAAACCAATGGTTTTCCTAAATGCAGTGACACCATTCTCTTGCCTCACTCAGACCGTGGAGGATGTGTAGAGATGGTCTAATTCATCCAACTGTTGAGCACTTACTGTGTGTCTAGCATTGTTCCTGAGCTACATCAGTGAGCAAAACAAAGATCCCTGTTCTTTCAGGTCTCACAATTTGCAGGGGGAGTCAGGCACACAAGAAATATCATAAAGTGAATTAAATGCTACATTGGGAGGTAATAAGTGCTATGGAAATAAAGCAGAGTAGATCAGGAGTGTTGGTGTGCAATTACAAAACATCTGAATAGTCAGAGTTCTACTCATTTAGAGAGTGACATTTGACCAAAGACTGAAAAAAAGAAATTAGAATTCCTTAGAATTTAAGTACAAATTTCGTAGAATTCGAAATTGGAATTCACCACGTGTTTCTTTGGGACTACTCCAAGCCTCGATCTGAAGGTGCCAACACCATGACCTCTGGAACTGGGAGAAACAGTAAGTCAGTTGGAATCATGGGGTCAACATCTGAGGATAAAGAACCAGATGAATTGAGAAGCTAACTACCATGGACTCTCCTCTCTCTTTTCAGTTAAAATGCAACACTCACAACCAGTATAATCTTGTATGTAGCCCTTAGGGTTATTATACCATAAGGTAATAGGAGGTTATTATATCATAAGGCCTTTTGGAGTTAGACCTCCGCCATACACTATGTGTGTGATGTTGGGCAAATTACTTAACTGTTTTTGAACATTATACTCACATTTTTTTTTTTAAGATTTTATTTATTTTGAGAGAGAGAGAGAGAGCACGAGCAGGGTGAGGAGTAGGGGGAGAAGCAGGCTCTCTCCACTGAGCAAGGAGCCCGATGCGGGGCTCGATCCCAGGACTCTGGGATCATGACCTGAGCCGAGGGCAGACGCTTAACCAACTGAGTCACCCAAGTGTCCCTATACTCACATTTGTAAAAAGAAACAATATAACAGTACTCATCTCATGAAGCTAGTGTGAAGTTTAAGTGAGGTGATATATCAGTACACTTGGGTGTGTGTGGTACTTTGTACATGGTGCGTGCTCCATCAGTGGTTATTACTGCTTTCACCCCTGAGAAACTTCTTTTACTTGTAGTTGTAAGTATGCCTTGACATGATAGAAATCCCCACTTTCTACACCCCAAATTTACCTAAGAATCACTCAAATTTGAACTAAAACCGCTATCTTTGAGACAGCAAAGGATAGGATACAGACATAAATCATATTTTCTCAAAACAAGGCATACAAAAGCATAAAAATGCAACAAGTTTTTTTCATTAAGATGATCATTTCATTCCCAAAAATATGTTTCCTTTGGGTCAAGGAAAAGATGATTCCTTTGTTTAGAAAAAGCGTATTAGCAATAACTATTTTCATGTAGCAAAATAGTCACTTTTAGGGATCACATCAATAGAAATCACTGTGAATTTTAATTTTTCTAGGATTCTGTACTGTTAATTATCTTTTGATGTTATTCTCTGTGCTCAAGTTAAAAATCATCAAAATCTTATATAAGCAAAAATAGAATTGATACGACCAACACAGCTCTGAAGAATTACCAAGAAATTACTTCTGTGAAGAAAAGCATGCTATTAACCTGATTTATAGCTCACAGGGTTGGACATTCTGCATAAAGGCTGCTCATATAACTTATAAGCTTAGCAAAGCTGCTATCACTTCAGTCTCATTCTGTTCTTGGCACCACTGTGGGAAGTGATACAAAACAGAAGTACTGCAAAGAAGGAATTAATTCATGATTTGTTGACATCCGAGAGACAAGAGACAAAAAAGTGAAATGAATTAGGTGGAACACACCCACACATATATACAAATCACAAGATATTTTACACTTTAACTAAAATCAAGTCATTGCATGAAATATGCTACAACTAAAATGTGGAAGAAGATAGAAATTTATTTTTGCTTTAAGGAGAGCCAAGTTGGAACGACTGGGGCACATATAAAATAGAATCAAAATATAAATCTTTGTCTTTAAAGATTTATTTATTTTATTTGTGTGTGTGTGAGAGAGAGAGAGAGCACATGTGCACGTGAGTGGGGGGAGGGGCAGAGGGAGAGAAGCAGACTCCTGTTGAGTGCAGAGCCCCCACCCCCCCATGTGGGGCTCTATCTCAGGAACCTGAAATTCTGACCTGAGCCGAAACCAAGAGTTGGATGCTCAACTTGATTGAGCTACCCAGGTGCCCCTATAATTCTTACTTTAAAAGAGGAGAGGGGAAACAAAAGAATAAAAATAGAAAATACTTATTCAGGAATAAGATTAATATTTGACTGCAATAAATTATAGAAGGATTTTTTATATTAAAAATAAAATACACATTAAAAAGTAATGTAAATAGTACACAATTTTAATTTGGAGTGATGGAAATTTTTGGAACTAAACAGAGGTGGTAGTTACACAGCATTGTGAATGTACTAAATGCCACTGACCCGTTCACTTGAATGTGCTGGTTTAATGTTATGTGAATTTCACCTCCATTCATTTTTTTTTTAAAGTAATGTAAGACTGTAGAATTTAACTTTGGCATCCTAATTGAGGTATCATGCCATAGGGCCTGCGTGGTGGGGATTGGGGGGGAGCAGGGATGTATATTCATGGTACCCCCTGGGCCCAACAGTGAGAACCTTCAGGAAAGTACAAAGTAGGGCAATTCACTTCTTTTGTCCTTACAGAGTCCTGGCCCATCTTTTCCTCTCACTGTGTAATCCCTCTTTTAGCCTTTCTAGTCTCCTTTTCAACACCTGTCCAGCCCTGTTTATCTCCCACTTCAAGTGCTCCATAGCCCTACATCACTCCCAATCATAAATTTGCTCTTCCCACGTCTCTCCACTTAAAACTAATGCATGATAAAATGTGAGTCTTTTATTAGCTTAATCATGTAATATTTTAGGACTTCATTAACTGAAATAGTTATTTAAGTGATTTGTTATCAAGTGATGTGTACTTGTGAATGGCATGCCGATTCTTACTGTAGCATATTTTTACTGAAGAAGCACATATAACGCTGTGTGCTGGGCACTATTATAAGCACTAGCTAAATACTAATCTACTTAGTTCCGTCCCATCCAGTTCTCTTCTTTAATCTTTGTCTCTTTCCTTCAAACCTGTCTCTCCCAACGCCAAGAACCTAAGACATGCCTGAAGACGAGAGTTCAGACACATTTGAAACTTGTTTCTTAAATGTTTGCAATCTCTGGCCCAAACTAGCATCATACTTAGGACATAGTAATTCTTCTGGTTGCCTAGTATTATTGTGTTCTAGGTAAAAGAGCCTTCAGAATAGTAGTAGGTGGTGAATATTTGAAGTAAACTTATAGAAGCCCTTATAAAGTTTTCCTTGGGTATTAGAGTCTTTAAAATTTTTTTTTAAATTGTGGTTAAATACATAGATCTTAACACTTACCATCTTAACACTTTTTAACTTTTTGTCATCTTAATGATTTTTAATAATTCAGTAGTGTTACATATATTCACATTGTTAAGCAACCAATCTCTAGAACTTTTTCATCTTGCAAAAGTGAAAGTTTATACTTTCACTTAAACACCAACTCCCTATTGTAAATATATTTAAGAAGCTAAAATACATAACAAAATGGCACCCCAAAATAGGCTATATTAATGTCATCTTAAAAACATTAAGTAGAGTGGGGTTTGCGGTGTTAATTTCCATTTGCCATATCCAGCTGGCTGGAAACTTTGCAAAACCTCTGTCTACCAGTTTCACAAATTAGATCTGCTTTGTTGCAGATAATTTATGCAATTAGAGGCCTTCTTTGTACATCAGGTCTTTCATTTCCACTGAGGAGGTGGAGAAAGAGTTCTCAAGTGGAAATAGCACAGAGCAACATTTTGGAAGGAAGAATTGGTGTGAGGTAAGGCAGAGGGTCCCAACAAATAGATAACATCACCCGCGTCATACTTGTGAGTCATTTGAACAACACAGTCTGTGAAAAGCATAAGTTACTCTACCTTGATACTCTATTGCTGTGACCACTTGATGGTCTTTTGGGGCAGAGAATCCATAGGCCTTATGATCTGAAAGATTAAAACAGATAGGATAATTAAAATAGTACCAAAGGCCACTTGCAAATATTTGAATGGAATGCAACATTAAGGAAAACTGGCCTAAAGTTTGGTGACAGTTTCACACATTCATAACCCATAGGTTTTAAAGTATCAAAATAAGAAAAACCAAGCCAAACCCTCTATGTCTCTTCCATTTTCTGTATTGTGGTTTTCTGCCCTCCCTTCACAAAGCAAAACCCATGGATCTGTAAGGGCCCCATGACAAACAACACAATTTCACAAGCTTGATTGTGAAAGGTTTTTTTGTTTTATTTTAAGATTTATTTATTTATTTTAGAGAATGTGGGAGCAGAGGGAGGGACAGAGGGAGAGGCAGAGAAGCAGACTGCCCACTGAGTGCAGAGCCTGACTCTGGGCTAGATACCAGGACCCCAAGATCATGACCTGAGCCCAAACCAAGAGTCTAACAACACTCAACGGACTGAGCCACCCAGGCGCCCCAAGCCTGATTGTTAAACAAGCGTCTTTGTCCTTAATTTAGCCTAATATGCAATCTAGTGCCTAAGGTATTGCCCCTTTAAGATAAAAGCTAATTATTTAAGGGTTTAAGTTGCTTTACAAACTTATCCCTGATTATACCTACATTGTATAGAAATGGGTCATTTAACATATTTTTGACTAGGAAATGTATATATAATATATACTGTATATAAACCTTGTATTACAAACATGATGAAAAATGCAAGCAGAACATCTTTATTTTTCTCCCAAAAATTTCAGTGATTTTCCAGGATTGGTCTATAGGATTGAAATGACTGACCAATTACGGTGGCTGGTGTGATCTGATAATAATCGACAATGACAACGATGAGATCATCATCGCTTTCATAAACTTATATAGAAAATTTCATTTTTTTTAAAGATTTATTTATTTTAGAGAGAGAGAGAGAGAGTGTGTGGGGGGAGGAGCAAAAGGAGAGAGAGAGTCTTAAGCAGGCTCCACAATGGACGTGGGGCCGATCTAACAACCCTGAGATCATGACCTAAGCCGAAACCAAAAGTCAGACACTTAACTGACTGAGCCAACCAGGTGCCCCAACAGTAGTTAACATTTATTAAGCACTTAGGTGTTAGGCAACATTCCTGGTGCTTTGCAAGTATTAACTCATTTAACTCTCACAACAATTCTCTGTGGTCGGGTACCACCATTTTTATCCACCTGTTTTGCAGGTGGGGACACTGAGACCCAGAGAGGGTAAGAAACCTCGGTCAAGATTATCCAAGTAGTAAGTGGTGGGGCTGGGATTTGAACTCATCCAGTCTATTCCCAAAGCCCACGGAGTTTATTACTATACTACTACACTGGGCCCCACATCGTGTTTCCCCCAAGCAGAACTATGGGGAAGGACTGCAGATTAGCAAGGACGCCGGGTGTAAAGGTCCATTAATCTAACGAAGATGGGATAAGGTGAGAAATTGGTGGTTATAATGAAGGCACAACAGGAAGATGGAAGCTGGGCAGTGGTAACTGGAAAAGTAGGAGAAGTAGCAGGGCATCGCAATCTCAGTGGGGAGGCTCTAGATGAGGGTTTCTCCATCTTGGCACTATTAACCATTGGAACCAGCTCATTCTTTGTTGTGGGGGGCTGTCCTGTGCACTGCAGGATGTTTTGCACTATCCCTGGCTTCTGCCAGTAGAACCTCCATCTCCCCTGTAGCAAACCCAAGTCATGACAACCAAAAATGTTTCCAGACATTGCCAAATGCCCCTGGGGGGGGGGGATCATACTTGGTGGAAAACCACTGCTTTAGACTTAGCAGGTAGGCTGATTGAAGACCCAGGAATAGAAATAAATAGACTAAAGGAGGACCAAAAAACCATGAGTTCAAGGATTTCAAAAAAAGTTCCTAAGAGATCAGAATTTCTTGAATATGAAATAATGTATTACATTTCTGGGAAGGAGTGAAAAATGTTTCATAGAACACGCCATCTTTGATTTATTCATCTATATGGACACTGACATGTAAATTATGACACTGTCCTAAGACTTCATCACTCCTGAGGAATACATGCTATTTGGGATAACTTTTTTTTTTCCTCTCCCTGAGAAGCCTGGACAGCGAATGTAATTGTGAAATGAAAACTCTTAGAAACCTACAGGCCTCAAATGTCTAGTTCTCCTGTCTAACATTGTTCAACTATTCAGGTTCTCTATCTCTAAATTGCAAACATCTTCATTAGGCAAATCGGCAAAGCTGGTGTCTATTGCAAAGAATGTAGAATTGAGCTGATTGCTTTCATTGACAGCTGTAAATATATTTGTATAAAGCAGTGACCTACGTGGCCCAGTCTTAGAGAGGTGTCAGGTCACCAAAGAGTGATTTCAAAATACCGCTTTTGCTTGTGTATTAAAAAAAAAAAAAATCATGAAGGGGTCCAAGCAAACTTTTTAAGTGTCCTCCTTTTCCCTTTTCCACATACTCTGCCACATACCAGAATGTCCCATAGTCCTCTAAACCCTACTCTCACCCCTATATGCCTTTCTTTTCCAGTTTCTACTCTCCTTCCCCAATTTTATTTTGTAGATCCCAAAGAGGGTCTGGATCTTCAGAGAACAGAGGGAGGGAAGACACTAAGCTGACCAAGCCAGGAAAGCCAGGACCTCATACGTTCATTCTGTGTTACACCTTCATTTAAATGACATGATCACTGAACGTTTTCCCAATAATTCTGATTCCAAATCATTATTCTGTGAAACTTTCAAAGCACACTTTGAAAAAGCCTCTTTTCTCCTTTAGCAATGTGTAAATTAGTGCCCTCAGAGAAATTCTGATTGTGACAGGCGTTTCTTGTGATTTTTGAACTACTTTAGTAGATTTTTTAGACAAAACAATGAAGACTCATATTCCCTAGAAACCAGTTGAGGGGAAAATCTGGGCAAAATAGAAAAAGATAATCTTTGTTCCCTCCACATCATCATATCTTTGAACTTTTCAAACACTGCACTGCCTACTGAGAATGTTTATTTTCTTCAGCAGGCTTGGGTTGTCTTTCATTTGAGGTGAACGTTAGTCCAATCTGAGACTGGAAGATTGAGAACTGGATCCAATTATTTTCCCCTTTTCTCAATTCCAGTTTCCTACTTGCTAAAACGTCCTTTGAGAAAGATTTCTTAAATTTTCAAAAATCACTTTAAAAGTTCTATGGAAAATAACGGCTGCTAACTCAGGAGTTTTATTAATTTCATTACTTTTATATGTATATGTTTGAATAGAAAAAAATGTCCCAAACACCAAAAAAGAGAGGATTGATTGAATTGGCAAAACTATGAATGTAAAACAATTATAAAGGGGATTGGTTTTAGTAAATTAATAAATAGATATTATTTCTTGGTACCTGAATATTTATTTCTGTGGTTTTAAGTGTCTTCTAGCTATGTTGCTTCCTCTGGTTCTATTTACTTCAAGGTTTGCTTTTTAATTAAGTAAAAATACTTAAAATGTGTGGTTACCTATGATGAACTTATTTAAACAGAAAGTTCTGAATCTTAAAAAAACAATTAAACATTATAAGACTTCTACCTTGTTTTAAGCCTTTCTGCTCTCGGAATTCGGTTATGTTTTTTTTTTTTTTTTAACTTGAACCCAATAACTTTATGAAAACAAAATGTTGGATTTTTTATCATCATTTCACTAACAGATGTTAGGAAGAGTCTCTGTTGGCTGCTTTCTTGAACTGATTTTTATTTTTTCTTCACCTTTCCAGAGTGAGTTAAAAAAGAAAACAAACAAAAAATTGTCATGTAGGTCTGCTGGTTGAGGTCAACAATTGTTTTAAAGTTAGCTACAAAACATCTTTAATAGTTTTGGATGTGTTCCAAAATCACTGGCAGAAGTTCATAAAATCATGTTAAGAGATGATTATTTCCATAACTGCTAACAACCCCAAGTCAAGTAATCCCTAACCAAATGAAATCTTTTGTGTTTCTTTTCCCTCAACTCTAAGAATAAAATTTCTTACATTGTCTATCAATCATCTAAAATATTCTTATGTGACTAAGGATAATCTAGTATGACTAAGAATAAATATTTATATTTATATCACAATTTTTAAATTTACTATAAAAGTGTTATTTAAAAAGTAACTTTTATTTGGAAACATGATTAGGAAAAACTGATGTGTTACAGAAGTTTTTTTGTTCTAAGAGTACATTACAGAGAGTACCATGATAAAAACAAGTTATAAAAACTGTGGATATGAGTTATTTCATAAGTTTTCAAAAACGAAAATTAATAGCCATGTGGTTTTGACAATCACCAATACACAATTATTGTACTAACAAATATAGAAAAGATGCACAGGGCTAGTAGTAACAGATAAAATAACACTATCCAGTATGATGTATGTATGTATGTATGTATTTTTTAAAGGAGACTTTTAATTTTTATTTATTTTTTAATTTTATATTTGCATTTTTTAATTTAAATTCAATTAATTAACATTTAATGTAGTATTAGTTTCAGATGTAGAGTACTTTCCAGTATTTATTATGGATAAATATTTATAGGGTAAAAAGTCTCCCAATGAAGTAGGAATCAGGAGTTAGGTTAATATACTCATCTATCTCACTATCATTCGACCATAGTAGGTCTGGAGAGTAGAGAGAGGGGGAGAGGATGGGGGGGAAGGAGAGGGAGGGGGAGAGGAACGGAGAGGAAGAGAGAGAGACACACAGAGATAGACCTGTCCTTCTGTCTTCAAACTGGATATTCTGGCCCTTCTTTTTTTTTTTTTTGTAAGATTTATTTCTTTATTTGAGAGAGAAAGAGAGCACATGAGCAGGGGGAGAGGGAGAGAAGCAGACTCCCTGCTGAGTGGGGAGCAGGCTAGATCCCACAAACCTGGGATCATGATCTGAGTCAAAACCAAAAGTCAGATGCCCAACCAACTGAGCCACCCAGGCAACCCTTCTGGCCCTTCCTTTTAATGAGAGAAAGGGAAACCATACACCAAAGTGCAAGGAAAAATAAAAGCTGTGCTTGTCTTTAGAGCTACCTGTGGCTGGTGTTCTGGTGAGTTAATGATGACCTAAAGAATTAAAGGGTGATTTTGACTATGAATAAAATTTCCCCTTAAGAACCTAGCATCTAAGTAAGATGTGACTCCACTGTGTTAAAATCCTCATTGGACAGATGTGACGATCGAGAGAGGTCCTTGCTCAAGGTCACAACGCTCAAACGCAGAGAAGCAAAGATGTGCATTTACACCGAGTTAGTTTGGTTCCACAGACCTTTCTCCCTCCCCCCATTCTCAGACTGGCATGAGGCACTGTGAGAAAGTCATGCCAAATATGACTCTGTCAGACTCTCTGAAGATGGCTTCACACCCATCTTCAATCTTTGTACCTCCAGAGTCTTATTTCTCTGCTTCACTGAATGAATTTGGGGAATCACTTGACGCATCCAATGTTTTCATTTTTTGAAAGTGCAAACAGGCAGTAATCAATACAAATTGAGTTTAACAGGGATCAGCACAGAATGTCAAAAATATTCTCTAATATTCCTAATCTGTCAAATTTATAATCTGCAAATGAAGTTATCTTTGCATTTCTCAGAGGAAGATAGAGCACTGCTAATGTCTTAAATCTTTTCCTGAATTAGAAGATTTATAAAATATAATGAATAAACACATAAAGGAAGGAGGACTGACCATGAATTTAATAAGGGGAAAGCTTTGGGGCTCTCCCTTGCATGAGCACCTCCTAAGGCTTTGAGGGTGAGGTGGGAGGGCCTAGCAATGTGTGCACATTTTGTAAAAGTTGCAAGAATAAGGGGCACCTGGGTGGCTCAGTCGGTTAAGCACCCGACTCTTGATTTCGGCTCAGGTCATGATCTCAGGGTTGTGAGATCAAGCTCTGCATTGGGCTCTGCGTTCAGCACAGAGTATACTTGAGATTCTCTCGCTCCCTCTGCCCCTCCCCCACCCAGGGCACCTGCACATGCACTCTGTCTAGGAAAAAAAAAAAAACTTGCAAGAATAAGATTCTTAGGGGTACAATTTTCTTAGTGAGGGCTCTAATAATCATCTTTGCACACAATTATGGGCTTCTTCTTATTAATGAGTTTATTTAGCTTTCTGGATTTGACCACTTATAATAAAGAAAGTGATCTCCAGAGTTCACTGCCTGATAGTTCAACCTTTAAAATACTATGGGTTTTATATGATCAACAACTTAGCGCATCCCTGCCCTCTCTCTCCCTCTCAAATTTCAATTCTGGAAAATACAGGGGTTGTATGAATTTTATTCTTCAACTCTCCTGCTGGATGATGGTTCATAAAAGCTTTCACCCTTACAGTTCATACGTAGGTTACTAATTAAATTCTATTACCATAAATGCTTCCAGAAGAGATTTGAAACCTAAGGGAAACCCTCCCAGCTTATTGTTGCTTCATGCTTCCTTTGATTAGTCTTCAGGAAGCCAAAGGAACAAGAATGATTTATTTTGAAATGCTGAACACGGAAACAATGGTTTGGCTTTGCTTAGCTGTCATATTTTACAACAGTCAGGTAAGACTACTCAGAATTAGTTACCCTGATTTCTCAGGCACTTTACAACCAGGTACTATAATTTCCCTTCTCTTTCCATAAAGACAATTCCCTGATTCACACTTTTTATTTCAAAACTGGTTCTACACATCCAACAATGAGCTAACACCAAAACCTACTCTTTAGGGTCAGTCATCTAGACCAGTAAAAGAAATGGTTTAATGAAATCTGTGTTATGGATTGAATGTTTGTGTCCCCTCTGCCAAAATCTGCGTGTTGAAATCCTAATGGCCAGTATGATGAGATTAGGAGGTGGAGGCCTTTGGGAGATGATTAGGTCATGAGGATGGAGCCTTCATGAATGGGAATAGTGCCTTTATGAAAGAGACTCAAGGGACCTCCATCTCAGCCATGTGAGGACACAACAAGAAAGTGACAGCTCGTAAGCAGGAAGCAGGCTCTCACCAGATACTGAATCTGCCAGCACCTTGGTCTTGGTATTTCTAGCCTCCAGAGCTGTGAGAAATAGGTATTTGTTTCTGAGCTACCCGGCCTATGGTATTTTCGCTATAGCAGCCTGAAGTAAGACAATCTGCATACATTCCAATCAGAGCTGCATCCTGAGCAGGTCAAGAAAGGAGTATGTGCCGTTAGAGATCGAATTTTTGAAACTTTTTCAGATGAAGTATTTAAAAAATGGACAAAGGTAGTTGTGCCCAAATATGGTGTCTAATAGTAATTGTTATCAAACAATTCAGGTGAAATTGTTGTTGGATGTCCCATGTAGCATGAGGATGGCTGCATTTATGACAGAATCCACCGGATATTTCTGAAATGCTGTAGAGGCAACCTTAGCCCTTCATATTTTGATGAGGTGGTGTCAGACCCGGCTCCTCATCCAATGGGATAGAGTGCTAAATAGCATTGCACCACCACCACCAGCACTATTTTCAACAGCTTGGCTTTTTGATTAAATATCTGAAATCAAACAAAAAGCAACATTAAAGTCCAGATGGGTGAAGAAAGGGTCATCTGTTAGAAAGGTGGCCCAAGGCTTTATTACAGCTGGGGACAGAATCGTTCCTCGTCTTCAGGAAGTCACAGCTGATAGAGATGAAATGAGACCCAGCTAGCTTTGAATACCCAGTGCCCTGAATTACTGGTCACATCACCTGGGGCAAGCGACAGCCTTAACCTTCTAAACCTTAGTTTCCATTGAAGTAAAATGAACCTAATAGTGCCTTCCCTAATTGGTTATAAGATTAAATAAAGTATGTAATTGCTTGGCCTACTTCCTGGCACACAGTAGATTCTCTACAAATACTTGCCTCTTAGCTCTCCCCTCTCGCTCGACAGTGCTTTTTATCCAATGTGATGATGCAAGTGTAGGGTTTTACAAATGATTCCGCCGTAATCGTGTATTCGGATGGATTGCAAACACAGAGAATGCATGGCCAGGCTTATGTATTTGTCTCCCTTCTTTGAATGATTAGCATGATGTCTTCATTACAGTGGCTGTCCTGTGTCTAAATTCGACCTCCTCTTCATCTTCGCTGTGACATATTTGGGTCAGCTACAGCCTCTTTGGGCTGTGCCTCATCATCTGTAAAACATGACTTACGATGGTGAAGCCTTCCCTAACTACTTTCATTGACACAGTTCACCATACCCTTCACCTTGATAACACCTTCCACACTTAGCATCCAGGACAGCACACTTCCCTAGCTTTCCTTCTCACAGGTCTTATCCTTGGTCATCTCCTCTTCTCCACCTAGGCTTCCTCCATTAATGGGGTCATCCCGACTCACGGCATTGAACACCCCCAGATACTAACAATTCCCAAATATATATCTCCAGTCCAGATGTCTCTGCTGAACTCCGGACTCAGATTCAAATGCCTATTTAACTCTGCCTCTTGAAGGTTTAGCAGACATTTCAAACACTATGTCCAAACCTCATCTTTCTTTCTAAATCTGCCCCACTTACCCCAACTCAGATGATAGCAAGTCTATTCGTTCAGTTGTTCCGGCCAAAAAGTTTGCACTTATCCTTAATGACTGCAGCTACCATGGCTCATATCCAATTCATCAGTCAAGTCCTATTAGCTCTACCTTCAAAATGCATCCAGAACTACCTCTTACTACTTCCATTGCCACCCGCTCTGAGTACCATCATCTCTGCCTGGATCCCTGCAGTAGACTCCTGACTGGCCTTCTACTCTATCCTGTCCCTCTAAAATCTAATTTCAATGCATCCACTAGAGAGATCCATTAAAATGCTAAATCGGATCATGGCACTCTTGCTCAAAACCTTGGACCAGTTCTCCATTTTCCTCAGAGTAAAGGCAGACACCCTTACATTGGCCTGGAAGCCCTGTGCAATCTGGCCTTGCTTCCTTTCAACCCCCTTTCCTCAATTCCTCCAGGGACACTGGCCTCCGTACTCATTCTCAAAACAGGCCAGGCTTGACTGTTCCCTCTGCCTGAAAGGCTCTTCCTTCAGATGTCTATGAACTCTCTTACTTCTTCAAGTTTTTGTTCAGAGGACACCTCCTTAATGAAGTCTACTCTGGCCACCATCTTCCATATTGCAACCCCACCTCCATCTGACCTTTTTCCTTCCAAACTCCCTGATTTCCTTAATTCTGATTTGGTTTTTCTTTTTTCCATAGTGCCCACCACCTTCTAACACACTATATAATGTACTTATGCACTGAAGGCAGGGAGCTTTATTTTCTTACCTATATCGATACTCCAAGCCAAGAATTGCTTGATTTGTACTAGATACTAAATAAATATTTGCCAAATGAATGGAAACAAAGTTAATTATGGAGAAAATGGAAATGGAATATAAAGTGCTATGCTCAATTTTTTGAATTAAGGGATGAGCTGCACAAGATTAATCAATGAAAGATTCTTTTTTTTTTTTTTTAAAGATTTTATTTATTCACTTGAGACACAGAGATACAGAGAGGAGAGAGAGAGCACGAGCAGGGAGAGAGGCAGAGGGAGAGGGAGAAGCAGGCTCCCCGCTGAGCCAGGAGCCTGATGTGGGGCTCAATCCCAGGACCCTGGGATCATGATCTGAGCCGAAGGCAGATGCTTAACCATCTGAGCCACCCAGGCGCCCCTCAATGAAAGATTCTGAAGCAGCTAATTTTGAAATCAAAAATACTTTATCACAACATCACTGGGCAGAATTAATTTTCATATTGTGCTGCAGCAAAAAATTACATAGTAGTAGTAGTATGTAGTATATGGAAGAGTTACCTAAAATGTGATTTTAAAAGCCATAAATCACTGTTCTTATTTTTAAAAATATCCATTTAATAAATTCTAATTTTAATAACACAAGGTGAGAAGTTTTCTTCTTTTTTTATGATTTTATTTATTTATTTGAGAGAGAATGAGAGAGAGAGCATGAGAAAGGGGAGGGTCAGAGGGAGAAGCAGACTCCCCGCTGAGCAGGTAGCCTGATGCGGGACTCGATCCTGGGATTCCAGGATCATGACCTGAGCTGAAGGCAGTCGCTTAACCAACTAAGCCACCCAGGTGCCCAAGAAGTTTTATTTCTTAAAGTAAAATTACTTGCTTGAAAATTTTGATATATAATTTAAAATAGCATTGTGGTTAATTTTGTGTCATCTTGGATGGGCCAGAATGTCCAGATATGTGGTCAAACATTATTCTGGATGTTTCTGTGAAGGTGTTTTTGGATGAGGTTAACATTTAAATGGATGGACTTTGAGTAAAGCCGATTGCCCTTCATAATGTGGGTGGGCTTCCTCCCATAAGTTGAAGGCCTGAACAGAACAAGAGACTGACCTCCCCTGAGCAAGAGGGAATTCTGCAGCGGACAGCCATTGGCCTTGAACTGCAGCACTGACTCTTCCTGGGTCTCCAGCCTGCTGGCCCACTCTGCAGATTTTGGACTTGTCTGCCTCTTTAATCCCATGAGCCAAGTCCTCAAAATAAGTCTTTTAATTTATATCCACTTCCTATTGGTTCTGTTTCTCTGGAGAACTCTAATAGAAGCATCATAAATGTATTACAGTAATAAATTAATTTGGAGGTGTCTACTTTAATACAAGTGTGCTTTGTATCTTAGGAGTTCTTTTTGGAGGTTCAGCGATACACTGTAAATTTTTTTAAATGTTCCATAGCCATTTTTGTCCCAAGAATAATGACCTGGAACAACCTTCCATAGTCAATCACTCCCCTTTAAACCTTAACAAACACCCTCCTCTGAGCCATGTCTATATCTCAAGGACAATGGATAGTCTTCCTTATCCTTTTCACACAGTCTTCCCTTGGAGGGGAGGTGTGCACAGGAGTGGAGGCTCTGTCTCCTCTCCATTAAAATTCTCTCCAATCTTCAAGGCCTCTCCTAAGTCTCACCACTTCTAGAAAGTTCTCCTGTCAGGGCACCTGAGTGGCTCAGTCAGCTAAGCGTCTGCCTTCTGCTCAGGTCATGATCCCAGGGTCCTGGGATTGAGCCCCACATCAGGCTTCCTGCTGCTTCTCCCTCTGCCTGCCGCTTCCCCTGCTTATGCTCTCTCTCTCTCTCAATTTCTCTCTCTGTCAAATAAATAAATAAATATCTTTAAAAAAAAAAAGTTCTCCTGTCAAAGCTCTAAGTAACATCTTGACAAAATCCACTTTGATAAAACTAAATAGCCTTGTATGATTTTTCACATTTGATAGTTTTTGCGACAACATTATCTCCTGGTTCTCTTCTCTGATGCTCCTTTCCTGTTTCCTCTCCCTCAGACTGGCCACTGACTTTTAGTGTCTTATAGAAAGATGAGGGTTCTGTGGTCATAAATGTTTGGGAAACATCCATTTAGTAAGTTAAACAGGGGTGCCTAGCTGGCTCAGTTGGTAGAACATACAGCTTTTTTTTTTTTTTTAAGATTTTATTTATTTGACTGAGAGAGAGAATGCACAAGCAGGGGAAGCAGCAGGCAGAGGGAGAGGGAGAAGCAGACTCCCCGCCAAGCAGGGAGCCTGATGCTGTGCTCCATCCCCAGACCCTGAGATCATGACCCACCCCAAAGGCAGATGCTTAACCAACTGAGCCACTCAAGTACCCCAGATCATGCAACTCTTGATCTCAGGGTTGTAAGTTTGAGCCCCATGTTGGGTGTAGAGATTAAAGATAAAATCCATGAAAAAAAAGAGTTAAAACTCTCTATTGTAGGAGTTATTAGAGCCTTTAGCATGCTAAGGAGCATTGTGACTCTCCAAGGGGAAATATAACATAGAGTATGAACAATGGAGTAGAGTAAGAGAGGAAAAAGCCCAAGGGAAACTTCTGTAGAAGACTGAGAAGAAGCAATCAGAGAAACAAGAAAAACTAGGGCAGAATGGTGTCATGGAAGTCAGGGGTGGGCAGACTTTCAAGGAAGGAGCGTCAACAATATTGGATGTTCCAGAGAGGTCAAGTAAGGTTTTAACTGAAAGTAAACTGTGAATTTAGAGACTAGTAAATCATTGGTGATACAATGATAGCAATTTCAGTGGCATGGGAAAGGAGCACTTTGCAGTGGGCTGAATGGTCACTACAAAAACGGAGACAAATGCAGATCATCACCAATTTAAGAATTTTATTACAGAATCACGGTGAGCTTTTTTCCCACTGCAACTGTAGAGACTTTAACATGTTTGTAGCCCATGTTTGGAGAGCTAGTAATAAAGATAAGTTGAAGATAGATAAGGGAGGATGGAACAAAGGACCCAAGGAGACTGGTGGAATATCATCCTGAGCACAAGAAGAAACTAGCTTTCAGAGGGAGAGATGGCTCTTTGGTTCAGGAGGGAACTTGCTAAGGATGAACACGAATGTGCACAGGCTTCAACTCATCTGCCTCACTCCTTCATGAGGTACCTTCTCACAATACGCTCTGATTATATTTATTTATTTATTTTTAAGATTTTATTTATTTATTTGAGAGAGAGAGAGGGGCAGAGGGAGAAGCAAGACTCCCCACTGAGCAAGGAGTCTGACGCAGGCTCGATCCCAGGACCTGGGATCATGACCTGAGCCAAAGGCAGACGCTTAACCTACTGAGCCACCCAAGCGCCCCACAATCTGATCATATTTAGCTTCCTTCAGAGGCTTCCCCCTTGCTTTCAGGATGAATGCCAAATTTCTTCAAATGGCCTTTCAGAACTGGCTTGTCTTTCCAGCCTCCCCCTCAAGTGCTGACTACCCACAGACCCTGTGTTCAAGTCCTCCCCCTGCCCCCAGAGGGCTCCCACTGCTCTTTGAACACCATGGGTCTTTGCATCCTCCATTCTCTCTCCCTGAAATTCCCTCCTTCCAACACTCCCCTGACAAATGGGGAACTTCCATAGATAACTCAATGCCCCACTCAAACATTAGGAAAGGCAAAGCCTTCCCCAGCCCCTTCTATCCTTCTGTACATAGTCAGCCCTTCTTCTATCTGATACAGCACTTTTTATAAGCCTTTATTATTTTTTATTACAAACTATCTTTTACATATCTGTGTCTTCCATTGAATAGCATTAGGAACATGACAATGTTAGGAACAGTTTGACATATTGCATACTTCACACACAATAAGAGATAATTAAACGTTGCAAACAAAACTGAACATGTCTTCAAATGAGATGTATCAACTTTTTTAGTATATTTTATATATACTATAAACTATACATAAAGCACGAAATATATTTTAAAGATGGTATAAACTAACATATCTTTGTAATTTAGCACACCACCTGGCATACTAGACCCACAAATACTAGTTGAATTAAAATACAGTATTAGGCTCTAGTGATACTTTAATAATTCTTTGATAATACTAAAGTTTATAGTCTCTTTGCACAAAAATCTAGAAGTAACTTTCACATTGCGTAACTCTAAACTACCCTCACTCTAACTACATATAAAAGGAAAAAAATGACATATTTTAGTGAAACACGGGTGCATATGAACACAGTTATTCTTCAGTGCATTCTATAGAGTCATTATTTTAATATTTTTCTCCCATTTAATTTTTTCTCTCACATCAGCTAAAAATGAACCCTGAAAAGGGAAAAACTGCTTCCCTAAAAATAGTATATATAAGTTTCCTGTCTTCCACAAACTGAAGAATTTACTGCAGTAATGAAATACATGTTAATTTGCATCCATTTATTTTAATTGGTTGGTTTTCAGCACTACCAGAACCTCTTTTTCTTTCTTTTCTTTTTTTTAAAGATTTTATTTATTTGAGAGCGAGAGAGTGTGAGAGAGAGATAGCGAGACAGAGAGAGAGAGAGAGCGCGCACACGCACGAGGGGGGTGGGGGAGGGACAGAGGGAGAGGGAGAAGCAGACTCCCTGCTGAGCAGGGAGCCCAAGATCCTGAGATCATGACCTGAGCCAAAGGCAGACACTTAACCAACTGAGCCACACACGCACCCCAGACCTTTTTTTCTAATAAATTTTTCATGCCCCTTTACTATCCTGAAACAAAATTTATGGGTAATATAACATTTTCTATGTATATATGTGTATACATATACACATATAAACATATATGCATGTATAAAATTTGGAAAACTAAACATAATGTTCCTTTAATATTAAAGAGAAATAAAAATAAAACAGTATATAGTAAAATATTATATATTTCAATTTATAAATGTTTATACATGAGTACACTAGCATACACAATGATGAAGAATTCAGGTATTAGTCTATCTATACTTACTATGTTAAACTGGATTTAAGAGAAAAAGACCTGAAGCCATTCCAAACGAAACAGGAAAATAAAGAACAGACTCACTGTGGATATTTAGTTATGCATTAAGGCTGTGCAAAAAAAAAAAAAAAAAATTCTGTTTACAGCTAAATTAGTGTAAGTTATAGGCTCAGATAGTTATAAAGTTTTCACTTATATGAACATGCAGTGGAAATTGCCAGATGAAGGATGAAGGGCGAGGGACACAGGGAAGTTCTTCATTTTACAACACTGTCTGGCACACAGATCCCTGCCCAGCAGGTGTATAGCATCCACCCATCATTGTGACAATCAAATAGGTCCCCAGAACTCCGCAACACTCCCTGGGGCAGCAACACCCACTGGTAGCTCTCCATCAAATTCCTTGAACACACATTCAGCTAATAGAAACCTGAAAGCTTTGCATTTCAAACTATTACGAACTGAGTATTCTCCACTTACACAGCTGATGTCACATGGCCTATAAAGTTAATATTTTAAGGGTAAACCTATGATCTCCCATGTTCCACTGGTGGTAATTGTTCTCACGATAAAACTACGAAGGAGGTATTGGAGAGGACACAGGGTTTATTGAGACCTTTTTGGTATAGTTTGGTGGCTTTTCAATTCTGTAATTTTCTCTCACCTCTTTTGATTTTTAATTACTCCCTGCTCCAGATCTAAGCCCAATATAATTCTGCCTACTCACAATATGCTGTATTTCCAAGGATAACATTTTCAGCTAAGAAACATTTAACCAATTTTGATGATCTAACTGGGATAATTGGTGTCTCTTAAGTTTTCTTATCTGTCAAGAATAGTACGCCTAAAGATATTTCTTTCTTTCTTTCTTTTTTTGCAGGCATGTTCTCCCACATACTTAAATGATTTTAAAGCTCTCTGATCCAAATCTTTAATAAAAATCTTTGAAACGGCAAACATATCGTGAAATCTTAACCCAGTTTTTGTTACCTTCAAAGATATAACACAGACACTCATAATTAAACTGCAAGTGCCTGAAGCCTAATTAGGAATCTTGGACTCAACATGCTGAAAGAGTCCCAAATATTTTCTGACTGATCCTGTTCCCATGGAAACTAAAGTTGGGAAGTAGTAAAAGACAGAAGAAATTACAAAATGGTACCACAGAAATTAGCTGAAAGAGTTATTCTTCATTTCAAAATAAAGGGGAAAAAAAAATCTTTGTGTCCTACTATCAGATAGCACATAGCAATTTAAAAGATAATGCATACAAAAAATTCAGGAAGTGTGTGATATATGAAAATATTTATTTTTGCTTATGACAATATTCATGTTTTTCTTTTGATATTAACTTCTAGGAAAAAAGCCAGAAAATTATGGGGACTTTTTCTATTTCCCTTTCAAATGATCTGCGATGCTACAGTGTGCCTAAATTTGATAATAAATCCCTCAACAATATTGGATGAGCTCATGTTTGGATATTTTTCCCATTTAGTGAAACAATATTTTCAGATCATGAAATATTTATTTCAGGCTTATGGCTTACCCTCAGGTTAATATTGCTTTGAATTCAATTTGAGTTGTGAACAGAAGGCATTTGTATATGTTAAGAGACAACCACACATTTGTAGTGGTCATACTACTAAGTGTCAGACATTAAATGTCAGAAGGCATTATAATAACATATTAAGATTTTTAAGCCGTCACCCACACTCTAAACGGAATACTCAAATTATTTTCTTATTATGACAGAAAAAATGAGTCATCCTTGCAGTGCCCCTGTGAGATACTGTATGCTGATTCTAAATCCATACATGACAACACAGAGATTCCCCTCCCTTCTCCTTGTGCCTTTGAACACCAGAAAAGAGCGCCTTCCATTTCCCCTAAAAGTCTCCTCAGCCTTCTAACTTTCCTTACACTTCCCAGTGTCTTCATCTCCCACATAGGAAAAAAAAAAAAATGGGATCTGGAGTCAGCAGTTCTAACTTCAAGTCCTGCCTCTGTGTCTCCCTAAAAATATTCCGAGCCTCTGCTTCTCATTTATGAAACCTTGATAAAAATAGTTCCGGGTACCTCACAGGAATGTTAACAGGAGAATTAAGTAATAGCTTCACTCTGAACTCCCTTGGTTTTTCTGGCCTCCAGATAACAACTGACTTGGCAAAACTCCTCCCCACTTTGTCTCTTATTTCTCTGGGCACTTCTTCTTCATTGTCTCTGCTCTTTTATATTCTTTAACTGAGCACATGCTCCAGAGTTCAGTCCTTTGCCCACACTAATCCAACCTCAGTATTCTCCTGGAGAATGTCTTCTCCCAGAGTGAATCTCCCTATTTTTGTTTACCACTTAAGTACAGGGGATAAGTACAAGAGGATTTATACTTTCATCCTCTTTCCAATGCTCTATAGAGACATTTTTAGTTGGATATTTTGTTGCCTCTTGACATATACAAAATAATCATTCCTTCTCAATGTAAACATTATGATTTCTCTGGTTCTTCAAATTTACAAACTTGAAATTACTGTTTTGATGTCTTTGATGTCCCCCCATATTTAATCAACCACTAAATCTTACCAATTTCTATTTTCAATGTCTCCTGGATTTAACTGTTCCGAAACAATTTTGGCAGCTGCTATCTTAATTCTGTACCCTTTTACCTAATACTTGGGCTATCGTCACTTCTTTCCTTCTAAGTCTATCCTATATGTAAGGCTCAAAATTATTGGTTACCTTAAATACCATCTTTTTTTTTTTTTAATGTTTTTATTTATTTATTCATGAAAGTCAGAGAGAGAGAGAGAGAGGCAGAGGCAGAGGGAGAAGCAGGCTCCCCGCCCAGCAGGGAGCCCGATGCAGGACTCGATTCCAGGACCCTGGGATCATGACCTGAGCTGAAGGCAGACGCTCAACCATCTGAGCCACCCAGGCGCCCTAAATACCATCTTTTGGTATACTGCTTCATTCTTCAAAACTTCTAGCAACTTCCTGACGACTACTGCATCAGATAGAGACTTTATACATAATATATAATCAACTCCATGAATACCAAGCCATTTCTTGCTCCTTTTCAAAACAAGCTCTGTGTTCTAACCAATAAGAACTCTGAAAGAGGCAGTTTAGAATGTAAACAAGTTCTCAACACCATACAAAATAATTTTAGCATCTAAGTATGGTACATTTTTTTTTCCCATTTGAAAACAAAATGTTAAATTATGAAGAACTCTAATCATCGTTAAATCAAACCCTCTCATTTTACAAATAAGGAAAACAAGATCCAAATAAAATAGTTTTCTCTTTTTTTTTTAGCCTTATCAAAAACTAAGAGCAGAACTGACACAATCTTAGGTCTTTGCATCCCAAGCTCCATTTTCTTTATGCCATACTTTTTGCTTCCTTGTAAACAAGTGACATTTATGGTTTGAAGTATAAGGAGGTCCTCTGACCCTCCAGTAGAGACATTTTACCTGGACATTTAACTTATGAATCCAATAACGTACCCCTGCCAAATAGACTGGGAACTCTAATTTATAAAATTAATCAACTTAAAAAGTGAACGTGATTCTGCCCACCATTTAAGTCAGTGTGAATGTACCCCTGAGTTACTCCATCATGGAAAATGTAACTGATATTCTTTCAGGTAAAAGATGAAAATCCATCATCCTCTGGGGAAAAATTCAACACACTCATTGGTGAGATAACTTTACTCTCTAAAAGAGGTATTTCTGTATCTGATTTCCAAAATTATGTGTCCTCTTATTTTTCTAATAATAAGAAATCAATTTCCTCAAATGTCCCAGCCCATGGAATGAAAAAGGCTTGTCCTGAATGATCTCATCATCACTCAGCAGATTCCGGTATCTCACCCCCAAAGATAAATAGTTGAATGTGTAGGAATGGTGCAAGCAAAAGGGACATGGCTTGCTTGTTCACATAGTTAGGACTCTAAATATAAATTCTATTCGAGGAATATGATGCAGTCTTGCTTCCCCTCTAAGAGGTAATGGGATGGGAGGTGAGGTGAACTCCTGCCTCTACTAATGCCTACATTCTCTTGCTCATGAATTCATGGTGTATTTGGGGAACGTGTTATCTCGCATAGAAATCATTTCTGACATAAATGGCTACAATGAGAGCGTGCATAAGCTCCTGGCACAGGCTCTGGGCGGCTTCGAAATGCCTCTAATTCTTTCATTCTCCCCCCACAACCAGAGTCGTCTCCAGAGAATCCTTAGAGCTCTGGGGTCTTCAAGGTTAAAGGAACTATGGGAAATTAAATCATATAAAGAACTCATTTGGAACTTGATATTAAGTTTTAATGACATGAATTTGAGCATTAAATGAATATTTTAGGAAGTGTGAGCAACTTTGAAATGTGCTTGAGTTGGTATGTTAAGCACTGGATATGCCTTTACCTATTAAAAAAAAGCTGAAGTAGTCTCTTCTGTTGTTTGGAAGAGCCAGAGGGTGGACGAAAGAGGCTTGATTGGACTGTCCTCCATTAAATAAATGCAAGAGAAAAACTTTAAATTTTTAGGAATTTAATCAACTCTTTTTCATATTCATCTTTTCTTGTCATCAGTCTATGACTCTGACATGTACTCATCCAATGGGTACTTTTAGATTTTAGGGAATAAAATATTAAAGTCCCTTTCAAAGGAAATGAACTGAAAAGTCCACACTACACTACAAAGAAAAATGTCACTGTTATGCAGATTTACTAACAGACTTTGCTATGTAACCCAGGATCTTGGAGTTCGTTAATGACAGCATGTTCAGTTTGTTTGCAGGCATTTTATTTTCCCGTTAGTGTGAAACAGACTAGCTAGATTAAAAAGGGGCCCATTCAGACAGAATTCAGGTTTCTTATACTGGTTAAGAAGGTGTAGAGTTTAAGAGAGCAGTTATTTCAAGTAGACTCACTTTGGTCTACTTATTTTCTCTTTAAACCAGTAGACTCAAAGGTGGATTGTCCAATAAAACCCAGAGGGCTTAAGAAAAGAAATATTGGAATTTTCATATATTTATCACATTTTTTTATAGGTTTAGTTTTTTTACTATGACAAATTTTCTTTTTTTTTTTTAAGATTTATTTATTTAAGTAATCTTTACACTCAGCATGGGGTTTGAACTCAGAACCCCAAGATCAAGAGTTGCACGCTCTACTGACTGAGCCAGCCAGCTGCCCCATGACAAATTTTCAAATATACACAAAAGTAGAACAGAACAATAGACTCCATATACTCATTATTTGGATTCGACAGTTGTAAAGATGGCCACGTTTACTTCATCTATCCTTTTTGTTGTTGAGAAATTTTAAAGCAAATCATATATAGCTATCAATTTTCTTTATTATTTTAGGAGGTATCAATACAAACTAAAGACATATGGCTACAATAACATTAAAATAACATATTATAATTCATTCCTTAGTATAATCTAATACCCTGCCCTAGTCAAATTCACCTAATATCTTTTTTGAATCAACATCTGCATTTCAGCATTACACTTGCTTCTTAAGTTTTTTGTCTTGTTTTGTTTTTAATCCAGAGCTAACCTGCTCCATATACTTTCCTCTCATCCATTGACTTGTTGAGGAAACCTAGCCAGTTATTCTGTAGAACAACTCACTTTCTAAGTTTGTCCGTGTCTTTAATCTGTGCATCTACCCTCCTGTAAAGAAAAGGTAGCTTGCCTAGAGGCTTGATTCAGATAAAGGTCAATTATTATTATTATTTTCTTGAGGGATGAGCACAAACACTACATAGGGAATGCCACATGCTTCCTGTTTTATCGCACAGTGATTGTCCTACTTTTAATGATGCTAAGATTAATCAGTGGTTTTAGATGATAACAGCCTGGTCCTTCCATTTTAAAGGTCCCCATCACATTTTGTCTCATTTTTAATAATCCTATCCTGAACCAATGACATGTTGCAAGGTGATAATGATTAGATTCTATTGTTTCTCCTATTATCTTTGCACATTTACTAGCTTGACTTCTATAAAGAAAAATTTTCTCTGTCACTTAAGTTTATATGTTATATATATACAAACATAAAGGAAAGCAGGATGAAGGCTTACTTCTTTATTTTGATTGTTAAAAATCAGGGTAGAGAGCCACTGATGTAGTTGGTTCTAATGGTGACCAAAGTGTAATGATTATTTTTTTAATTTTTTTTAAATTTTATTGACTCTCTTTTTAATGTCTATAATTGATACATTTAAAAATATGTTTGGCATCTTTAAATCAATTGCCTTCATGGGGCACCTGGGTGGCTCAGTCGTTAAGTGTCTGCCTTCAGCTCAGGTCATGATCCCGGGGTCCTGGGATCGAGCCCTGCACCGGGGAAGCCTGCTTCTCCCTCTCCCACTCCCCCTGCTTGTGTTCCCTCTCTCGCTGTGTCTCTCTGTCAAATAAATAAAATCTTTAAAAAAATAAAAATAAAAAATCAATTGCCTTCAATATTTTTGTTTTCATTTTTGATTCTCAAATTGCCTCTAATTTGGCCACAGTGAGACTTTTCGTGTTGACTCCTGTGTCCTTTAGACACGACCCCATTAGCTTTGAGAGTTCTCTTGCCTTCTGGCACAACAAAATAAGTGTTTCCAGACTCATATATGCCCAACGCTAAACATGGGATCAGTTGTTCCTCCAAAGATTCCCTGGTCACTGCTAGTGTGGAATGGTATTTAGAGATCACAGTGTGTATGCTCACTTTTATGGTGTTGTAGGATAGATTTTATTATTATTCCCAACTACTCTTTCCCTTCCCACTTATTATCACGTGATATCCAGGGCCTCCTGGTTGGCAGGATACACTTCCCCAGCCCAGTTGCAGTTTTGACCATGTGATTGCTTTGACCAATGAACATATGGCCTGGTAAGTGGCAGCTTTAAGAGCCAACACGTAGTTTAGTCCATCTCTCACTTTTCCCTTGGCCACGAGGACTGTCTGTCCCAAACGGGGTCAGCTCCTTCAGCCTGGGGCCTGGAATGAGAACAGGACATGCAGAGCTGACATGGAGCCACCAAAAGGGGATGAAAGCAGAAGTCATGTGTATGGTGGCAAACTACCGAGATTTTTTTAGGTTGTTACTTCATTAAAACGAACTGATACAGGTTGTGATTTCATCTAGGTTTTTTTTAGCGGACAGAGATAGGAAATATGCAGTTTGGGAATGAAAAAAGCATTAGGAGTTCATACTGATATTTCCAATTCAAATATACATGATAAGACTTTTACTGTTTTTTAAAACATAACACTTGGATCTCTTTTTTCCTTCACTGAAAATCTTGATATCTATGTTATTATAATTATTGATTTGCATTATTCTGTAGTATAATTTCAAAATAACACCACTGCTTTCAATAATTTTCATTGAAAATGTATTTGCAGCTTTATTTATCCTTAAAATGAATTCTACTACTCAGTGGAATATTATATTCCAAACTCAGACTGGAAAAATTCTTTCCTCTGCATGGTTACATCACTAGTTTGACACAGTAGGTTCATTTCTGTCCATTTGTTTTCAATTTTTTAGATGGCTGTTTTGGTGAATTTATCTTTGAAACAGAACATTTAAGTTTACACAACCAAATCTATGTAATAAGTTATTAAGAGAAATCAGTTCCATTTCTGCCCCTTTCCACCCATTGTGAGTGGTTTTCATTTAACCTTCCAGTATTTTTTTCTTACACAAAATACAGCATGCTACATTATACTGTTCTGCACCTTGCTTTTTTCCTTTTGCTATACCTATACATGGAGATCACCCTCGTTCCTTTTTATGGCTACATTGCGTACCATTCTGTTCTTTATTCAGCCAATCTCCTATTGATGGGCATTTGATTGTGTTCAATCTTCTTTATAATAAATAATTTTGAAATAAATAATACCATGCCTGGATCATGTCCTGTTTTTTGCAAATACAGCTTTGGAACAGGCTCCTGGTCGTGGGGTTGATGAGTTAGAGTAGACATGCAATTTGTCTACATATTGCTGAATTCTTCTCCATAGCAGATAGATCACTACACAGCCCCTCAGCAGTGAGAGTGTCTGCTTGCACACAGCTTCAATAATTGAGGATGCAGATGAGTTATGTGTTTTTGCTAATCTGGCAGGGAAGAGATATTATCTTTGTGACAGTTTAATTTGCATTTAAGTGATGTTGAGCGCAGTGTCATATCTGAAGAACTATTAAAATTTTTCTTCTGGGAACCCTCTGGAGTTTGTGTTGTATGTGCACCATTTTTCCATTTTGTTCTTTATATTTTTATTTTCTTTCCATTTTTAGGGCTTGTTGCATATCAGTGACAATACTCTTTGGCTGAGATTTAGAGTGCAGATATCTTTTTCCCAATTAGTCATTTGCCTTTTGATTTTTGTATGGTATTTTATTTTTTTCAAGCAGATGCTCTTTTGATACATAGTTTTTAAAAGAATGCATCCATGCTTTTGTTATTTTTGGGGGGGTGAATTTATTACTTACTGACATTTAGATCTTTGATTCATTTGGAGTTTATCCTCATGTACACTGTCAGGATCCGATCCATTTCCCCCCCCTCAAATGGCTACCCAATTGTAACAATATTTATTAAGCATTCTCTATGGTTTGAGATGCTCCTATTTTATATATAGGTAGATAAGTGGAAAGATACATCTCACATCTATACTAAATTTCCAAATGAACTTGGGCCAATTCCTGGACTTCATATTCTGTTCTACTGGTCTGTCATTCTATTCATGTGCTAGTCTCACAGTGTTTTAATGATAGAGGTTTTATCAAGTGCCGTAATATAGGGCAACCATTACCTCATTTCTGCCCAAGGGCATTATTGCTGATTTATTTTTCATTATCTCATTTGTCTGATACTTATTTTACATGTATTTCATAATTAATATAATCTATTGATACAGAAATACATGTACATAATTCATTACCAAAAACGTATGTTGGGGCATATGCTCTTTTTAAGAGAAGTAGGACAAGGGAGTAAAGAAGTTTGAAGAACCAGTGCTCCAGGCAGTATTTTTTGAACATTTCAGCATCTTCATTCAGATTTTCTGGGAGAGTAGCACAATAGAGCTGAAAATCTTAGGATGCATCTAATCTTGGCATTTTCAATGAAAGAACACCCTTGGACCTAGTTGATGAGTCACCTGGACCCAGAAGAAAGTTTTTCACTGCTAGTGACCAGGTGTCAAGATCCCACAAGAAGATATGATTACTAGACAAGAATGCCTAGGAAAACCATCTTTGGTTTGGAAATAAAGATCACTTTATCAGGCCCTCCCCTCTCTTTTAGTAAACTTTTGCCTACTGAGGGACATGGATTGCTATACTATCAATTGAGTGGCAAAGAGATTGGACCATGAGGGCAAAGTCTGGAATCGCCTGCTTGTACTTGCAGAGAGTACTTGTACAACTCTCTAACATCCTGTGTTGTAGTTTATCTCAGGCAACTTGTGAAAAGGTATTGTTTGATTCATTTGAACCTTTAATCAATGCTTACTAATTCAAGAGGAGTTTATGTGGGGTTTTTTTTTGTGTGTGTGTGTTTTGTCTTGTTTTGTCTTTTACAATACAAGAAGGCATCAGGCAATCAGCAAAATTTCTTAAAACTCTATAGGGCAGACCAGTCTCTGTATTACCTTGTAAGTCTAAACTCTAAGGAGGCTATGGTTCATGAGGGAGAAGGAAGTTCTAAGAGCAGTCAAATTATGCATTCATTAGGGAATATTAATGTTATACATGTCCTGGGAGCCTTAGTATTAAAATGTCATTTTACGAAGCTAAGAAACAAATAAACATTAAACTCCAGGTTACTTACCTCTATTCAGTTAAGTATTAGAGAATTATTATGTGCCAGGCAGGATTCTAGGTGCTAGAGACACAAAGATGTATTGTCTCTGTCCTTGACGAACTCACAATCCAGAGAGAAACACATGTAAACATGGTAACAGTGTAGCCAAGTACAAAAGAGAACCAGGAACATACCAAGAACACCAGGAGTGTAATATAGTAGTAGACTTCAGCTTTGAGGAATGGATGAGCTGGAGAGGGTTAAAGAGAAGGGGTTTAGACCTTCAGGGAGTAATTGCATTTGGCAACAATGACAACACAACAGCAGAGAAGATGGTTGGGAAGGAGAAACATTGTATCCAAAATGGCATAGTTGTTCACTCCCTCACACACACCCACACAGGCAGGGCATGAAAGCACATGACTTGTTCTGGGACCAAAAGCATTGTGTGGGGCCAAAGTCCAATGATCCACAGCTCCCATCAGCTTATGTAGAATTTTTATCCTATTTTTTTAATGACATAGCCGACTGCATGTTTAAATGACTCAACAAATATAGACCTTGAGTTACTGTTTATTCCACGGTGGGAGTTCAACTTCTGATTAGAATCCATTCCTATCTTAAAGTGCCTCTAGAGCATTTTTAAAGACATTAGCACAATTCTCCCTTTTCAAATTTAGCACTTTCCCAGTAGTTCAACATGTTCCCTTTTTATTTGCGGCCATTACTTCTTCTTTGGTCTCCTTTAAAAATAGCACCAGTTTGCACTTGTCTATAAGTCTCAGCTAGTGCTGGTGCTGGCCTTCTCTCGGCATTGGCCCTTACCTTCTACTCTGGACTTTTTTCATAGCATGGGAGTTGGGATTTTTCCCTTTCTAGATTTGGTCACTGGTTTGGGAGTTTATTTCCCTTTGTTTTGTTACATTCATTTTGTTTCACGACTTACTTTTGTTGGTTTTAACTAGAAGGTAACCCCTGCTGCACTTTGGCTTAAGGATTTTAAAGGCCTCTGCAAGATGTTATCATGAGTCCTATTTGTGAGACATAGCTTTGCGTTGTGGTTTAATTACTAGTAAAAATAAATTTTTGCATGGGGCATCTGGGTGGCTCAGTTGGTTAAGCTTCCGACTCTTGGTTTAGCTCAAGTCAAGATCTCATGGGTTGTGGGATCAAACCCCCCAACCCTGGGGCTCCGTGCTCAGCAGAGAGTCTGCGAGTCTGCTTGAGGATTCTCTCCCTCTGCTCCTCCCCCCACTCATGTGCACGCTCTATCTCCCTCTAAAATAAATCTTCAAAAAAATAAAAAATAAAGTTTTGCAGAAAGGCACAGAATATCATATATAATATGATTTGATTTGTTGGAAGGTGCAGAACAATAAGCATAGTAAATTTTGATTTTTTATTTTTAAAGAAACGATACAGGTATGCTCATATATGCTGGAAATGTATTTTTCCCCCATTTTTTCTGGAACTATATACAAAAAGTTTAAGAGTAGGCGATCTGTAAGGAGTGGGAATAGAAGTCAGGGGGGCTAGAAAGGGGAGTTATTTTTCACTTCTGTACTGTTTGAATTTACCATATACACACCTTGTTTTTAGTTAAATGTGTAAGTAAATGCATTCAACAATGATCTATTTTTGTCTTTGATTATGCCCATAAATAAAGTATTTAGCAAGTTTTTACAGTGTGAGCAAAGCTAAAACTAAAAACAGCAGGTGACTGCTTTGTCAAAAGGAAAGTGAGTGAATTGGAAATACCCAGAATAAAGGAGAAAGACCAGATTAGGCTTTTTCACTCCTTACCAGTATAAAAACAACTCAGTCCCAAACTGTCCCTGTGAAAAATTTTGAAAACTAAAACAAAACAGAAAATCTAACAAAACAAATAAAAACTGCCAAGACATAAGAAAGAGAGAGAGAAAGGCAAAATTCTTCAGTTAAGAACTAAAACTCCCACCTGTTAAGATCACAAGGATTCTTGGGGTGCCTGGGTGACTCAGTCCGTTAAGCATCTACTCTTGATTTCAGCTCAGGTCATGATCTCGGGGTCCTGGGATCAAGCCCTACTTTGGGCTCTGCGCTCAGTGGGCAGTCTGCTTGGGGTTGGGGATTCTCTCTCTCCCTCTAAACTAAATTAAAAAAAAAAAATCACAAGAATTCTTGCTCAGGACTGTTTGAGCCAAGACAGTGGAGAGCTAAGAGTGTAGCACCTTCATGGGACTAGGTCCAGTAGTTCTTTGCTTCTCTGTTCATAAAATGTGGGAACAATTTAAAACTGTAAACATTTCCAAACCCTTCACTGGCCTGAGGATTCCAAGAGTAGGATTCTGTGGGTTCTGTTAGCAGGCATTCATTTGAGCACACACATTCACTCTCTATCTCTCCCCTGCTCCCTCTCTCCTCCCCCCTCTCCACCTCTATCCCTCTATCTCTCTATCTCTCTCTGCATCTCTGTCTCTCTCATACAGGCATACCCTCACATACTGATTAACACAGAAGGCCACTCTTCTCTCCATCAAATCTAATCCAATCACCCTCCTAAGGATGGCAAGATACAAATAAGGTAAAACAATGCTGAAGGAAGACAAACCCCGGGGAGGCGGAGGGGAGAGAATAATATTGAAAGATGATAAATAGTAGCCCCAAAAGCTAGTTTCATGTTTAGATGTTGGGAGCTGAAAGAGAGTTAGAAACACGTGTAGCATACACCATTTTTAAAAATTCCTTAAAAACCAAAAAGACGTTTTTCTCAAATCCCTGATTAAATTTAATTAACTACATTTCAGATTTAAAACGATTTTCTGTGGGTGAATGTAAATGTCTAATTATATATGTGCATGTGCATGTTTTCAATAAGCCGTATAAAAGAATACTTAGGAAGTAACACTGGACTGCTCCAATAACATCTAACTGGGCTCCCCACTTCCATGTCCCACCCACCCATCCTGCCCGTTCTCCACACTCCATCCAATGTGTTCTCTTTGAAAGGCAAATCTAACTGATACTCAGTGTTTAAAAGCCTTCAATGGCTTCTCCTCATCTTTGGGATAAATTCAAAATCCTAAATCTGACCCACAAGGCCTTCTTACCACCTGGTTGTTGCCTTTTGTCTTCCCCTGTCCTCCATGCTCTGGCCATAAGGAACTTCTTCCATTTCCTGCTTGCTTTTGCTCAAGTACCTCTGTGCAGCATTGTTCCCTCCATATCTGAGACGGCCTCCCCGCTCCTTCACTTGCCTAGCATATTCTTTTCATGTAGATAGATAAACAAGTGTCTATATATACGTGTATTTTATAATAATACAGATATATGTGTATAAAACTTTAAAAAAACACATTTTAAAATAAATCCTTTAAATAACAAAAGTGAATAAAACAAACTGTTTATATTAGTATAATACTTATGTAACAGCCTATTATTTGTGTTTGGATAGGACTCTCAGTAATGTAGGAGATCCATTATAAATGGTAATATGAATCTTTAACTCCACTGACCCCAAATATTATCAATAACAACAGGACCAGTTTTCTAAGTGTGCTATACATGTGTACACATTTAATTCTCCCTACACCTACCTCTACGAAGTAAGTCTATTATTGCAATTGTCACCATTACAGATCAGTAAATCGACACATACAGAAATCAAATAGCTTGTACCAGATCATACAGTTAGCTAGTAAATAGACACAGATTTCAGCATCAGAGTACATGTTCTTTACTGCTACACTATGTGATCTGAAATAGAACTCAAAACATACAGTTCTATATTACTATAAATTATAATTTAAAGGTTAAAGTTAAGGTTGCTCCATGGGATCTAGAATATTCTTGGCTACAATGCTGATTACACTGTTATTGGGCACATCCTAATTTTGGTTGGCGTGATGGTTTCCCAGAGATGTCCACATCCTAATCCCAAGAGCCTAAAACATGTTATCTTACATGGTAAATAGGAATTAAGGTTGTAGGTGGAATGAAAGTTGCTAACCAGCTAACTTTGGGGTGGACAGATTAACCTGGATTACCTAGGTGGGTCCAATGTAAGTATAAGGGTCCTTATAAGTGCAAGAGGGAGGTATATGGAAGAAAACCAGATTTATAGAAGCCTAGCATTGCTGGCTTTGAAGCTGGAGGAATGGGGCCACCAGCCAATGGTCTCTAGAAGCTGGAAGAAACAGCTTGGAAGCTGATTCTCCCCTAGAACCTCCAGAAGATAGCTGCCCTTCCCATACTTTGATTTCAGCCCAGGGAGACCTATTTCAGGTTTCTGGCCTCTAGAACTTTAAGATAATAAATCTGTGTTATATTAAATTTGTGGTAATTTGTTTCTGCAGCAGTAGAAAACGAATACGGTTGGATTGTTTTTCTGAGTTCTGGTCATGTTAACAGTTAACACCTCCCAAGAAAACAGTACCCAGTTTTAAGTTTTCTTTCTCTGCTTTTGCCAAAGAAAGCACTTGGCCTAGACTCTGATTCCCCTTTTCTATATTCACCTTCCTCTTCCTCAAGGCATCAATCTGGCAATACAGATATACTGGAGTACCGACTCAGTAGTGCTATGGGATGAAAAGGTTATTTTAAATAATGGCCTTCACAGATTTCTTCTGGTCCCACTTCAACAAACACAGCAGCTCTAGCTTCCATAGTTCAACACATCTTCTCTACCAACAATGCCGACCAACCGGAGGAAACCGATGTGATAGAAACCATGGGTAGAGAAAACATATGTAAATGTACATAGGCTCCTCTCATTAAACTGCTCTGGTGGAAGGATAATGAGTATTATCAGCCTTGGGGAATTTGCTGTTCTCTTTATGCTGACTTTTTGTTTTAGACTTCTTCCTTTTGAATGTCATTTCTGTCTCAGTTTTAAAACCGTTATCAGGTCTACCAGCAAGCCCAATCTGACCTTTATGTTCATCAGATAATTAAGACCATGCCAGGATGGAAGCAGTCCTCCTCCGCAAAGTGATGATGATGCTTTGTTCATAACGATGTTTACAGAGGGCAGAATTTTCCTGGCACTGGTTCCCTGGAGTGCTCTTTTGGGTCAGTTTCACCACTGGGGTAGGACTTTGTGATTTTGCAGAAGATCCAGACCTCTCCCTGCTCCACAGCCCTTATCAGTTGATGAGAGATTACAGACTCAGGCCAAGTAGCCTGGCTTGGGTTCCAGTCCAGAGTTGAGGACCAACTGCAACCAGCCATGTAGTGTCAGGAACAGCACACTTCTCTCATTCACATTCAACTGCTTGGCTTAAGTGTCACCTCCAAGAAATCGGACACCTCACCTACTTAGCATTAGTTAGGGCTTCATGATTTATATAGCAATCATTAATTCCATCCATCCATTTTTCTACCTACTCCACCTCATGCCCTTCCTATCGGATCAACAGGTGTCTATTTACATCTACTATTAACCAGGCACTTTGCTTAGCACTGTACATACAGTGGTGAGCAAACATGAAGAAATTCCTTCCCTCGTGGAGTTCCCACTTTCATGGTAAAGAAAAATAGAGTTTCACTAAACACACAAGTAAATGTCCATGTATCAACAGGTACACTGAACTCATAGTCCAAATAACAGTGGCAGCAGCAACAACAAAAGTCTTCCAGTCTACTGAGAAAGAAATAAGAATACAGACAAACAGAAATAAAAGGAAAGAATGGAATAAGCATGATATTATATAAAATAGGATTGGGACAAAAGGGTGGTACAGTTATATTGGGGATGGATATTAAGAAGATGAGTATGTAATTAGAGAATAAGAAATCCACAGAGTCTTTTTTTTGAATGAAGACAGTGGAAGGAGTTAAGTGCTCAGATAGAAGTCCAATTATCTGTGGAACAAATTCTCAGATCTTCAAACCCCAGTTCCATTTCTTTCCAGCCTACATGAATGAGCTTTCTTGAGGCTTGGGGGCCATTATATGTAAGCTGAAGATTTGTTCTGTTTCATGCATTTGCTGAGAACTTAAAAAGAGACAATATTCAAGAAAGCCCTTAGAACAGTGTCTGATATATACAAAGCCTTTAATATACTGTTTTTGGAGTTGGACATGAAACCTGAATGGATCAATCACAAATAGGACTGTGGAGTGAAACTTAGCCCTGAAAAACATTCTTGTTTTTCAACAACACTCTGATGGCAATGAGCATATCCAAAGCCTACATCTTGGTTTCTCCCATCCAAGCACTAACCAGGCCCAACCCTGCTTAAGCTTCTGAGATCAGATGAAATCAGGTGTGTTCAGGGTGGTATGGTGGTAGACTCACATCTTGGTTTCTAATACCATTCTCCAATAAAAGGAACCAGCACTCCTTGGAGAAATGGCTGATCCTAGGACTGGAGCAGGAAATATACAAGATCAGCCTGAAGCACTTTGTGTTGCCAGAAATGAACACAAAGTGCTAAGGAAGCACTAAAAACAAAGATGCATATATATATATATATATATATATATGCACATTTTTGTATCTTCTGACATATCCCCCATTGTTATATATATATATAAAATGCATTTTATCATTTACCATTAATGATGGGGTATGTTAGAGGATACAGAAACCACTAGAAGAACTCCCAATGGCCAAAGCTGGAAGAACTTTAGTACTAAAATAAATAAAATCATATTGGACTATAATCCAAAGTATAAAATAAATATTCATAAGCCCATACTGATATAGAAGTCATGAGGAAACATCAGAAAAACACCAATTAAAGGACATTCTACAAAATACTTCACCAGTACTCCTCAAACTTCAAGATAATAAAAAACAAGGGAAGTCTGAGGAACTGTCACAGCTAAGAGGAGCCTAAGGAGACAGGACTGCTAAATGTAATACAGTACCCTGAATGAGATCCTGAAATAAAAAAGGACATTAGGAAAAAATGAAGGAACTTTGAATAAAGTGTGGACTTTAGTTAATAATAATTACCAAAGTTGCTCCATTAATTATGATATGTATCATACTAACATAAAATACTAATAAAAGGAGAAAGTGGATGTGGTATATATGGGAACTCTCCATACTATCTTCACAATATTTCTTTAAATCTACTGTTATAAAATAACTAAGTTTATTAAAAAGAAAAAACAAAGAAAAGAAAACATTCTTGCAATGCCAGACCTTTTGGCATCCTGGGAACAGCATAGAAAAGATCCACACATACTCCCAAATTATTCCCCCATAGGAGTCAGGGTTAGACGAGCCAATGGTTTGATTTACCCAGTCTGAAGAAGAGGTTATTCTGCTCATTCATCTAAGCCTGTGTTTGCCTCTTGGTTATTTCTTGGCTACACTTTCAAACTTAGGGTGTATTGTTTCTCTTTTGATCAGTAAATAAGAATAGAAGAGTAAAACCATGTTCTCTGTTTTTAATTAGTAGCAATTCTAAAGTCAGTCTTTTTTAATTGAAATTTAGGATCGTCAACAAAATACGTAACTTTCCCAGCAGTTTTGTGACAATACCTCCAGCCTGTCTCTTTGTTGCCCTTTACCATTACTGCATTTTTTTCTTTGTGTGTCCAACACGATACCAATTTCCAAATTGCATAATGGTTTTATTGTGAAGATTTGCCTTCTTGGTTCGATTTTCTGTAATATAGGTCAGCACATGCCCCTTCACTGAGACAACTTGCACCTTCCTCCCCCACTAAGGAACAAAGCTCACATCACGTTGAATTCAGCGATACTCACTTCGGCAATAAGAGCGTGAGAAAAAGTCATTGTATTATGGTATTAGACACTCATCCAGCGGGTTATTTTAAATATTACCAGAACTTGAATAGCAACAATACCCATTCTATTAAAAAGGGGGGGGGGGGAGAAAAAAAGAGAAAGAAAAAGGAAAACAAGAAAAACAATAGAAAAAAGGAGGACTTCATTGCCTAAGTGCTTAAGATCTATTTCGATTTCCTCCATTTTCCTAAAAAGTTAACGGGAAGAAAACAAACTTAATAGGAAACGTTCCCAGGATTTTAAATCTCATGAGCCCAGAATCCGTGAAAATCCTGTTTAGAACCACCCCGTGAAATAGGCTTTGGGACGTCCCCCCGCTACTCGTTCATTCAGCTTCTGCCTCTTCTTAACAACCATTCCTGTGGACGTCCCCCGAGGACACAGCAGCTGGCTGGAGTCCCCAGACCAGACTTCCCTAACTGAATATAGATGTGCAGGTGGAGAGGATAAAAGTAATTCTGGCTCGACGGCCACGAATTCCCCTCATCCCCCTGCCCCACAAGTGCGCCGCGTTTTACCGGTATAGCAGGAAGCCTCAGAAACCAAGACAACTCTACCAGTACCCCCTTCCTTCTCTGGCACTTCGCGTGTGGCCGGCGCCTGCCTCCCTGTGATGCCATCTTGAGATCCTAGCATCTTCCAAGTAGTTAGTGAGTTCTTGCATTCTGTTCGCGTCCCTGCGTCTTTGAAAACGTACCCGAACTTTGGAAGAAGGTGAGAAACCTGCTGGTGTGGACTCTTAATTTTCTCCACCCAGAATTGACAAAGTCAGATGCTATTTACAATAAGCTGAACAAACCGCCCCCGCGCCAGCCTGCGCCCCGATTCCCGCTCGCTGGGTGCCAAGTCAGACGCCCCGCGGCGCACCCGCAGCCCCGGGCCCCGGAGACAGCAGTCCGCGAGCGCCGCGTCCAGGGGCTGGAGGTCTGGGGGCCGGGTCCCGGCACGCGTGGGTGGGAGGGTGGAGGTACCCCAGCAACTCACAGCCCAGCGCGACCACCAGGTAGCGCAGCAGCAGCAGGAGGAGGCGGTGGCGGCTCCTCCTCGCCATCTTCCCGGGGTCCGAGCTGGCTGCTCCTCGGAGGCCGAGGGTCCCGGCGGCCGGAGCGCGGCAGGCCGGGCGGGGGCCCCTCAACTTCTGGGGCGGGAGTGCAGGAGAGATTCGCTCCGGGGAGAGGAGGGGAGCGGTGGGCGGACCCTGATGGATGTCAGTTTCCCCCTGCCGGGGGCGCCTTCTCAGCGGGTAGCCTAGCGGCAGGTCTGGCCTGTCCCCGGGCTGCGGGGGGGGGGGGGGGCGGCTGGGCTATTGCTTTTGTGGGGTGAGTGGTGAGAGGGGGTGGGCCGTGGATGCCGGACGAGGTGTGGGCTGGGTCCTAATGAGGGGGCAGGAGGAGGCGAGGAGCGGAAGGGAAGCCCTGGCGGGCGTCCCCCGCCCCCGCGCCGCCGGGATTGATCGGCTTTGTGTCTGGTCCGGCGCGGGGCTGCCCGCTGTCCCCCTGGCGAGGAGCCGGGGGGCGGGAGGCGCGGGCCGCGGGGGCTGGGGGGAGGCGGCGGTGGAGGGCCACTCCGCCTGCCTCGCTCCAACTCCTCTCTTCCTTCTCCTGGCACAAAACTTTTTGGGTTTTCAGCCTAGGGGTGTAGATTTTTGGAAAATTTCTGGCCAACGGGCGAAGCTGCGGGGGAGGCGCTGGGGGCGGGCGGGGAGGAGATGGGGTTCGCCGGCTCCGCCTTGGACGCCGGAGGAAGAAAAAAAAAAAAAGCAATCAAGACTCTTGCTAGAAGGCAGGGCTCCGATCTTAGCAATAGCCTTGGCCCCTTCTCAGTGTAAGCTTTTCGCTCTTCGGAGAGTTGAGGTGTGTTTTGTGTTCTTTGCTTTTCACGTGTCAGAGTTGGAAGTTCATCTAACGGTGTAAAATATTTATCATGTTTCTTTCCAGTTATATAACTGCTGCCTGTGGAGTTTTCCACATGTTAAAACTCTACAGCTGCCCTTTGTCAGGTTTATTTTTGGTTTACTGTGCTTTTAAAAGGGAGACCCATTATGAATGCTCTGTTGCCTTCTTTAAAATTGACCTGCACTTACACTGCACACACTCCAAGGGCTAAACAGACAATTTTTGTATTTGCTCCCAGAGACCAAAAATGTCTAGTGCATTCAAGAATAGTGACAGATCTGGACCTTTCTCAAGAGCAGAAATTGTTATGCATCAGTTTTGTTTCTTTTTTTTAAAGGTAGAATAATGAATAAAATACTTAATAGAAGAGAGTTGATTTAGTGGAGTGCACATGAAGAATTTAGCTCACTGGACAAAGGCGACCAGAGTTGAGATATGCAGAGCTGTGAGGAATGAGACATCCCTGCTGTTTCCTTGGTGACAGTGATGGAAGCTTGATACCCAAGGCAGGGAGGGGCAGAGGACCCAAACAGTCAAAATGGCCAAAACGTTAGAGCTATACTCCAGTCAAGCAAGGAGAGAGGACACAGATTTAACAACAGGCTTATGCCAGTTTTTCTGGGTAGCAACCAGAAAAATGTAATGCTTTACAAGAGAAGTTGATGGCGTTCTCTTTTCTCATTCTTGCCACTGTAGGTCTCTTTGGCTCCTCCCTAAAGATACACACAAAAAAAGGCATACTTTTTAAAATTGGTATTCTGTGACATCCTATGTGAATAATTGTTTTCAATTAGCAATAATCGCGTCTTGGATAAACCTCATTGGGTATGATACTGCCGCTGCGCAAAGCTTACTATGTGAATAATTGATTCACTCCATTATTTGTCACCCAGTTAATGCATTTGCCAAATAGCTACATTGTGCTAGATGCTGGTGTACAATGATGAACAAGATTAAGTCTTTGCTGCTCATGAGCTCATAGTCTTGAGAGAGAGAAAGAGTCCCATCTGGAAAGACCTCTAATACCACATGATAAGTGTTGTGGGAGAACAGAAAAAAGTAACAGCAGTTCTTATTGAGTGCTTTCTCAGTGGTGGAGTCTGGATAGTGCTAATCTAATCCCCCAACAATTCTGTAAGGCAGAAAATATTATCACTCCCACTTTGCAGATGAGAAAACTGGGCTGAGAGATTCTACTGGCTTGTTCAAGGTCAAGGATAAGGGAATGTTCCTCTGTTGGAGGGTGTGTGCATGGCTTTATTTAGGCATGGAAAGTTACAGATTCTGAAAGGAATGAAATGAGCAAAGGGCACTCTAGGTAGAGGATACAGCAGGATCAAAAGCTGGAAGATCTAAAAATTATGGCTTGTTTAGGTAAAGCAGTGTTCTACAGTGCCAGTTTATATGTGGGATTGGTGCAGAAGAGGTGGCAAGAACTGAAGAGGGGATTGGATTATGGGGGTCATTCAGTGCCATACTAGAAACTCTAGCTAGACCTTATCCTATAGTTAAAGACCTTTTGAAAGCACTAGGGTAGGATATGAAAAAAAAAAAAAATCCACGTTTTAGAACTGTGCTGTGTAATATGGTAGCCTCTAGATCCATGAAGCTATGTAGATTTGAAACCAGTTAAACCTAAAATTCAATTCTTCAGTCATACTAGCCATATTTGATGTTCTCAACAGCAACAGAGGAGGTAACGGCTGCCCTATTGGCCGGCACAGATATAGAGCATTTCCATCATTTCAGAAAGTTCTACAAGACATTGCTGCCTTCCAATGATGACTCATATGGAAATATAGACTGGATTAGGGATAAGAGAATCAGAATGTTAGACAAGTCTGAAAACTATTGCAATATTCTTAGAAAGAGATGAGGTATGAAGTAAATGGGGTAAGTAAAGAAGCAGGTAGATTCAAAAGATATTTCATAAACCTGGGTAGCAGGATTAGGTCATCGATTATAGAGGTATACAGGTGATGAAGGGAGAAGGTAACTGAGTTTTGTAGCCTGGATGGATGGATGTGGTAGTTATAAATAGCACATTAACTGAATAAGAAACATAGGGAGCATACATAGTTCCAGCAGGTTTGAAATGAGTTGACTGATTTGCTAGAATGGCTCACAGAATTCAGGGAAATGTACTGACTTAGTATTACCTGTTTATAAAGAACAGTACAACTGAACAGCCAGATGAAGAGGTACATAGGGTGAGGTCTGGAAGGTCCTGAGCACAGGAGCTTTTGCCCCATGGAGTTGGGGTGTGCCATCCTCTTGGCATATGGATACATTCACCAACCTGGAAGATCTCTGATCCCTGTAGTTTAAAGGTTTTTATGGAGGTTTCATTAGGCAGGTATGATTGATGAAACCACTGGCCATTGGTGATTAACTCAATCTCCAGCCCCTCTCCCCTCTCTGGGGGTGTAGGGTGGGGCTAAACTTCTAACCCTCTAATCATGCCTTGGGCTTTCTAGTGACCAGCCCCCAGTCTGAAGCTATTTAGGGGCCCCCAGCCACTAGACATCTCATTAGCATTCAAAAGACATTCATGATTCTGGAGATTCCCAAGTGTCTTAGAAGTTTTTATGTTAGGAAACAGGGACTAAGATCAAACATTATAACAAAAGATGCTCCTATCACCCCATCTCTCAGGAAATTACAAGGATTTTAGAGGCTCTGCACAGGAACCAGAGATGAAGACCAAATATATATTTCTTATTATATCACAATATCACACTATACACTCCAACCATCATGCTTCTTGGTATTTATCCAAAGGAGTCGAGAACTTATGTCCATACAAAAACCTGCTCATGGAACAGCTTTATTCATAATTGTCAATCAAGATGTTCTTCAGTAGGCGAATGGATAAATAAGCTGTAGTACATGCAGACAGTGGAATAATAATCAGAGCTAAAAAGAAATGAATCCATGAAAAGACCTGGAGGAACCTTAAATGCATATTACTAAGTGAAAGAAGCCACTAACTGAAATGGCTACATATTGTTTGATTCTGACTATATGACATTCTGGAAAAGTCTATAAACTATGGAGGCAGCAAAAAGATCAGTGGTTTCCAGGGATTAGGGGAGACAGAGGGATGAATAGGTGGAATACAGAGGATTTTTAGGGTAGTGAAACTACTGTGTATAATACTACAGTGGTGAATACATGTCAATATATATTTGTCCAAACCCATAGGATATGCAACACCAGGAGTGTGGACTCTGGGTGATTATGATGTGTCCATGTAGGTTTATGAATTTAGCAAACATACCATTCTGGTAGGAGGATGTTGATAATGGGGGGAGGGTATATGGGAAGTCTCTGTAACCGCCTGCTTCATTTTTCTGTGAACCTAAAACTGCTCTAAAAAAAAAAAAAAGCAAAATCTAGCAACAAAATTAAAAGAAGACCTAGGGAAAGATCACAGAAAAGAGAAGTCAGAAAGTGTGAGAGAAACTGGGAGAGAAATAAGCAAAGAGGTGTTTACAGCATCACATGCCAAAAAGGGGATTGAGAATTTCTCCTGCAGTTAGCAATTATGAAGGCCTTGACCACTTGGACAATAGAGAAAGCAAGCCTCTGAAAAACTTGTAGAAAAAACTTAAGAGACTTGTGTTCTATACTTAATAAGGTATAAAACTAGTGCATAAGATAAAAACAAACAATGAAATGCTTACAAACGTCAGGAGCCAGATGATGAAAGGAATAGCAATAGTTAATATTGCTTCATCGATGAGTGGTTGGGAGTTGCTTTCATTATTGTTCTGCTTGTAAGAATCCTTGCCCCAGGGAGCATGGGGCAGCTTATAGGGAGGAATGAAGAGGAAATACAGGGAGTCCCTCAAACTCGCTTTTACTCTCTGTGATCATATTGGGCTCCCCCTCTCCCCAGGTGTCATAATCACTCTGACACTATAAACAGTTTTGTCAGGTTAACATAAATGGGGACTTGGTGCTTTTGGACATCGTACCATTTTTTATTCTTTCCACCCACTTTAATTCTGAATTCAAGGTAATGTTGAGGAGGGTGTCAAGGCACATTTACTAAAACAGGCAATAGAGAGAAGGGCTGGGTTTAAATTGAGGGACTTCTCACAACACCTCAGATCTGGTATTTCTGTGTTGGCTGGGTTATTTTTCTTCATGGGTGTGGAGAAGGTGCTGGAAAGAGTGTCTACACTCTGCAATTTGGAGAAAAGGAAAAAAAGTCATTTCCAGAACCACACAAATTCCCAAGTGTCTCTCCTATAATTTTAAACTATGGATAGAATTTAAGGTCTTTAACTAATGGGATCCTCATTACTTATCCCTCATTATTTTCTCCTCAGATCATTTTCCAGAATAATCCTCATTTCAACATTTCATTCTGATATGCCCACAAGCACACTCATGGCTCATGTTCAAACCACAACCCTTTCAAGCCAAATAAACCTATTCAGAGAAACCCACAGTGTCTCCAGCATGTAGCCTTCATTACTCTCCCAAAGTGACGTCTTTCTTCAGGTACATCATAGCAAAACTTTCTTCCAAGAAAAACAAACAAAAAAACCCTCACTAGACCCTGGTTCTAATTACTACAAGCAGGAATATCTTTCTTTCACATTTTTGCTCTCAAATGACTTAACATCACTAAGGTGGTTCGACGTGCCAACTAAGTGAACTTCACCAGCAATCAGTAAATTATTAATGCTTTCTTTCTTTTTTAAAAGCACATTTATTACCAACTCAATGGCTGGCTTCTTTATTGAGTGACAATTAGCGATTTCATAAGGAATTAGATAATATGAAAATGATTTTTTTGTACATGAAATTTCCTTCAGGGAGGAGCTAGCATCTAACAAACATTTGCTAGGGTCAATGAAGAATGGACAGGCACCAATTAGTCTATAAGCATGGAATCATGACAACCAAAACTTGGGGAGAACTTAGAGATAATTCACAACTCCATTCCTCTCTCCATTTCTCCCCTTTCTCATGTCACAGTTAAAGATGATAGATAATGACGGTGCCTGGGTGGCTCAGTGGGTTAAGCGTCTGACTTTGGCATGATTTCAGGGTCATGATCTCAGGGTCCTGGGATCGAGCCCCATATTGATCCCCATAGCGACCTCCCCGCTTAGCGGGGAGTCTACTTCCCCCACTCACTCTGCCCCTCCTCCTGCTTGTTCTCTCTCTCAAGTAAATAAGTAAATCTTTTTCTTTTTAAAGATTTTATTTAGTTATTTGAGAGAAAGAGAGAGAGAGAGCATGAGCAAGGTGAAGGGCAGAGGGAGGAGCAGGGTCTCCACGGAGCAGGGAACCCAACGCGGGACTCAATACCAGGACTCCAGGATCATGACCGGAGCCAAAGGCAGATGCTCAACCGACTGAGCCACCCAGGCGCCCTTAAATAAGTAAATCTTTAAAAAAATAAAATAGGATAGATAATGAGACCCAAAGGGTGAAATGACCTACTCAAGATCACACGGCAAGATAAGAGGACAGCCAGGCCTGGAATGAACACTTATGACAATCATGTTCAATAAGGAAAGCTATTATGTCTGTTTTACAGGTGAGGTCATTGGGACAGAGAGAATGAGCCACAGACCAGAATCACAACAGCCTGTGGGTGGTAGAGGGAGGTTTGGAATAGCACCTGGCTCACTCCAGACTCAATGTGCTTAACCATTTATGTGCACTGTTTCCCATACACCCCCATCCTCTGGTCAAAGCTTATTCATCCTTCTGTCTCTGCTAAACTGCAGTTTCCTTAGGAAACTTCCCTGCCTTTCCCGATTGGATCAAATCCTACTGTTGCAAGCTCGAATTACCCCCTTCCTCTCTAGCATCGTGGCTGGGATTTTAAACTCAAGTGGTCACACTCAGTCACTAGTAATAAATTGGACCCCATGAAGGCAGAGTTCATCTGATTTTCATTTCTTTATTATAGCCTCTTTTCCTAACAAAGTGTCAGTTATTAAATGCTCAATAAATATTTGACTACTGGATGAATACACAGATCCCTATATCTTTGATGAGAATGTGATTGGACTGTAAGTTGTTTTTCTTTTAACCCAATAACTTGGTCTCTTTAGGCTGCCCTAACAAAGGACCAGACACTAGGTGGCTTTAAACAACAGAAGTCTATTTCTCACAGTCTGGAGGCCAGAAGTCTAAGATCCAGGTGCCAGCATGATCAGTTTTTAGCAAGGGTCCTCCTCTGGGTTGCAGATAGCCACCTTGTCATTGTATCCTCACATGGCAGAATGAGAACTGGCTGCTTCTCTGGCCTCTTTTTATGAGGGCACTAATCCCATTCAGGAGGGTTCCACGCTTATGATCTAATTCCCTCTCAAAGGCCCCACCTCCAAAATACCATCACATTGGGATTATGGTTTCAATATGTGAATTTTGAGGGGACACAAACTTTCGATCCATAGCACCTAACAATATCTTTGTAAAGTCAATAGCTTCAATATCTCTATACGCTAATCTCATTGCTAAGTACTGTATTTCCATTATCTCCTTGATTGTATACCGGAGGAAGTGAGGGTAGGAGTGAGGTCCAAAAGATTGCCCCAGGACACCCAGTTGGTCAGTGGCCGAAGGACATGGTTCCAAGTCTGACACTGCCATGTTCCCTCCACTCTTGTAACCATCTTTCCAAGTCAATCAATCTGCTGCAGCATGGGTCCTTATGGTGACTTAGCATTTACTGTGGGGATATAATAATTATATTACAGATTCATATTTTATATACTTTTTTGTTTTTTTAACATCATAAATTGTGGTGCACATTCTTTTTTTTAAATTAACTTTTAATGTATTATTTGTTTCAGGGGTACAGGTCTGTGATTCATCAGTCTTACACAATTCACAGCACTTGCCATAGCACATACTGTGATGCACATTCTTATACATTTGTGCTCTTGTCTAATTATTTCCTCAAGGTAGTTGGTGGGTAAAAAATTGGCAAGCTTTTGATTCAAATTGGCAATAGCAGTACTGAGTTTTTAGTAGTACAGTCTCTTACCTGACTGTTTTCCAAAAGAGTATTTCTGCCATTGTGCCAACAAAGAAAAACATGACTTAAAAAATATTCTTTGCGGGGGGCGCCTGGGTGGCTCAGTCGGTTAAGCGTCTGCCTTTGGCTCAGGTCGTGATCCTAGGGTCCTGGGATCGAGCCCCGCATCGGGCTCCCTGCTCAGCGGGGAGCCTGCTTCTCCCTCTCCCACTCCCCCTGCTTGTGAGCGCCCTCCTCTCTCTGTCAAATAAATAAATAAAATCTTAAAAAAAAAAAATATTCTTTGCATTTTGGTTAATTTTTCTTGAATTACAGAAAGAAAAAGATAGTAGCCCTTTTTCTTTGGGCCTAGTCCTCAAGGCACTCTTTTGAAGTATGGAATTTAGTATGTACTCCAACTGAGGCAGATAAATAGAAGTGCGTGTAGCAAAACAGGCTGTTTATTATTTATTTGATATTTATATCCCAAACATATTTTTCTTTAATATATCTGTATAAACTTTTTAATGTTTTGCATAATCAAATTCTTTTTTTAAAAAAGATTTTATTTATTTATTTGAGAGAGAGAGAGATCACAGAGGGAGAGGGAGAAGCAGACTCCCTGCTGAGCAGAGAGCCCGATGTGGGGCTCGATCCCAGGACCCTGAGATCATGACCTGAGCCCAAGGTAGACACTTAACCGACTAAGCCACCCAGATGCCCCATAATCATCAAATTTTTAATGCTGATGGAACTCTATACTTAGAAGAACGTTTCTTACCAGCATCTCAACTGCATTCTTTCATCTTTAAGATCCTTGGGAAGGTGTTGGAGAACACGAATGAACTTGATCTACCTTGCTCCGGCAAAAACTGGATGGGATGGACAAGGGATAGAATGATGCCTTTTCACTCGCAAAGATTTAGGAATTCCACTGTGTTCTTGGATCTGTCTCCTTTAGGCCAGGTGGATAGTTTCAGTCTTTCCAGAATGCTCTTTTGGGCTCTGATGAAAAGTAGTTCAAATTAACATTTAGTTTCGACACTGATAATACTCTAAGCGACAACATTCTGTCCACCGCACAAGCCAAGACTTATTATTATTTTTTTTTGAAAAGTCAAGAGAGGGCATATTTTCTCACATGATATCCTTTAAAACCCTGTCATCTCACTGAATTTTTAAGGTTTGCCTTGTGCCTTTTAGATGTAAATCCTCTTAGGAATTAGAACACTTTTCAGAAATATGTTTTTTTCCTGGAAATGTAATATTATAAAGAAAGCCGGGCTGTTGATTCCCTGAAGTGTGAGGCATCATCCCAGGCGCAGAAGTTCAAATGCTCGTCTGCTGGCTTGGAGCCAGTGAACACAGTGACGGGGAACACTGGAGGCTTTGAAAACGCCCCGTGGGGATGGATGCCGTTTAACAAGCAGGATGCCCGGGTTAGAGCCCCTGGGGTAAGTGGCCATCCTGGTTATTCCTTCCTAGGATAGGGACCAAACATCCTGGAGTCCTGAAAGTCAAAAGTGAGGATACACACCCCATTCCAGAAGCAACATTTCTTTTTTCCTAGATACACTCTTAGATAAGACACCTACCTAACCCCTCTGGAACTTCAGTTCCCTATATGTAGAAGATGCGACTGAGGTATGTGATTGTAAAGGCACTTTCAACAATAAAACTGGACAACTTTATGTTTTAGTCTTTCAATTTAAAAATGAAGAATAAGCCAGTCTTACAACAATACCATATATTGCTGCTGGAAAGATGTCAATATGATAAGCGACCTCCACTCAACTACTACAGATTTTTTCTTTCTCTTCCTACCCCCAGCCACTACACATACGCACGGATGCACGCACGCATGCACCAACACACGCGTCTCATTAACTATTTAAAATATCTTCAGGGGCGCCTGGGTGGCTCAGTCGTTAAGCGTCTGCCTTCGGCTCTGGTTGTGGTCCCAGGGTCCTGGGATCCAGCCCCGCATCTCCCTCTCCCACTCCCCCTGCTTGTGTTCCCTCTCTCGCTGTGTCTCTCTCTGTCAGATAAATTAAAAATAAATAAATAAAATATATTTAAATTTATCCTAGTAAGTCAAGTGTTAGAATAGAAAGGGTATCAGGAGATAGAAGGGAGAGATGCCTTTTGCCTGGCATTTGAGTTGGGGTTTGTAAGACACTCTGTGTCTTCTCTCCTCTGATCTTCCTCTTATCTCTTTTCCAAGCTCCCTTCTTTCTGCATTTAAAAGCTCCAACATGTTAGCTGAGAGTCTTAACTAAGAAAAAGTGGCTGGTATTGAGCCAAATCTTCCACAGCGTTTTTCCATGAGGAGAGCTTTGGCTTTTGGCCTAACTTGACCACGGTCTTCGTCAATAGTGTAGAATTAAAGAGAACTTTGCTTTCTGCTGTCAAGGCTCTTCTGGAAACATCAAAAAATAAAGTCTCAGCTGCTGGTACTTGGGCCAATTCTAACAGGTCCAGGTTTTTTTTTCTCATCTCCTGCTGGTTGGGGAAAAAGTGATGGGAATAACAATGGAAGCTTTGTTTTAACCTCAAAAGTCTTAGTTAAGTAAAACTCATGTCTTATGTAAAAAAATCCTTATTTAAAAAAAAAAACCCTGAAAGAAAGATTAGGGTGAACTGTCATCTATCTATAATTCATATTAAAATGCTTCAGAAAAAATATAGAAGCACTTAAATGCGGCAGATTGTTAATGTAGGTGGTGGGTCCATGGTGTTTGTCATGCTATGTCTTCTTTTCTGTATGGCTAAGAATTTTCATTTATTTCACACACATTTCAAAATTTCATTCTTATCCTCTCAAAAATTAATTAAAAAATTAACTCTATTTTTATAAATAAGGAACCAAAGTGTATTGAATTAATTCAGTATCCTCTCTCCCACATGCTGACTTGCTGGTTCTTCGAAATGGTAAAGTAGGTAAAACCTCTTTGCCTTATTACCTGCTCCACCCACTTACTTGATCCAAGAGAAATTATCACTGACAAAACAAGCTTAATTTTATGGAGGGCTTGACTGGAAGTTGGAAGGCTAATTCATTGGGGAGAAAAAGAGAAACTTCTCTTTATTTATCTTGTTCTCTCCAACTAATTGGAACACACCTGCTTTTTGGGAGAGAAACAGCGGGGGGTGGGGGTGAGGAGGCGGGGCAGCAAGATGAGGCCTCATGGGGATTTTTCACTTGCTTAGAAGAAAATGAAATTACCGTTTCTCAAACAAACAAAACACACCCGGTTGTACATTTAAAAAATAATATTGATGACCAAAGAAACTTGGTGTATGAGTCAGAATTTGAGAAGAAGTTGTGGGTTACTTAAAAACTGGTTTTAGGGCCTATGCATCTTTTTTCCACTCATACATTATCTTAATGTTTCCCAGCTGAGTAGAGGATTGTCCTGTAAACCAATGCTTCTCAGGCTAACGGGCATCTGAATTAACAGAGGATCGTGTTAAAACACAGATGCTGATGGGGTAGGTCTGAGGTGGGGCTGAGAATCTGCATTGCTAACCAACTACCCAGTGATGGTGATGCTGCTGATCCGTGGACCACTCCGAATTAACACAGCAATAATCGAATGTTTTTCGAATGCATTTCTGCTACTGAAATAACAGGTGGCAGGAGGAAGTTAGTTCATCTGACTTTCTCTTACCATATGAAATTTGAACACTAGAATAAGGCCATCAGTTGTCAGTGGGTGCAATATTGCCCCCAAGGCGGAGGAAATTATTTTGTTGGAGGTAAAAAAGCTTAACCAGATATATATATAGTACACTTGGCCCTTGAACGGCAGGGGTTTGAAGTGCGCAAGTCCACTTATACGTGGATTTTTTGGATAAATACAGTACTGTAAATGTATTTTCTCTTCCTTATGGTTTTCCTCACGACGTTTTCTTTTCTCTAGCTTACCTCATTGTAAGAATACAATATATAATACATGTAACATACAAACTGTGTTAATATACTGTTCATGTTATCCATAAGGCTTCTGGTCAAAAGCAGGCTATTAGGAGTTAAGTTTTGGGGGGAATCAAAAGTTACATGCAGATTTTCGACTGTGTGGGGGGTTGGTGTTCCTAACCCCCACATTGTTCAAGGGTCAACTGTATATCAGTGATATTAAAATGTCATGGTTGGGGGGTGTCTGGCTGGCTCAGTTGGTAGAGCATGCCACTCTTTTTTTTTTTTAAGATTTTATTTATTTTCTGACAGACAGCGAGAGAGGGAACACAAGCAGGGGGAGTGGGAGAGGGAGAAGCAGGCTTCCCGCTGAGCAGGGAGCCCGATGCGGGGCTCCATCCCAGGACCCTGGGATCATGACCTGAGCCGAAGGCAGACGCCCGACGACTGAGCCACCCAGGCGCCCTGAGAGCATGCCACTCTTAATCTCAGGGTTGTGAGTTTGAGCCCCACATTGGGTGTGGAGGTTCCTTAAAAATAAAATCTTAAAAATAAAATGTCAGGAAGGACCACAGGAAAAATGTCTAAAAAAAGCTACTCGGGGAAGGTATAGAACCATTGCCCTAAACTATTATAAAGTCTCATTAAACTGGCACAGGTTAAAATCAGCCAGACTACCTGTTTATAAAAACTCAGTTAACAACATTTGGGATATCTGTTATATATTACTACCTGGATTCTCAAATTCTCCTTGACAAACGTGATGGAAATTTTTTATTGTAGAGGACGCTGGGTTGAATTTTCCAGCTTGTCGAGCATCTAAATATTATGGATTGCAAAGGAAAGGGATGAGAATAAATATAGAATGATTATCAGAGATGACTTATACCAACAGGAAAATTAACCTGAGTTGAATAAAAAACAATCTGATTACAAATAAGTGAGATTTACAAACTGGAATTGTAAATACACTCCCTTTTCCTGATGTTTTAAATGTTCGCTACCTTCTAAATGCATTTCTTTATACTCTTATTTATGTGTAATTATTTTTCTAAGAATGAGGTAATGAGTCCCCTTAGCTACACACTTGATGCACAGAATATTCTAATTAAAAACACGTAATTCTTTTTTTTTTAATTTTTTTATTGATTTTATTTATTTGACAGAGAGAGACACAGCGAGAGAGGGAACACAAGCAGGGGTAGTGGGAGAGGGAGAAGCAGGCTTCCCGCCGAGCAGGGAGCCCGATGCGGGGCTCGATCCCAGGACCCTAGGATCATGACCTGAGCCGAAGGCAGACGCTTAACGACTGAGCCACCCAGGCGCCCCTAAAAACACGTAATTCCATTTAACTATGGATATGCGCTAAACTACCTCCCATATCCAAATGGCTATGTGGCCAATCCACGGCGTAGCAGAGAGATCTAGTGCCTTCTGCTAGGTTAGGGAGCCCAGTGAAGGCACCTGTTGTCATCTCCATGTGAAATAAAATGAGAAATCATCCAAATCTGGGCCAGAACAAGTCCCACCCACGAGGGTCACAGTGTGAAGGTTACTCCCAATAACAAAAACCGACCTCCTTGAGCGTACCCATTAATGAGCTGAATGCTAATGCTTTAATTGTCCCCAAGTGCTACAAGGTATTATAATTACTCCAATTTTTAATGATTAATTAGAAACGTGAGGTGCAAATAAGCTAATACAAGTCAAGGGTTAAGTGGAGAGCAGGGATTTGAACAAAGGCAGCTTAGCTCTGGAGCTGTGCTCTCACTGGCGGTTCATGCTGGTTGTATGCAACTAATTTGGGGGTGGTTTTAGGTGATCAGGACCCAACTGGCCTCTTCTAGGGCATGTCAAGGTTGACGGTAAGAGGCAGGAAAGTGTGATGCCCAAAGGACTGGGAATAAGGTATCCTGTCAAAAGGCCAACCAGACTAGTTGGGAATTTTAAAAAAACGGCTTTACTGGGGCGGCTGGGTGGCTCAGATGGTTAAGCGTCTGCCTTCGGCTCAGGTCATGATCCCAGGGTCCTGGGATTGAGCCCCACATCAGGCTCCTGACTTAGCGGGGAGCCTGCTTTTCCCTCTCCCTCGGCCTCTCCCCCTGCTCATGCTCTCTCTCTCTCTCTGGGTGTGTCTCAAATGAATAAATAAAATCTTAAAAAAAAACCAAACAAACAAAACAGCTTTATTAAGATAATAGTCAAGGGGCGCCTGGGTGGCTCAGTCATTAAGCGTCTGCCTTCGGCTCGGGTCATGATCCCAGGGTCCTGGGATCGAGCCCCACATCGGGCTCTCTGCTCCACGGGAGGCCTGCTTCTCCCTCTCCCACTCCCCCTGCTTGTGTTCCCTCTCTCGCTGTGTCTCTCTCTGACAAATAAATAAATAAAATCTTAAAAAAAAAAAGATATTAGTCAAATGCTATACAATTCACCCATTTAAAGTATAAATTCAGTGTTGTTTAGTATATTTACGGGGATGTGAAACCATCACCATCTTTTTTTTTTAAAGATTTATTTATTTTAGAGAGAACGAGCAAGTGGGGGGGAGGGGCAGAGGCAGAGAGAGAATCCCAACCAGATTCCAAGGCACAGGGCTCTATCCCAGGACCCTGAGATCATGACCTGAGCCAAAATCAAGATTTGGCCACTTAACCAACTGAGCCACCCAGGCGCCCCAACCATCACCATATCTAATTTTAGAACATTTTAGTCTCTCCTAAAAGAAACTTAGTATCCGTTAGCATTCACCCCCAACTCTCAACCCCCTTTCCCCAGTCCTAATTAACCACTAACCTACTTTCAGTCTCTATATAGTTTCCTATTCTGAACACTTAATATAAATTGAACCATACGCTATGTGATCTTCCGTGATGGGCTTCTTTCATTTAGCATAATGTTTTCTGGACTCATCCGTGTTGTAGCATGTATCAGTACTTTATTCCTTTTCACTGGTGAATAATATTCTGTTGTATGGATTCACTACATTTTGTTTTTCATCCATTAGTTGATGGACATTTGGGTTGTTTCCACCTTTTGGCTATTATGACTGATGTTGCTATGAATATTCAGGTACGACTTTTGGTGTGGATGTATTTTTAATTAAAGCCAACCTAATGGGTGTGAAGTAGTATCTCATTTGGTTTAGACGTGCATTTCCCTGATGGTTAATGATGTTGAGCATCTTATCCTTGCTTTTCATGCCTGCTGGTTATTTTGTGTATCTTCTTTGATAAATGTCTATTCAAATGTTTTGCCCACTTTTAATTTAGATTAGTTGCCCCATTTTTGTTATTGGGTTGTGTTTTTTTTATATATTCTGGATACAAATTTCTTGTCAGGTATGTGATTTACAAATTTCTTTTTCCCATTCTGTGGAAATCTATTCACTTTTTTGATGATTTGTGCACAAAGTATGATGTAGTACAATTTATTTTTTCTTTTTTTACTTATGCTTTTTTTTTTTTTTTTACATCTAAGAAACCACTGCTTTAACTCAAGGTCAAAATGATTTACTCATGTTTTCTTCTAAGAGTTTTCTAGTTTTAGCTCTTTCATTTAGATTTGTAATTCACTTTGAATTAACTTTTTGTATATGTTGTGAGGTAGTCATATAACTTTTGTGTATGTTGTCTGGTATGGGAGATATATCTTGGTAAATAAATTCCGTTCTCTGCATGTGGATATCCGGTTGTCCCAGCACCATTTATTGAAAATATTATTCTCTCCCTATTATGTCTTGATACATCTGTCAAAAATCAATTGTCCATAAATGTAAGGATTTATTTTTGGACTCTCAATTTTTCCACCATTCTATATGTCCATCTGTAAGCCAGTGCCACATTGTCTTAATTACTGTAGCTTTGTAGTAAGTTTTGAAATCAGGAAGTATGAGTCTTCTAAGTTTGTTCTTCTTTTTCAAGATCGTTTTGTTATTCTGGGTTCTTTGCAATTCTGTATGAATTTTACAATCATCTTGTCAATTTCTTCAAAAGCCAGCTGGGATTTTGATAGGGATTATACTGCATCTACAAATCAAGTTGGGGAATATTACCATCCTGACAATATTAAGTCTTTTGGTCCATGAACATAGGATATCTTCCCATTTTTTAAGGTCTTTAATTACTTTCAGTGATGTTTTATAGTTTTCAGTGAACAAGTCTTGCACTTCTTTTACTCAGTTTATACCTAAGTGATTTATTCTTTTTGATGCTATTGTAAATGGGATGGGATTGTTTTCTTAATTTTATTTTCAGAATTTTCAGTGCTAGTCTATAGGAATAGAAATTGATTTTTTATATTGATCTTGTATCCTGCAACCTTCTTGTACTTTTTTATTAGTTCTAATACTTTTTTAGTGGATTCCTTAGGATTTTCTATGTACAATATCATGTCATCTGCAAATATATTTTTGCTGCTTCTTTTTCAATCCAGATGCTTTTCTTTCTCCCTTCCTTCCTTCCTTCCTTTTTTTGAGGGGGGGGGGAATGCTTCATGAATTTGTGTGTCATCCTTATTCAGGGGCCATGCTAATCTTCTCTGTGTTGTTCCAATTTTAGTATATGTGCTGCTGAAGTGAGCACTTTTATTTCTTTTTCTTGCCTAACTGTCCTGGATATGACTTCCAGTATGATGTTAAACAGAAGTGAAAGAGTGAACATTCTTTTCTTTCTTGTTCCTGTTTTAAGAGAAAGTATTCAGTCTTTCACCATCGTGTATGATGTTAGCTGTGGATGGTTGAGCAAGTTCACTTCTATTCCTGGTTTGTTGAGTGTTTTGATCAAGAAAGGATGTTGGATTTTATCAAGAAAGGATGCCTTTTCTGCATCTGTTGAGATTATTATGTGTTTTTTTGTCATTTATTATATATAGTGTATTACATTGATTGATATTCGTATATTACACCACCCTTGAATTTCTGGGATAAATCCCATTTGGTCCTGGTATGTAATCTTTTTATATGTTGTTGGATTCAGTTTGCTAGTATTTTGTTGAAGATTTTTTGCATCTATATTCATATGGGATTTTGGTCTGTGGTTTTATTTTTCCTTGTGATATATTTTTCTGGTTTTGGTATCAGAATAATTCTGGCCTCATAAAATGAACTAAAAAGTGTTCCTGCCTCTCCTATATTTTGGAAGAGTTTGCAAAGAATTAGTATTAATTTTCCTTCAAACATTTGGTAGACTTCACCAGTAAAGTTATCTGAACTTGGTCTTTTATTTGTAGGAAAATTTTAAAATTACTAATTTTATCTCTTTACTTGTTATAGATTTTTGATTTTTTTTCTTGAGTCAGTTTTGGTAGTTTGTGTCTTTCTAGGAATTGGTCCATTTCATCCAAGTTACCTGATTTGTTGGCATGTAGTTGTTCATAGCTTTCCTTATAATCTATTTTATTACTATAAGGTTGGTAGTAATGTTCCCTCTTTTATTCCTGATTTTAGTAATTTGTGTTTTCTCTCTTTTTTCTTGGTCAGTTTAGCTAACCAAGAAAAAATTTATCTTTTCAAATAACTGACTTTTGGTTCATTGACTTTCTCTATTGTTTTTCTGTTCTCTATTTCACTGATCTCGGCTCTAATCTTTATTATTTCCTACCTTTTGCTAGCTTTGGTCTTCTTATTCTAGTTCCTTATGGTATAATGTTAGCTATTGCTTTGAAAATCTTTTTTAATTAAGGCATTTATAGATATACATTTAGGAAGGAATATAGACTTCTTTTTTTTTTTTTTTGCACAAATAAGATCTAATAGTTTGATAAAAACTTACCAGTGAGATTTAATTATAATTTTACTTGGATGCCTTTGCTTGCCTTCTACTTCTGTGGCAAGAAAACAACCAAAACACACAAGTTAAATACAGAAACTCTAGGGAGCTTTTGTTTTAGTAGTGAATTATTCAGAGTCCTTATGATTTTTAATTTTGAAGGGTAATTTATTTGATGACAATTGTGAACCATTCTCAAACCTGTCACATGTAGTAAGTCTGCAGTCTGAGAAATTGTTACTGGCATTTGCAAGCATTGCAGAAATTTAATAAACTGTCGCCAAACCATTTGCTTGTTTGAATGCCAAGGTTTCCTTCCCCACATCACATGCAGTGTCCTGCTGCCAACAGTTATCAAAATACTCCCACAGTTGTCACAGAGAGAACTGTTCAGGGAGTTTCTGTTTCTTTATTCTTGTTGTTCCTATATTTCATTGCCTTTGCCACTTCTTGGGGATTTATTGAATTACCTGAACAGTATATGGAGCAGTTGAGTCTTAAAGAATGGATTGAGAAACTAAGAATATCTGAGATCTAGGTATAGAAATATAGAGATATATAGTGCAGCGAGATTGGGAAGGATGACTCATGCTTTACTCTCTATGTGTTTGCAGTTTTATAGAGAGACTATGTTGTTTGTGTAACATAAAACAGCAATAAAAAATGTAAAACCATTTGAAACGGAATCTAGAGGAAAACACGAAGTAAAGTCTGGAGAGATCAACTCATTGCTATTGAAGATATACAATAAGGTGGTATATGCTTTTATAATAGGATTGAGAGATATAATCCAGCCCTTTGAAATAAAGATTGTCAAGAAATTACTGGCTCTGAGTTTGCATTTTCTGTGATGATGCCAACAGATAAATGCCAGGTCAAGTTAAAAAGGCTCTTGTATATGAAATGGGGAAAGTGGAAGGTTAGAGGGTGTGACCTTGGACCTCATTCACCAAGTCAAAGATGTATGAAAGTGTGGCCTTTTACCACTAAGATAATATTTGCAACTGTCATCTGGAATAAACCTATCTCTGCTTTGTCTTGTTTAATGGCTTTGATGGACACTTTGGCAGCACCTATCAAAATTTCAAACGCATATACCCTTGACCAAGCAATTCTGTTGCTAGGAACCTCTTCTGAAGAAATACACCAGTGTACAGATTTTAGATAGACAGATGCTCATTGCAGCAAAATATTTCAAATATCCTAAGTGTACATGAAAGAGAGTATGGTTAAGTAAATTATGGTCCAGCTGTCCCCAAGTCACAGGGCTAAGAAGTGGACATCTGGGATCTAACAGAGGCTTTCACTTCCTCCCAATACCACATTTCATAAGTTAGTCAGTGGGTGTGGGTTGCTTTTGGGTGTTCAGGATCCAGCTTGTGTGTTTTCCCAGAGCAGGTCAAGATTGGATGGTGGAGAGAGAAGGGAGGACGGGCCAGGGTCATAGTCAAGGAATAGTGAATTAGACAGGGAAAGTCAAGAGTTTAAAAGAACAATAAAAAGTGGGAAAAAAGAAGTTATGTATAATTAGGGAGAGGGATTCTGGAGGAAAGTATTTTGTTTCACCAAAAAAGCATCACCTTGGCCAATTTCATTAATTTTCACCCCACTCCCCATTTTCACTCAGCATGAACCCTCATCCTAAAAGACTGTAAGTGAACTTGAGGGTACTCTTAAAGGTTTTCTCAGTCTCAGATAGGAGGGAGGACTGAAGGAGGAGCTTACTTCTGGAGAATATAGCTGTCCCTTCTCATCAAAGAAAATCCGCATTAACATGTGTTTGAGGGATTAGTACATCTTTGAAATCCTAAGCAAATGGGAAGAGAATTCTTGCAGCGTTCACAGAACTATGAAATGAAGGGTTTGGTGTGGCTGCGGCAGGGTGGGATGATTCAGAGCATTTTAAGGAGTGCATGCCAATTTCAGGAGTCCTGGCATTTTCCACATGCCCTGGTGTTTCCAGTAATCCCAGATGCTACACTAGCATTCTGTACGACCTTGAGCCAAATACTAGTCTTTCTGTGAGTCATCTTCTCTCTCTAGTAAATGAGGTGGCTGGAATAAATGATCCATACTCTCCCTTCAACTTGTGATTTAATTTATAGTTTTCAAGGCTTACTGAATCATTAGTGTTTTAAATAAACATTACTTGGTCTTTATTAATGAAGTTTAGAAACAAAAATTTTACTTTCCTAACACAATTCTTACACATGCACACATGTGCAAACACACACATACACACATGCATTACATTTGTAAAATGAGATAGAAAATATTACATAAGAAGAAACTATATTTTGGTGATCTGTATGCTTGGTTCTCTCTTCTTTACTAATAAGAAAGAACTGATAATATTTTCTTGTGGTGTAAGGAAGAATGGAATAGTTTAAAGGAGGAATGCTAGCAGGAGTGGACTCTATGTATATTAAAATTTTTTTTTTTATTTTTAATTAATCTCTACACCCAGAATCTCTACACCCAGCTTGAATTTGCAACCCCAAGATCAAGAGTCGCATGCTCCACTGACTGAGCCAGCCAGGTGCTCCTCTATGTACATTTTTTTAATCTTTATTTTTTTAAAAGATTTTATTTATTTATTTGAGAGAGAGAGAGAGCACTCATGAACATGAGTGGGGGGAGGGACAGAGGGAAAAGGAGAAGCAGACTTCCTTGCTGTGCAGGGAGCCCGATGCGGGGCTTGATCCCAGGACCCTGAGATCATGACCTGAGCCAAAAGCAGATGCTTAATTGACTGAGCCACCCAGGTGCCCCATCTATATGTACATTTTTATATTCAATTGCATTTCATTTCTCTAGAAGCCCACGGAAACACACACACACACACACACACACACACACACACACACACACTCCACTGCTACCTTAGCCCGTTAAGGAGTTAGTAAGGATTGATGTTGAAGTGAAGGTACCATTTTGCCCCATGGTATCACACTAATAGAAAAGGCTTGGATTGCACCTGCTTTTTCCTCTGTTCTTATAATCTTAGGAGTTGTGTGTTTGTCTGTACCTTTCAAGCCAGGTGGAAGTGGAGGGTGTGGAGATCATTGATAGAAATGTGTGTGTGTGTGTTTATCACATAGTAAATGTAAAATGCATAGCAAGTGCTTCTTTAATTATTTGATTTCTTAAATATGGCTTATTTCAAATGCTTCATAGACCTCCACCTATGAGGGTGGGGGGATCATGACCAAGAGCCCCTGCTTTTGAACTCTGAAATCCACCCTGTTTGCTCCGAGGGCACAGCTCCCACCCACTGTTCCCAGCCGGAGACTGAGTCTGGCAGGCTGGGAATATCTGGGATCCTTCTAGTTCTGGACTTGGGCTCAAGGACTGTGCCCCCTCCTTTCGTGGTGTTGACCAGCTTCCCTAGCCTGCTCTGGCAGTCAGGAATGCCTCCAGGCTCTCTTCCTCCTCTACTTCATGTGGAGCCAGCCTTCTCCTCTTCTCTCACTGGAAGAAAATCCTTGCATATTTAATTCTGTTTTGGCATCTGCTCCTCAGGAGTACCAGACTAACACATTCAAGCTGATGAAAAGCACAGTTTTGCAAGGCAAAGAACTATGTGTTTGGTATGCTGCATTTGGGAACATAAAGGAGGAGGACAGGGAGTTTATCTATTTGGGTTAGCTGATAGAGGCACCCGGAACTCTCAAGAATGCACAAGAAATTAATAACAGTGGTATCCCGTGTGAGGTTTTGGGAAGAATGAAGGGGGACCAAGAGCTGGGAGCGAAACTTTTCAAAGTATGCCCTATAATATATATTTCCTTGATTTTCCAAGCAAGTAAATGTATAATAATTTGAAAATGTAAAATCAAATATTTGGATTAAAAAAACCCCAAACAAACAATGAATTGGAGAGAAAAACAAAGGATACGCTTTGGAGATGGATCTGAGTTTGAGTCCCCACTCAGCTGGTGATCATGGAAGAATAACGGATCTTGGGAGGGTCACCAGGCTATTGGATTCTAGATGTCAGTGAGTTGCTTTTCTCCTTGAATTCTATAACTTCATTTACTGGCTCCCAAGAAAGGCATACGCTGCCCGCCCGATTGCCACTGGGCTTGGCCACTGGACTTGCTAGGGCTAGGGGACAGTGTGGCCACGAGCTAGTGAGTCTGAGAAGCTTTCAAGAACCAGTGCACTGAGCAGACCTTGCTCTCCCTTCCTTCTGCCAGGGAACCACAAGTCTCAAGCTGGTGGGGGTGGGGGGGGGCATGGCGGGAGGGGAAGGGGGTAGGGGGGCGGGCAGAGGGCTTGCTTTCGACAGCTTGGATTCTGGAATAAAGTTGCTGAGCCACAACTGTCCTGTAGCTGCCATCCCCTGATGTGCCATGTGAGCAAAACAAACTTCTGTGGTTGAAAACCACTGTGGTTATTCCCTCAATTTTTTATTTTGAAAAATTTCAGAATAATATTAAAAGGGTAGTACCATTGACACCTTGCTTAGCTTCCCCGGTTGTTAACATTTTGCCACAATTTGCTAAATTTGTCTTGCTCCCACTCTAGATATAAAGCCCTTGATTTTTACTGAGCCATTAGAATTATAGGCATGATGATGCTGTACCCCTAAATCTTTCCACATTGTATCCTAAGAACATGGACTTTCTCCTGCATGACCATAATGCTGTCATCAGGTCCAAGAAACACAGCAGTGTTACAATGCTATTATTTACCATACAGTTCATATTCAAGTCTGTCATAATAATATCCTTGGAATTTTTTTTTCTTTCCGATCCAAAACCCAAGTGAGGATCATACATGGCTACTTGTCATCTATCTCTTTCGTCTCCTTTAATTTAGAACAGTTCCTGAACTGTTTTGGTTCCTCTTTCATGAAACTGAGGTTTTTGAAGAGCTTAGGCCAGTTGTTTTGTGGAATGCATCATTTCCTGGATATATCTGATTTCTCTTCCTCATGATTCTTTCGATTTTGGTTAAACAGTTATGGTAGGAATACTACACATGTCACACTGTTTATATCACAACCAGGAGGCACAAATAATGTCAGATTGTCCCACTTGAGGTGATGATAAATTTTGACCACTTTGTTAAGGTAGTGTCCACCAGATTTCTCCAATGACGTTTCCTTTATCCCTCTGTGGAGATAATCTGTGGGGTGATACTTAGATCCTTGGGGAATATCCTGATTCCCAACAAATTTTCCCCACTGCTTTTAGCATCCATAGGTGATCCCCTTCTGAATCAATTATTGCATGGGTAGTTGCAGAGTGGTGATTTTTTCCCCATTCCATTATTCTATTATGTGGATTTTGTAAAGAAAACTTCCTCTCTGCTCCCATTTATTTTTGAGTATCACTATGGACTCATGGACTTTTTTTTTTTTTTTTAACATATATAATGTTATAATCCTTCATCATTATCCTTTTTGTTGTTTAAACTGTCCTGGGAGGACAGTTAAATGGGAGGTCTTGTCAAGCTGGATCCTGCATCCTTTTAACATGCTTCTGCCTGTCTTTTGAGAATTTTCTTGTTTTCTGGCACAGTAAGATGTTCTAGGCTGACCTTTGATATTTACTGCCACTTACCTGATGATTCTTTTTGTTTGGGAGAGAGACTCAAGAGAGTGAGACTAAGGTTTGGGGAGAAAGCTGATAAAGGAGGCTGGAAAGGAGATTTAGCATAAGGAAATATTTTGAGGGAATTCTTGACCAAAGATCTACTTTGGGTAGGTCTCTCAGGTTCTCCAAACCTGAATTTCCTCATCTGGAAAATAAAGATTATTATGCCTATTGAATGAGTAGGTTTGCAAAAATGAATAAACCTGATTGATTGGCATATGTTCAACATTTGTTGGACATTACCATTACTAACATCCTTCCAACCAAGTTAATTTCTGTGATACTTTGGACTTCCAATTACTGCTCCCACTGTGATTGATTTATGATTAAACTTGCTTAAATTTATGTTCTGAGGCTTTGGTTCAATATTGCTCTAAAATGTTCTGAAGGCAACTAGATGGGGTTAAAATCTAAAAGACTGATGAACAAAGATCTTTTGAGGGAGTTAGGTGTATGCAAATTTAAGGAGTATGCAAAACACACACACACATCCCACACAGATGTATATGTGTATTTCATGGTTTGAAATAGGATTTTAAATGAGAAATGGCCTAGAAAAACTTGACCGGCTTTAAGTCCAAGATCGGCTGCTTACTTAACGTTTCTCATTTTAAAAGTGAAGGAATGACACTCCCTGAGCAATTGTGAATATAAAATTCAGAACAAGGAGACACATGTATGGAGGCAGGGAGTCTTTTGTTTTTCTTCAAGTTTTATAATTGACACACAACACTGTTTAAGGTGTACAGCACAAAGACCTGAAATACATGCACAAAGACTTGAAATACATGCATATTGCACAAGGATTACCACAGTAAATTAGTATCTGTTGCTTCACAGAGATTATGATGCGAACTTTGAGGATTTATATTTTTAGCAACTTTCAAATATACCATATTGTTACTTATAGTCATCATGTTGGACATTACCTCTCCAGTACTGATTTATCTTAAAGCTGGAAGTCTACTTCCTGACCGCATTTCACCCAATTCCCCAAGGGAAGGCCTGGGGCGGGGGGGGGGGGGGGGGGAAACAATGCCTGGTATTTGTTTTCTAGCCAGTGCCGCCCCCTGGTGGCACTGTGTTCCCATTGCAAGTCGGAGCGGAGGGGGAAAGGCCACGGGCTTAATTTGTAAACTTAACGGCTCAAGTAAAGCCACAGCATTCGACAACTTTGAATAAAAATCATTATCCCACTTCACCTAGGTTATGCTTGCTTCGATAGCAATAACATGCTGTTATGGCAAAGGAATTAGACGCTGCGCTGGAACTTCCCGCAAAGGCAGTCAATCTTTCAGCACATTCTATTGAGTGCCTACTGTGTGCAATGCACTGCTCTGGCCCCTTGGGATAAGAGACAAAAATTCCACCCCTGTGAGATAGGGAAACTGAAGGACTCCATAAAAATCTGCTTTCTGCTCCCTTTCCTGCTTCTGTTCTTGCTAGGACCTGCACCCTCACTTTACACATGCCTTATAATACAAATAGGGACAAGGAGTGAATGATTTCTTTAGAATAGGTAACATCTATTCTATTCTATTCTATTCTGGTGAGAATGGCGAGGAAGCGATCGTATGGTATTCCAGACCACCAGAGCTAGACATCTGGACACCAAGACCACCCTGGCTCAAAGGAATAAGGCCTGAGCCCTCATCTTTGTTCTAACTGGTTCCTGGATGCCTACGAGGACACCACGGTCCTCGATAAAAACTCCCAGGGCCCAAGCAAAGACGAGGCTCTCTCTTTTCCTTTCTGTCTGTACCTGCGCTCTCTCTAGACCTTCAACAAACTGTGCTTTCCCCTCCTGCTGGCTCGTGTTTGATTTCTATCCTGCACACAGCCAGGGATCCTCTCAAGAGGCTGGTCCTGCGGTACCCGCTCTCTCTGGGTCCCTAGATCGGCCTGCCAGCATCACCAGCATGCCTTTAACATGCTCTCTCGATTCTCCAAATACTACATCAACTAATTTAATTTCTAAAGAGCTCTATGGCTTATAGAGTTCCCTTCAATGGCCCAATAAATGGAGAACCCTTGCACAGGCCCCTCCGCCCACCTAAGAACTCACCCTTGCAAAACAGAGAGTTAAGATGTCATCAGCGCGACCGGCCGGGCTGACCACGAAAGCAAGAGTCAACGGAAGTCGTCTTTTCCATTTTTCTCCCCAGAAATATTCTTTGCGGGAACCAAGGGTTTCGCCCAGCTCTTTGGGCTCGAACCCACGGAGGCAAGCGGGTGATGGAGCCGGCCGGACTGTGCGACTCCAAAGAGGAAGTGTGTTTCCCTGCAGAGCCCCCGGGGGTGGCGGACGGGTCACCCTCCGCGCCCCTGGAACGTACCCCAGCTCCGGACGCCGGACCTCCCACCACTAATCTTCATCGAGGCGCAAACGCGCCCCCTGCTGGCGGCGCGCGGCCCGAGCGTCGGGACCGGAACAAAACTGTTCTACGGAACGCAGGGTGCGTGCTCAGAGTTTCCGGGGAGGAGGGCAGGAGAGGACCTGCGCGAGGCGGTTCCTACGGCGGCGAAGGAGGCAATGGCCCTGGGGATGTGGGGGCTGCGCCTCTGGCAGGCCGCCCCAGGTGGCCCGGCTGGCTGGAGTGAGTTTCAGCGGCGGTGGGGACGGAAAGCGAGGCTTGAAGGATTATCTGCTCAGATGGGACCTGAGGCGGGTCCTGGGAGGTCCCACGGGCTTGAGGGCAGAGGAGGGTCTTTCGGTCCCGGCTGTGGCGGCCGCCCCTCCCGGCCTGAGGGTCCAAACCTGGGGGTGCAGGGGGCACGGGGCCGCGGGGGGAGCTCAGGGCCCCTCTGGGGAGGAGCCCGCGTCCCGGTGCAAACATGTCCTTATTTTCCCGTTGGAGTACTCGTACTGGCTTTGTCAAATCCTCTCTGATTTAGGGTTTGGAAAATAAGCTCGGTATTTCTCGCTTTAGGTATTTATCGTTTTGGCGAGGGAGCTCCAGTCCCCTGGAGCTTTCTTGTCCTCGAGATCTTACAAAGCGACAGCTTTGCTCACCTTCCCAATGACTGGTCTGACTTTGACTCTACTTCTGGCTACTTTTTGCCTCTTGTAAAGCACAGACTGGAATACGACAGAAAATCGGTGGGCAGTACAGATCTGATGGGGAAGGAGCAAAGTTGAAAGGTGTGGATCTGGGCTGGCTGCGGTTTTCTTCCGTTGGCGTTTTAATTATTAATCTTAGAAAGCGGTTTAAGTGGATCGCCGAGCGCATTTTGGCCAGCGGCGTTTTACAGTTGTGTTGCCTCCCGTTCTTTCCTCGTAGGAGGCTGGTGCGGGCTGTGGTGTGCATTCTTCCACCGTTGATATTTCTTGTCACTTCCACCCAGGATTGATAGCAACGTCGCCAGCTTCTCGGCTGTCACAGACAGAACTGATAGAGATGCAGAATGAGCTCTTTAATAAAGAGAAGAACAGGCAGTTATCATTAACTCCTCGCACTGAGAAGATCGAAGTTAAACACGTTGGGAAAACCGACCCTGGCACAGTCTTTGTGATGAATAAAAACATTTCAACTCCCTATAATTGTGCTCTGCGTAAGTAGCAAATCAGGATCCAGTTTTGACTGTTTCACGTGAGCTGTGCGGAAGGACTGGCTCAGAGGAGGCAAGATTTGGTCATTGCTCCCTGAACTTAGAGAAGTTCTCCTTTATAGAGCTTCTTACTGTCTGTTCACTGTCTTTAGCTCTTGAGGGTCGTGTGGGTCTTGAAACACTGGTCCTGTCATGCACAGGTTGTCCCGGGACTTGCTTGAATCGGGCTGGGCGTGGGGTGCTGTAACTGTTCAGGCGCAAGGAGGCGGAGGTGTTCCTGGTGCTCTGGCCCTTGTAGGCAGCACTCTGGGGTGATGGTTCTCAGCAGAGGAATTTTGGGTAGAAGGACTGCCCTGGCTTCGGATGACCAGCTTTTTTGGCCGCCTTTTCCTGTCTAGCTCTTTATGGCCTACCTTCAATCTTACCTGCTTACCACTTGCCTCCTTGTGTGTTTGGTTTTTGTTCATACTCACGTGTGTGTAGTAAATGTGTAAGTGGAAATGTGCATGGGGGTGAATGGGATGAGGGTCCAAGTATGTGTTGTGTTCATATTTTAAAGGAGGTAACTGTGCCCTCTGTGTGATTCGCTGTGTGAATGAAGGAAACAGGGCCTCTTTATAGATTATTTTTGATCAAAATGCTTTTAAGTAGCTTTGATAGAACTGGTAATATTGAAATTTAGAAAGCTTCCAAAATAGATCTATACACCAGCATGCTCACTCATATATGTGACTAGCTGCATCGTTTAAACTTTTGGAAAACTCAGTAATGATTCCATTTAAGTAATTAACAATTTTAGTTAAAAGCTTAAGCTAGTGTATTACTCTGGATCTTCCTTTCCTTGGGCACTTGAAGTAGTACTTATGATCATTGTTCACTTGTTTTGTGAACATTTCTTTGCTGTGTGTTGGGCATTAGGATTACAGAGGAAGTTAAGACAAAGCACAGGTCCTTAAGGAGTTTTATACGTTTCGCATGTAGAGATGAAGCCTGTGAGCACCCTCAGCACGACTCCTGTGCTGACACTTGTCATTCACACCTCTGATCGTTCAGTGCACTTTTGAGTACGTGCTGGGCTGCAGGTGTGGTACTAGGTTCTGGATACACGAGTGACTGAGCAAAAACGGACCTGCTCCCCTCTGAATGGGACTTACTCAGACCCTGTGCCTGTGCTTTGACCACTTCTGTGAGTAGCTGTGTACTTGGAAAACATCTCATCAGGGTTGGAGTTGCACTTGCATTCTGGTCAAAGAACAGACCAGAGCTGATTGGCTTATATGTGAATTCATACTGATAATTAAAAACTGTTTCCGGTATTGGGACGCCTGGGTGGCTCAGTCGGTTAAGCGGCTGCCTTCGGCTCAGGTCATGATCCTGGGGTCTTGGGATCGAGCCCCACGTCCAGCTCCCTGCTCTGCAGGAAGCCTGCTTCTCCCTCTCCCACTCCCCCTGCTTGTGTTCCCTCTCTCGCTGTGTCTCTCTCTGTCAAATAAATAAATAAAATCTTAAAAAACAAAAAACAAAAAACTGTTTTCGGTATTTAACTTGAACAGGCCATGTTAGGGAAGTAAGAGGTGGTTTGGGAGCAAGACCCCAAACTCATTAGGACCAGATTTACTATGGATGTATATTTATATATTTTCTCTTTTGTGTGTGCACATATCCAAATGTATCCATGATGCTGCTCTCTTAATATTTAAGTGTAGCTCTTGGAAAATTGTTTTACTACTTAATAATTGACAGATTAATTTGAAATTAGACTTAGCCTTAATGATTTTTATAAATGGTTTGGGCAGTTTTGTTAAGAATACATTGGATGTGTTGGGTATTATTTTTTTTATTAGTTATAGATGTAAGATGTAAGACTTTTCTCCTGAAGGAAGTCATTGCAGAATCTTGCTTTTCTGTTGTTTTATTTCTTAATGTAGCACTTAAACATGTAACTTTTCACTTTGGGTTTTGTTAGATTTAGACCTTCGATCTATTTTGAATTCCTAGATTTAAGTGAGTGGTACTGCAGGAAGTCCATTCTGGCTCTTGTGGACGGACAGCCTTGGGACATGTATAAACCTTTGACCAAATCCTGTGAAATTGAGTTTCTTACTTTCAAAGATCGTGATCCAGGAGAAGTGAATAAGGTATTTCTGCCTCTGTGTTTTTTTTTCCCCCCTAGTTTTTCTTCTTCTTCTTTTTTTTTTTTATTTATTAAAATCCGTTTGCTACGGAGCCCGAAATGTGCAAATATGGCCAAGGTCAAATGTTGTAATGTACTAGATAATCAGTGTTTTGTTTGTTAGATTAAGCATTTTCACAGTTCAAAAAAATCCTTGAACTTGTATTTTGGTTTGAGAAAGCTATATGACTTATCTTTTATATTCATGTCTTTGTTCTACTAATATTTATTGATTACTCTCTATATTTCATTCCCTCTACTGCTTGAATTCAGCCTTTGATCATCATTGGATTATTTCAGTAACTTTTTAACTCTGCCTTCTGCCCCCATTTTTAATACTAAAGTCTTAATACTAGGAGTTTTATTAAGTGACATGACCAAGGATTGTGTCACTTTTTTCCCTACCTGGTAACTTTCAGGAATGACCTGAAAGTTATTCCCGTGCCTTTCCAGGCCCTGTGTGATCTGACACCAGCTTGGCTTTCAAGCTTCACTTTCACGGCAGCTTTCCACTTCCTCTTTGCTCTGGCCACACTAGAGGACTTGGTCACTAATGGCTTAGGCTGTGTTAGCCTCCTGGCTTTTACTGATGTTCTCCTTCAACTCTGGGTGTTTTCTTTCCTCCCTGTTAAAATCCTGTTTCTCTTTTATAGTTCAGTTAAAGTGCTACCTGCTCTGTGGGATCTTGTCAGTTTCTTCTTGTCAGAATGAATCCCTCCTTTCTTTAGGGCCTCATAGCACTTGGCTAATGTCTCTAGATACAACATTTTATATTTTATATTACATTTTAATATTGCCTTGCTATATGAACCGTTGAATGCATTGGATTCTTGGCTCTGTTAAGACAGGATGTCCGTTGTTGGACCTAGTCCTTGACTTACATGCAATAGGTATTCAATAAATACATGTTGAAATGAAACACTTAAGAAAATGATAGATACGATAATAATAGCTCACATCAAGGATTAATTATGTATCAGGCACTATCTTAGTTGATTTATAGGTATTAACTCATTTACTCTTCATAAAAATCCCATAAAAATGGATACTATAATTCCCATTTTCCAGATAAATAAACGGAAGCAAAGAGGTTCAGCAACTTGACCAAGCTTACCAGTTTAGGAAATAGTGGAGCCTGGATTTTAATCTAGGCATTCCGCCTCTGGAGTTCAACAGACATTAAAAACATTTAAGTAGGATAGATGAGGAGGTGCATTTTGCTACTTGCCTTCAAGGCCTGGGTCTGTACTTATTTTTAGTGTATGTTTATGTGGTTCTGTAGAATACATCCTGGTGCAGTTTCTGCTGCACACAACCAAGTGAGCCCACTTTTTTAGTCTCCAGATGTGGAGAAGAGCTTATGAAGGTCAAGTGCCCAGTTACACTGGTGCCAGTATGGGACATAAGATGGGCAGGTCTGCTGCTGGACTTGTGTTTCTCTCTTCATGACTCTGATCAGGTCATTGCATGGATACCCATATTAGGCATGCCCATGGGTCAAATGTGCTGGTAAAATGAAAGCCCAGTTAATAGTGAGGTTGCTTTGCTGTAAATATGAATAACTTGAGTGATTGCTATGTGATCTTAGGTAGAGGGTAGGAGTCATAAATTCTTAAAAGTTGAGTTTTTCCCTCTCTGTTATATGTGGTATAAACAGGTTTATAGTAATACATTTTTTTTTTTTTTTAATTTTAGCACAAGTTTGTTAACAAGTTACCTTTATCTTGGGTTAAAGATAAAGTTGCTACCAGATAGTAAAACTGTCTATTGTTTGACAAACATTATAGTGTGTGATATCTTGCACAGAAATACTGCTGACAGCACAAGTTGGTGCTTCATTCTTTTGTGCTTTTTGCTTGGGAGAGGTAATGTCATGGCCTGATGTTCACTATTGCTACATGCTGAGGATGGACAAATAGTTCCTAAGTCAAAAGTCAATCTAAATTTTAATACTGAAGAAACGTTAGTGAATCTTACTGTGTATTATGTTTGTGTGTATTTTATTTTTCTAGGCTTACTGGCGTTCTTGTGCCATAATGATGGGCTGTGTGATAGAGAGGGCATTCAAAGATGAATATGTGGTCAGTTTGGTCAGAGCTCCCGAAGTTCCTGGTAATGTACACACACACACACACACACACACACACACACACACACATATTTTTGTAATCCTTGAGTAGTTTGGTACCTATTTTTGGTATTTTATAGAGCTTCTTTTTTTTTTTGAGCTTATGTCTAATTTTATGTAATATAAATTACTGTCATATATATGTTCCTTTTATAATGGGTAACAAAATCCATTTTACTGAATTATTGGAGGTCAGTAATTACATAATGGAATTCGAGGAGAATGTTTCTCTTGAATGTGAATTTCATGTAATTACATTGTCTCGGTGTTTGTTTCCCACCACTTTAAGCATGTATTTTTAAATCGAATGTGTGAAGGAGGAGGAAATGAGAGTATAAATAGAATTCTGGAGAAAGCTATGTTTAGGTGGCACCATTTCACCAGAAATGTCTATGACTCTGGAGAGGAACCATTTTGGGGAGATGGAAGAGTTCACACACACTCTTTGTAATTTTGGTAAAACTAGGATTTTGCATCAGTATGTACAGTAAGATCACATTTGTAATTTTTAAAAAAATACAGAAGTATATATACCAAAAATATTTAAAAAGCTCAATGAATGATTCTAAGAAGAGCAAAACAACAAAAATGAAGAAGTTTAGAAGACATTAAAAAAAATTCAACATTTTATGTCCATTTAGTTCATCTACATATTAAATATCTCATGCTTTTGGAATTTTTATGTCTAGTAACTATTTGAAATCTCTATAGTGATAATATTCTGGAAGAAAACATGAATGTTTAAAAACATACTAGTGATTTTGGGTTAACAAAAGGTGAGTTAGTTTTTTGGGTGGGGGAAAGTTGGTAGAACTCTGTCAAGAGCTGGGATAATGGTTACAGTTTTATAATTTGTAGAGTTGAGAGAGATTGCTGGCCCTTCATTTTATGGTCTAAATATTCCATTGTTGCCGATAAGTCCCTCTACCATAACAGATTTGACTTTGCCTTTCATTTTGGTTGGATTTACAGTAATCTGTGGAGCCTTCTGCTATGATGTAGTTCTGGATAAGCGACTTGATGAGTGGATGCCAACAAAAGTAAGTATAGTGTTTGGAATATTAATTTTAGAATCTGTGCCTTTCATTGTTAGAATGATTCCTGTATTGTTGAGTGATACTGCATGTTGAGAATATTTAATTTAAAAGACCCTACTTACCTACCTACGTACCTACCTGTGTTGTTGCTTTTTCAGTGAATTCAAGATAGAGGCAGATAATGGGGGTATTCACAATGTGGTCAGTTGTATGGAAGCTTTGTGTTCTGCTTGAAGTACTTTCTTCCTGGTACTGTTCATTCTATTTCTTAAGATAGTGGTTTTCAAGATGCCCAGAATATAAAATATAGAAGCTTAATCATCTTGGTTGATGTGGTGCGAAGCCTGGAGCCTTACTTTCTTGGATCCTCTGAGCACAATTTGAAAACCACTGCCCTAAACCATTTTAGCCTGTTGCATACTGTGAGATCTCCCTATATACAAAGCTTACCTTGAGCGGAGGGATAGAGGGTAGAGGATAGAGTGAATTAAGAATCAGACTTTGACAAAGCTAACTCAAATAGCAACAAACTAGACTCTTGGTGAATGATCTGATTGCATAGTAAGTGTTCTTCTTGTTGGTCTGGCAATTGGGTAACACCTGGCTAACAAGGAAGTTCTAGATCCGATGCCCTGTCAGGAGGGTGTGCTGATGACTTTCAAATGTCAAGCCTAGAAATTCAGTTATCACTGGGGAGAAGAGGCAAATGCCTGATTCTTAAGCAAAACTGTATGTCCTACAGATTGGAAGTCTGGAGATCAGAAAAGGAAAGGTGATGTACCATACCATTTTATCAATGCTACTGTGTACATTTTTTTTCACATTTTAATATCTCTGAAAAAAAATGTGTCTTACAGTAGATAGCATGTTGTAATTGGTAGTGTTTTTTCCTTATTGGTACATTTTCGATTTAGTGAAATACTGTAGTTCCTTATTGCAAAATTTTGGAGTCAGTACAGATCCAGGTTTAAATTCTGGTTTTGGAAGTTATTTCTTGTATAATCCTGCTCAAATTGCTTAATACCAGGAGAGAGGAGGGAAAGAGGAAGGAACAAAGAGAGAAAGGGAGAGAGGGGAGAGGGATGCAGGGAAGGTATTGGAACTCTTTCTTAGTGATCTCTGAACTCGTGTCAGTATAAGTTCTTTTTCAGATATGCCCTCAGATTTAAGAAAGGATTCTCGCTTTGTTGGGGGAGTTAAGTAAAAACTAATAAGATCAAGATTCAGTTCTCATTATCTATGAAACTTGCTGCCTCCTTTTCCTTTTTTTAAATACAAAACTTTATTTTTTTTTTTTAAGATTTTATTTATTTATTTGACAGAGAGAGAGACAGGAGAGAGGTAACACAAGCTGGGGGAGTAGGAGAGGGAGAAGCAGGCTCCCTGCTGAGCAGGAAGCCCAATGTGAGGCTCGATCCCAGGACCCCGGGATCATGACCTGAGCTGAAGGCAGATGCTTAACGACTGAGCCACCCAGGCGCCCTAAATACAAAACTTTAAGTGAAAAAGAAATGTACTAGCTAATTGTGGGCACTATGGGGTTGGGTGGACCATTTAGAAAAAGTGGTGGAGAGTTACATTCAAGTAACAGTTGTATAAAATCATGAATGTGGATTTGTTATATAATAAATGGTCCCTTTAAGAATGGAGAAGAGTCATTTCATGCAAAAAAAATCTAATAGGAAGCTTATGGAAAGAATTTTATTACAAAAATTACTTGCATAACAGTGCTTGGTCTTTTCTGTATTAGTAATGATTTATAATATGAAAACTCAATTACAGTTTTTATTAGAAGTCTCATAAATATTGTTAATATGTACTAATCAATCGTTTTAATTGCATAAAAATGACTTTTCATTAAACAGGAATTTTTAATATTAGATGTATGCTATATTTTGGGCAGGGCCAATGATGACATTACGTTTCCTGGTAAAACGTTCTGAATGACATAAGCAATAATTTTTTTCCCTGTTCATTTAAAAAAGCTTAGTTTCACTCACAATGTAAGCACATTTTTGTATCTTTCTTTTTATTAGCATTTTTTTTTTTTTTAAGATTTTATTTATTTAGTTGACAGAGAGAGACATAGAGAGAGGGAACACAAGCAGGGGGAGTGGGAGAGGGAGAAGCAGGCCTCCCGCGGAGCAGGGAGCTCTACGTGGGGCTCGATCCCAGGACCCTGGGATCACGACCTGAGCCGAAGGCAGACGCATAACGACTGAGCCACCCAGGCACCCCTTTATTAGCATTTTTAATTGCATCATGTTTTAATAAACTATAAGGTTATATAATTTGGATAAAATGTTTATTAAGATTTCTTTTAGGATTATCTTTAATAATGATAGGCTAATATCTTAATTACAAGTAAATTACAAGTTTCATAGTTTGTAGAGTTGAGATAAATTGCTAACCCTACCTTTTAAGGTCTAAATATTTAATTGTTATAAATTAATAACTTTCTTTCCTAACAGATTTGCTTTTGCTTTTTCTTTTAGTTGGATTTATAATATTTAGCATACAATTTTATCTGCCTTATGGAGAAATGCTTTTAGTTGGATTTATAATATTTAGCATACAATTTTATCTGCCTTATGGAGAAATGCTTTTAAGTCAATTGTTACAAAAAGTTAATACTTTTATTTTGAAGGAGAACCTACGTTCCCTCACGAAAGATGCTCACACTTTAATTTATAAAGATCTTCCATTTGAAACTCTGGAAGTGGAAGCAAAAGTGGCATTAGAAATATTTCAGCACAACAAGTAAGTGTTGGCTTCCTTGGAAGTGAGATTCAACCTCCCAAAGTTATATGTAATAAAGAAAATTCAGCTCTTAAGAATCTTTATATCTGATGTATCTAAGATCTCTTTTTCTGTACTAGCCTATTTACTTTGGTTCATCTCATAATTTATTTCACAGAGAAAAAAACTTCCCCTCACCTTCGATAATTCTCTCAGTTTGTCTTACTTCTCCGTTTCTTTGGCCAGAGGAGTCCTTTAGTTCACAGCAACCCCGAGGTGTGTTTCCCCTTTTTCCTCCCATCATCAGGTGATAGCATACACGGAACTGTATTATTTTGTTCATTGGGCAGCCTTTCCTTCTCACCCTCCTACTCTCGAAATGACAGGAGTGAGATGGAGAATACCAGTGCTCTGGAGGGAGCTAACCGCCAAAATAAAACATTCGCACAGCCAGGGCTTAGTCTTCTGCACCAGAAGTATCCATCTGGTGGATTTTCTTTGCCAACATTTTAAATCCTCCCTGGGTCCTCAGTTCCCTTTCTCACTTCTACTAATTGTAACAAAATAAGCTATATTTTAATATTAATCTAATTGAAATTAGAACTAAGTAGGGAAATCTGCATTGCAAAAAAATAACATAGATACTAGATTCTGAAGACAGAGTAAGTCCCTGCAAATTGTTCAAGGTTATGGATTGGAATTTCTTCAGGTATTTATAAATTGAAATGTAAGTTCTTATGGGGATAGTTTATAATATTTCACATATCCTGGAACCAGTGTACTTAGAAAGCAGTAGGAATGTACTAGTTTAACTGAACTGGACTGCAGATAGTTCTGTAAGAAAATTCCTTGTATTATTGGAACATATCAACACACTTCCTGTGCTACAATTCTAGGGTTGTGCTATCCAAGAGGTACAATGTAAGCCATCTATATAACTAGATTTTCTAGTAGCTACATTAAAAAAGTCAAAAGAAAAGGTGAAGTTAATTTTAATAATACATTTTATTTAAACAGTGTATCTAAAGTGTTATTTCAGCATGTAACCAATATTACAAAATTGATGTTACTGTATAGTTTTTCCTGCTAAGTCTTCAGAATCTGGTGTAGTTTACTCTTAAGGCACATTTCAGTTAGGGCTAATTACATTTAAGTGCTCCGTAGCTACCACAGTGTACTCTAGATGTTCATTCCATGAGATTTTCCATTCCCTCCACCCCACTTTCCAGGTCTAGGAGGGCTTGTAGGAAAGTTAATTGAATGTATGGAAGGAGGTGTAGGGGTGGTTTGGGGGCAAGTTTGAAGGGACAGAGAATTTTGGATGGTTGAAGGTAGATCAGTGATTGGGCCTTTCTGCTGCAGGGGGAGCCTTAAGTGGCTTTGACTCCCAGGGGACAGGTACGTCTCTTAGAGGTGGGTCAAGAGGGACAACTATTTAAGGGAACTGGCTCCCTTAATAATGTATGGGGGGTTGGGGCGCCTGGGTGGCTCAGTCGTTAAGTGTCTGCCTTCAGCTCAGGTCATGATCCCAGGGTCCTGGGATCGAGCCCCGCATCGGGCTCCCTGCTCAGCGGGGAGCCTGCTTCTCCCTCTATCTCTCCCCCTGCTTGTGTTCCCTCTCTCGCTGTGTCTCTCTGTCAAATAAATAAATAAAATCTTTAAAAAAAAAATGTATGGGGAGCTTTGGCAGAAGGGGTGTGGCAGTAAGTAGATGTTGTCCTGTGAACTAATGCTTCCCAACCTTGCCATACACCCACCTAATATTTGTTTAGCTTTGGGGTAAAGAGACAGGGCTCTTAGTAGTGAGTGGTAAAGTTATGATTTGAACCTGGGCTGTGCAGTTCTGTCTGTGCTATTAGCTGTAGTGACAGGATTGGGTAGATTTGAGAAACATTTAGGCAGTAGAATTGATATGACTTGGCAATGAATTGGTTGGAGGGGGTGTGGCAGAAGCAGGAATCAAGGAAATCTATGAAGTTTCTCACTCAGACATGTGGGTGGTTGGCGGTGTCATTTACTAAGCTAGGAAACTCAGGAATAAGAATACATTTGGTGGGAAAAGAAGGAGTAAGTTTTTGTTGTGTTTGAGAGTTGCAGAGTGTAAGATACTTGTGGAACAGTCTAGTAGATGTTCAGGAGGGTCTTAGTTCAGGGCTCAGAAGAGGGATGTGGATTAGAAGCTGAACTGTGGAAGAGGAACGCAGAAGTGGGAATTAAAGCTGTGCATGTCAAGGAGCTAGCCCAGGGAGGGTGTTTGGTGAAAAGAGGCTGTAGGACAGGTCCCCCGGAGGGTGGAGAAGGGGAAGAGTGGCCAGAGAGTTAAAGTAACAAGCAGTAGGGAGTGTCCAGGAAGCCGGTGGAAGAGACCACTCGGAGAGGCGGGGGTGAGCAGTGGAAATAAGGACAGGAAGGTGTCCGTTACGTTCAACCAGGGAGGTTCCTAGGGCTTTGGGGAGAGCAGTGTGGTGGAGTTGTGAGGCTGTGGCCAGACTGAAGGACGTGAGGCGTGAAGGGGAGGCTCCAGGTGTAAACCCCTCTTTAAAAAACTATGGCTAAAGAGGAAGAGAAAGGGAGGGGTCCTTAAACTCCTTTTTGTGTATTTAGAAGTAAAACTTTTTTTTCTTTGCTGCTTTTTAGGTACAAAATGGATTTCATAGAAGAGAAGGCATCTCAGAACCCTGAGAGAATAGTTAAGCTACACAGGTAAGTAAAAATAAATTGGCTGTCATGCTAATTTATAGGAAGACTTAGCTTTATTGTTACCCGGATGTAGTGTATGACTGAAAAAGATGAATTTGTACCCTAATTTGTTATTCTTATTACCTTATTTTCTGTTGCTTTGTTCATTGTTTTGGTATGGTGGTAACTGGAAGATTTAAATTATCTTCAGGAGCAGTTGTGTTTTCTGTTCCTCATTTTATTGTTTGTTATTTTTATTTCTGCATTTCAAGAGTTGAAAACCATTGTTTAAGTTAATTTTGAAAGTGGGCAAAATATGCATTGCTATGAATTGAACATAATTCATGTGTATGTACAAATATGAATACTGACTAATTACTACTTACATTACATATAAGTAAGTAAAATAGGAATGTGCTTTCTGATACAGGGATGAGGGAGGTATGACAATGCATAATGCATATGCAGAAGTGACTTCATGACCTGTATCTTTTTTCTCAGCCTCATGTTTTCTTGATTCAGAGTTAAGTTTTTTTCTTCTACAAAGCTGCTCTTTGGACAATCTGTCGTATACACTGAGTTCCTAACTCTATTACAATGAGTTGTTATAAGGTTGTAGGTGATCAGTTTTAGACATTGGATTCACTCGATAGCATGATGTGTTCAGTGATCTTAAAAATCTCTCTAAAGTTATATCAATGCTAATAAAGAACAAGGTTCACTTGACTTTAATTTTCATAGTTCTAGCCTCTTCACTTGAGATTGTTGTGTCAGGAGCAGTAGAGACTGAATAGAGCCACATGGAATGTTATTGATTAGGGACATTGTCCCAAAGAGAATTAATAGATTTTTTTCCAAACTACTGTAAATGGTTTGATTTTGAGGTTTTATTTGTTTGTTTTTAAAATCAAATCAGATTTGGTGACTTCATTGATGTGAGTGAGGGTCCTCTTATTCCAAGAACAAGTATTTGTTTCCAGTATGAAGTGTCAGCGGTTCACAATCTTCAAGCCACCCCGTTGAGTCTTGTACGAAGATTCCAGGGTCTGTCTTTACCTGTACACTTAAGAGTAAGTAAAGCTTAAAGTTTCAGGACGTCCAGTTTGGGCGTGGGTGTGATTCTGGTCTTGATTTATACCAATTTGAAGGACATACATTTTAATTTTCATTTAAGTTGTGTGACACTAATATTTTATAAATTCAGGTTTATGATAAAAATAATTTTCCCCGGAATGTAAACTGATTTAGTTGAAAAAGTTGAATCAGACTGAGATAGTAATTTTAATTTTTCAAATTAGTATAGGGGAGGAGGGTGCATTGAGGATTATTGGAGTGCATATTGGTAAGCCCTTCTGGAATGTCTTTTGAATTTAGGTTTGGCAGGTTCTTCTCCCTAATTTTCCTAATCTATTCATGACCCAGAGTCTGTTATTTTCCATATTGTTCCCACCCCTCGTTAATGCTTTTTTTTTTAATTCAACTTTGGATTTTCAGATAATTCAAAATCTGTGTAGATTTCACAGCCAGAGTATGGACATTGACATAATGAGGATGCAGTACAATTTCTTTACAAGGCTCTCACCTGTTGGCCCTTTATAGGTACATCCACTCTCCTCTGCCCCACCCCCACCTCCTTACCCCTGGCAACTACTAGTCTGTTCTCTGCTCCTACAAATTTTCATTTCAAGAATGTCATGAATGGGATCATACATTATGTAATCTTTGGGGATTGGCTTTTTTCTCTCAGCATAATTCTCTGAGGATTCATCGAAGTTGTTGTGTGTATCAATAATTGGTTCTTTTTTATTGCTGTGTAGTATTCTGTGGTATGGACCTACTGTGTATTGTTTAACCATTCACCTGTTAAAGGATATTTGGGTTGTTTGTAGTTTTTTGGCTATTATGGATAAAGCTGCTATGAACATTTGTGTACAGGCTTTTGTGAATATATGTTTTCATTTCTCTGGGATAAATGCCCATGAGTACAATTGCTGGGTCATACGGTAGGCACATACTTAGTTTTTTAAGAAACGATCAAACCGATTTCCAGAGTGACTGTACCATTTTACCATTCCCACCAGCAATGTGTGAGTAATCAGTTTTTTGATCATTGCCAGCATTTGACATTGTCACTATTTTTAGCCATTATGATAGGCTTGTAGTGATTTCTCACTGTAGTTTTAATTTGCATTTTCCTATTGGCTAATTGTGTTGAACATCTTTCCATGTGTTTATTTGCCATTTGTATATCTTTTTTGGCAAAAGTCTGTTTATGTTTTTTGCTTATGTTCTAATTGGATTATTTGTTTTTTTTTACTGTTGAATTTTGAGAGTTTTTTTCCTAGTGTATTCTGGCTACTAGTCTTCTGTTAGGTATGTAGTTCACATATATTTTCTCTCTGTCAGTAGTTTGTCTTTTCATCCTCTTAACGAAAGATCAGAAGTTTTGCAGATCAGAAGTTTTTAATTTTGATGAAGTCCAGTTTATCAGTTTTTCTGTTTATGGATCATGTTTTTGGTGTTAATTCAAATAATTCTTGGCCTGGACCTAGATCCCAAAGATTTTTTCCCTTTTTTCCCCCGCTAAAAGTTTCGTAGTTTTATAGTTTTATATTTAAGTCTGTGGTCCACTTTGTGCTAAATTCTGTATAAGGTGTGAGATTTAGGTTGCAGTTCATTTTTCTTGCCTATACATGTCAAATTGCTCCAGCATCATTTGTTAAAGAGGCTGTCCTTCCTCCATTAAGTTGCTTTTGTACCCTTATTAAAAATCATTTTAAAAACCATATCTGTATGGTTCTATTTCTGGGTTCTCTATTCTGTTCCATTGATTTGTGTGTCTGTCCTGCTGGTATCACAGTCTTGATTACTGTAACAGTAAACAGTTCTTGAAATCAGGTAGAATAATTCATCCCATGTTGTTATTATTTTAAAAAATTGCTGGGCGCCTGGGTGGCTCAGTTGGTTAAGCGACTGCCTTCGGCTCAGGTCATGATCCTGGAGTCCCTGGATCGAGTCCCGCATCGGGCTCCCTGCTCAGCAGGGAGTCTGCTTCTCCCTCTGACCCTCCCCCCCTCATGTGCTCTCTCTCTCAAATAAATAAATAAAATCTTAAAAAAAAAAAAAATTGCTTAAATTATTTTAGGTCCTTTGCCTTTTCATTTAATTTTAGGATAATCTTTCTGTATTGACAAGTCTTGCTGGGACTTTGATAGGAATTGTATTAAACCTATATATAAATTTGGGGAGAATTGGCATCTTTACTAAATTGTATCTTCTAGTCTTTGAACATAGTATATCTTTTATTTAAATCCTTCATCTCATTCATCAACATTTTGTACTTTTTAGCATTTGTCCTTGACATGTTTGATTTTTCTCCACGTACCTGTTTCCTTTCCTAGCTTTCTGCATTTCAGTAAATGACACCATCATCTACTTAGCTGTGAGGTAATCCTTGATTCTGTTTCCCTCTCATCCATACTCCATCCCATTCATCATCAAGGCATTTAAACTCTTAACTCTGAAACATGCCCTGAGTCCCTCCATTGCATAGCATCCCATCTGCTACCACCACCCTTTCCAAGCCCCTCTTACTCTTCACCCCTTCCTCGCTTTCACTCTGCCCCCCTGAAGCACATTCCCTACTTAGTAGCAAAAGGACTTTTTCATATACAAATCAGATCACATAATCCCTTTGCCCTAAACATTCCAGGGGCTTCTGATAAAAATCCCAACCCTGTATCTTGTCTCACAAAGCCCCACATTATCTGGCCCCTGCCTGCCTCTCCGACGTCTCACACGACTTTCTCCATCATCCACTGTCTTCCAACCACACCGTAGGGTCTGCACCAGCTGTCCATTCTGCTGGAGTCAGGTGTGGTTTTCCTTTTAAACATACAACACTGCTCTTTTCTCCAGAAGGGCTTACACGTGCATATAGTAATTTTACCTTTTATCATAGATTTTACCAGGTCATTCAGTGTGATGTAGTCACTGGCCCACCCATATCCCTCAGTATCACCTTTAAATGACTTAGTAAAATTGATGTGGTCCTTAATGCATTTTACACAGTTTTCATCTGTGCATTCTGAGAATCCCCAACTATATAAAATTTTTAAGGATTAAGTAAATTGGTTCTATGATTTTATTATTTTCTACATTAGTTTTTACTTGTTCTTTAGGTAATTTGCTAAATCCTCTAGAACTGCCATTTCAGCGTGAAGATGTCACCATTGGTCACCATCGGTTCTTGATGAACCTCTCCTTGTGATTGCTAGTGATTTGAAGAATGACTTCTAGTTTGTTGAAAATGGCTATTTAAGGAAAGAACTGCAGCCCATGGGAAAGTGGGGCAGAGTTTTGCTTCCCATTAGAAGGAATGCTGTCTGTGATGGTAATGATTAGGAAGGACAGAAGAGGAAGAATGGCATTTTCAGTGCTTAATGTCAGTTTTTCTTACATGCCAAACAAAGCAGCTGTCCCGTAAAGTACCTTTCCCCCTACTCGAATCTACTTTTGTAACTGCTTAGCCTCATTAGTACTGCCTGACTTCTTATGTATTTGTTTTGTTTAAAACCTATATAAGACTCATTTCCTTTTATTTTAACTTTATTGCTTTATTTAATTCATAGTGAATCTTTTCTTTTCAAGGCACATTTTACAATATGGGATAAGCTGTTGGGAAGATCTCGGAAAATGGTAAGTGTTTTTTGACAGCTAATGAGTACTGTTCCATGAAGAAATTTTTATTGGAATCAGGCAACAACACAACAATAAATAAAAAAGGGAAGAAAAGAAAATGAAAGAAAAAAGTAACTAATTGTCTCAATAGCTAAAGCAGTGTTATAGTTGGTGAGCCCAGTAATATCCTGGCAAGAGAAGAGTTGTAATTTGGCATTTCTCCTGTTTTTGTTTGTTAATATCATGGAAATGATACTGTGGAACTTGAAGAAGAAGAAGAAGAATACTGCTTTATAGTAGTAATAGATCTTAGTGGGTCCAGTGGTGTTAATTAGGTCTTTGGTAATTTTTTTGTAAACTAAATGAGCATTGAGAGATTAAGATTTGTCAGATATATTTTAAAAATACCTTGACTTTTGGTTGACATATTAAATGTGCAAATGTCCTGAAAAACAGTATTTGAGTAAGTTACTTGTGTTTTGTAGTTCATTCTGTGTCATTAGCATTTAGATTTCACAAGTAGGAATGATTATATTTCTTGACCTATTTTATCCCTATTTACTCTTTCATAGGCTAAGTGCTCATCCTTTACTTACATTATCTGATAGCTGTTCCATTTAATCTGGCCATGAACCCTTCCTAGTCATCCTAATTTTCTACTCTAGTCAAGTTTGCAAACGTACATTAAACTTTTTCTTTTCTCTTCTTTTTTTTTTTTTTTTAAAGATTTTATTTATTTATTTGAGAGAGAGAGAGAGCACAAGTAGGCAGAGAGGCAGGCAGAGGGAGAGGGAGAAGCAGACTCCCCACTGAGCAGGGAGCCTGATGCGGGGCTCGATCCCAGGACCCTGGGATCATGACCTGAGCCGAAGGCAGACGCTTAACCGACTGAGCCACCCAGGTGCCCCTAGTTTGCAGTCTTATATCACTTTATTTTTTCCCAGCTTTACTGAGATATAATGGACTTAAGCTTAACGTTGTGTAAGCTTAAGATGTACATTGTAATGATTCGATATGTGTATGTATTGCAAACTAATTACCACAGTTAGTTAGCATATCCATCACCTCACAGAGTTACATATTCTGTGTGTGTGTGGTGAGAACTTTTAAAATCTATTCTCTTAGTAACTTTCAAATATATGATATTAGCATTGTTAACTCAGACTTATTTTCAAGTTTGTTTATTCATGGCAGTTTTTCTGTTTGCACTCTGTGTCCGTTTCTCCTCCTGTCTATGAATGAATACATCCTACTCATTCTTCAGTACCTCATCCAAGTCTTACTGTCCTCATGAAACATTTGCAAAGTAATCTCTGAACAAATATCCATTCTTACAATTTCCACTTGATTATATACCTCCTCATATGGTTTTCCAGTTGTTTTTGCTAGTACATTTACATTCAGTCTGTTAACCCATTCAGGGATTATTATGTATGTGTCATGCCAAATTTTGAGCCCAACCTTTGGTATATGGGTTACCTGGTAAGTATTTATTGATTATTTTTTATGATGATGTACAAACCTAGTCTTTATTAATGAATTTACAGATAAAATTTATTTTTGAGGCACTTAGTCTAATGTTCTTGTGTAAAGATTACATGTAATTTTCTCATGAAAAGAAAGTATTTTTGAATGGATAGAATAATTTTGTCTCTTTGGTCACAATCATTTTATTATTTATTTTTAATTTATATATTCAAGTATGACTGACACACAGTGTTATATTAGTTTCAGGTGTACAATATAATGATTCATCAATTCTGTACATTTCTCAGTGCTCATCACTATTAGTGTGCTCTTAGTCCCCTTCACCGTAATGATCATTTTAGATTAGGAAACTAGAGAAGAAATGAGTATATAATAAATGTAGGAAAATAGTAGAGGAAGTAGCCTAGAGTATGTAATACGAATCAGTGAGTAGCTTTTTTGCAACATTTATTCTGGTTCGGTTTCCTGCTTCTGTCCATTTTGTTTGTTTGAAGGGAGTAGGTTAGACGTATGGCTCGTTGATTCGGATGTCTGTACGTGCCAGGAGCTGTAGGTACAGAAATGAACAAACCTACTGGCCTCAGGGAAGTTACTTTAACGGGTAACTAGACTTGGAGGCAGACAGTTGGGTGTACATGTGGAGTTCTGGCATACAGCAAAGGACCCAAACCAAGCTGGCGGGTTGGTTAAAGAGGGTTTCCAGGGATTGGTGCTGCTTAAGCCGGCTTGAGAGGATGACTAAAGTGGGCCCGGCAAATAATTTGCTTGGGAGAGGTTGGTGGATGTCTCAGAGGAAGCTGCTTGACTAGAAGGGTGGAGGAATGGAGAGCGTGATGAGTATAAGATGGGTCTGAACGTACAGTCTTCCGTAGGGTGGGTGATGAGTTCAACAAAGTCTGTTGGAAATAGCATATGAAGGGCTTGTCTTCCATGATACAGAATTTACATTCCCCTCCTGGAGGTGATTGGGGGTCACTGGGGAATCTGAAAAAGGAAGTAAACTATGGGTCAGCTGTTCGTGTTTAAAAGCTTACTCTGGGGCAGCGTGGAAGAAAGCTGTGACTTAAGCCAGCAGTCCTGTTAAAGGGATAGAAGGTGGTGAGATCCTCAAGTTCAGGTGTGGCAGTGAGAGCCACTTGGGTAGAATTAGTAGGACTGTGGATTGAATACGCACATAAGAGAACGATGGATTCCCGAATGGCAGGTGTGGACAGCTGGGTAGAGACCTTCACTGAGACAGATAATGCTGGAGGTGTGGTGGGTGTCGGGGTGGTGAGGAGTAAGTATAGCTGTTTGATGTGTTTAAGTGACACAGAATAGAAATATGGATGTACAGATACCTGTTTCTGCTAAACCTGTAATATACTATATTTAAAATAGAATATACCTCCCAAGAAAATCTCTTGATTTAAGATACTGTGTTACAGCATTGCTGGTATTTTTCTAACATGAATGATTTCATTTTGTAATTGAAAAATAAAATGACAAACTGGAGACGCCTAGCTGTATGCTTCAGATTATATTTTTAATGAAATTGTTGTACTTTACTTGATCATTTATATTGGGAACCTGGCCTTGTACGTTTTCTTCTTTTTCTGCTTAACTTCCTATAATAATTACTAATAAAGGAGAAAGACCAAGGGTCATTATAGGAGAAGGACTGTGGAATGATTTAAAATGGTGGGCTAAGGGTAAAACTAAAAGTGGTTATTATTAGAAAATTAAAGTATTCATGTATTTACAGGTAACTGAAGATCAAACTAAACCTACAGAGGAAAGTGCATCGGCCTAGTAACTTCCTAAAATTTAAATATGTATAGTAAATTAAAATAAAAGTTTTCTATGAAATATTTGTGTGTGCTTCTAAAGATTAACTGTCGGGGCACCAGGGTGGCTCACTTGGCTGGGCGTCCCCCTCTTGGTTTTGGCTCAGGTCATGATCTTGGGGTTGTGGGATCGAGCCCCGTGTCAGGCTCAGTACTCAGCACATGGGCTCTGTGCTCAGCGTGGAGTCTGCTTGGGATTCTTTCTCTCACTCTGCCTCTGCCCCTCCCCTTCCCTGAGTACTCCCTCTAAAATAAATAAATAAATCTTTAAAAAAAAAAAAGATTAACTGTCTTTTTTCTCCCTAGGATTTATACTGATGTTTATTTTTTCCTCTTTATTATTATTATTATTATTATTTTTACTTTTTACTTTCTAAAGGTTAAAACAACTTACGCTGTTCACAGTAAAAATTTTATGCAGAAACAACCCTGTTCTCTCTGACTCCCCAGATATAACACTTTGACATGTTTTCTCTGTTCAGTCCTTTTTCCTACGTGTATAAACATATATGTACAAATATAAATGAAATCTTTTAAAAACATAAAGGATCATACTAGTTTTCATTTTTGTTATTTTATTTTTTATTTTTAAAATTTTTATTGTTAATCACCATACATTACATCATTAGTTTTAGATGTAGTGTTCCATGATTCATTGTTTGTGTATAACACCCAGTGCTCCATGCAGAACGTGCCCTCCTCAATACCCATCACCAGGCTAACCCATCCTCCCACCCCCCTCTCCTCTAGAACCCTCAGTTTGTTTCTGAGTCCATCGTCTCTCATGGTTCGTCTCCCCCTCCGATTTCCCCTCCTTCATTCTTCCCCTCCTGCTATCTTCTTCTTCTTTTTTTTTTTTTTTAACATATAATGTATTATTTGTTTCAGAGGTACAGGTCTGTGATTCAACAGTCTTACACAATTCACAGTGCTCACCATAGCACATACCCTCCCCAGCGCCATCACCCAGCCACCCCGTCCCTCCCACCCCACCCCCCACTCCAGCAACCCTCACTTTGTTTCCTGAGATTAAGAATTCCTCATATCAGTGAGGTCATATGATACATGTTTTTCTCTGATTGACTAGCGAAATAAGTCAACCATTTTTGTTATTTTAAACAATGACACAATCAATATCCTTGTACAAAATGGCAAGTGTTTTGTGGATGGATAGATTTAACTGAGAATTAACTAAGTTAACTGAGTATTTCCTATATACTGGCCACGATGCTAAGCCTTTCACATGAGTCCCTTATTTAATCCTCACAATGTGTTGAGAAGGTGTTTCCATTTTGTAAATGAGGAAGCAGACCATAGAACTGGCCAGTAGCAAAGCTGGAATTTGGGCCCAGGTTACTTCATCACATGCTCTTACGTACTGTTCTGCACCGCCTCACATACACTTTGTAGGAATAGATTTCTGATTGTAGAGTTATTGACAGATGCTACCAGATCTTAACCTCCAAAAGATTTTGCCAGTGGCAGTCCCAGTAACAGTGTGTCAGAGTTCCTGCTTTCCTGTATCTGGGGCAAGTCTTGATTATCAGTCTTCAAACTGTTTTGCCAAAAAATTTCTTCCTGGGCGTAGTACACAGGTTTCTTCTGAAGATTTTATTTCTTCCCTGGGTGGGATCTACTTCTTCCTAGAGACCATAGCTTCCTGTTCCTTTATTAACTTTCTCATTGTGCTGGAGTCCATATAAGTTACATCTTGAGAAAAAGCGTGTAAGAGGTGAGCCCTTGCATGTCTAAAGTAGCTTTGTTTTGCAACTTCTATTTGATCGACTGTTTGGCTAGGTAGAGAATTGTAAATGAAAATAATTTTCTGTCAAGACTTTGAAAGCAGCTCAAGTATCTTCTGGCATCTGATGTTGCTAATGAAAAGTCTGATAACCCATCTGACTTTGTTCCTTTTTATATAAACTGTTCTCTGCAACCCTGCCTTCCTCCATACCACTGTCCCTGCCGCACACCCACATGCATTACACACTCTGGATACTTTTAGGATCTTAATGTTCTTGGTGTTTTAGAGTGGTAAAATTTTATGTCTGTATCTAGATTTTTAATTATTCTCCTTGGTACTTTCAATTTTGACATCTCTTTTGAGCTCTAGGAAATTTTTCTTTTTCTTTCTAAATATTTTATTCCTTTTCCTTTTCTGTTTCTCCAATACCTTTTATTGGATTTTGGATCTTCTGTATTGGTCTTCTGTATTTCCCCTCCCCTCCTTTTTTCTCTTTCTTTCTTTTTTTTTTTGTGTTTGTATCCTATCTTTTTAATTGAACTTAATGCCACTGACTGTTACGATGGGGATTTTCTCAATGCTAGAATGAAGAGCTGTTCAGTCTTGGTGACAGATTTCTATACTGACTGCTCTTGTTCTTCCCAGACAGTGCTCCCACTTATTTCATGAGATCCTTCCATTAGTTTACCTGGGAGGAAATACCTGGATTCATGCCCTTCTGTATTTGGAGATAGGGGATGTGGCGTCAAGGTCAACTGGTTTGCATATAGACCTTTAATCCCTTTCTTTTTAGCCCCTCTCCTGTCTTCTGTCTTCTACCACCTCTGAGCTTCTCCAGACCCATCTGGGCAGGTCAACTCTCTCTTCTGATGGACTCCCTCCACGTACATCTAAGTGGTGACACCCTCTACTGTCCTGTTAGTCCCATCTTTTGGAAATTCCTGGAAATTTCTGCTGCTGCTTTCCTCTCCCATCCTCTTGGTGGATTTATACTTTGATTTTTTTAAAAAAAATATGAACTATTTTGAGCATACAGAAAAATAGAAACATAACCCCTGTTTGAGTGGACATTTGTCCTGCTTTTTTGGGTACCTAGTACTGCTTGAACATCCACTCTGGTGACATCCCACCCTATGGATCTTATCTCACCAAGGGGAAGACTAAAACATAATTTCCAAAATTTCCTTGTAGCTGGGGGCTCAGACAGGCATCCTAGGTCACCAGTTAGACATACTTGTATGAAATTTGGAAGTGACACCATGAAGACAGCGTGGCCCATGGGATCCATTTTGTTCGGGGAGCAGGGACTCGTGGCTTTCCGGGCAGCCATGGTGCAGTGGGCCATGCCCAGCAGTCCTTGCCCTTGCAGCTGCTCTGGTGTAATGGCATTTTCCAGAGTTGTGTAACCAGATTTCCAAGCCTGAGCCCATTTGTGAGCCATTTGTTTTTTGCTTAAACTGGCTAGAGCAGATCCTGTTGTTTGCAGCCAAGAATGTTGACATGTAGTCACTACCCAAATTTAACCATTGTTACCCTTTTCCCTATTTATTTCAGATTCTTCTTTTTAAATAAACAAAAAGCTACCTATCCATTGAACATCTCCCTCTTGTCATTTCCTTCCAAGAACTACTATCTTTTCGTGCATATCCTTACCCTTCATGATTTGCAATGTATAGTATCCTCTATGTTTTAAACTAAACATAATTGGCTTCATGATACATATCCTTTTAAAGTTTATTACTCAGCATTTTGTTTTCACATTTAACATGTTGATATGTGAGGAGCTAGTTTACGTGCAGAACTGGTTGATACATGTACTATTCCATTGTATGATTAATCCCACCATTAGTTCATTTCTCTTATTGATGGCCATTGAGGATGGTCTTGACTTTTTAGTTTTTTTTTAAGATTTTATTTCCAAGTAATCTCTGCACCCAACATGGGGTCAAACCCACAACCCTGAGATAAAGAGTCGCATGCTCCACACACTGAGCCCACCAGGTGCCCCTTTACTTTTTAGTATTACAAAAGGAAAACGTTCTTGTGTATGTTTCTTTGTTTACACATTTGACAGTATCTCTAGGGTATGTACCTAGAAGCGGGACATGCATCTTCAACGTTACTAAATGTTATTAGTTACCATAGTTGTAGCAGTTTACTCCCTATCAGCGGTGGTGGTTGTTTCCCCTCTCCCTCACAAACACTTGTCATTATCTGACATTCAGGTTGGTTGGATATGCCTGATCCTATCATTTAATCAGTTTGTTTAATACTGAACATACAGTGACAATGAGTGTCTTTTCATTTGTTTTTTATCCAAGAAGGTTTCCTCTTCTGTGAGTTACCAGTTTATAGCTCCCCCCACCTTTTTTTTTACGGGGGATCTTTGGTCCTGTTCACAGGAGTTCTTTATATATTCAGAAAGTTAAACCTTTGTTACTGTAAATATCTTCTCTGGTCTGGCTTACCTTTTAACTTTGTGCTGTCTTTATTTTTAACGTGGTTGAAATTATCCATTTTTTTTCTTTATGATTTGTATGTGCTTAAGAAATTCAGTAAAGCCTTTTTTAAGTTGAAGTAGCACTGGGTGTTGTAGTTAGTGATGAATCACTAAATTCTACCCCTGAAACTGGTATTACACTGGATGTTAACTAACTGTAATTTAAGTAATTCAGAATTCTGGTAGGATGAGTCCTTCCTTATTCTTCTTTTTCAACATTATAGTGGTTATTGGATCAGCTTGTCAACTTCTGAGCCACTTGTCTTAAAATCTGCTTTTCTGATTCTGAAATTTCTCCATGAGGTTTCTTTAGGATATGGTAAATATTTTTTCATTCCTTTCAGCTTTTCGTGTCTTTATGTGTTAGGTTTTCTCTTTAAAAGAGCAGAGAGGAATCTTTTTTTCTCCCTTTAAATCCATGCTCCTGCAATGATTGTGGATTTGACAATTTCTGCTGTAATTAAATCAGTATTTGCTTATATTTTGAGACTGTATTGTTAGCACCATGTATTCTGGTTTGGGGTTTTTATAACTTGCCAGCAAATTTTTTTTTTTTAATCATTAAATAAGGATCCTCTGTATCCCTCATAATGATTTCATCCCCTTTAATCTGGTTTCCTTAATTTATTTTTTCTTTAATCTGGTTCTGTTATTACCTTGGGTTTTTGTTAGTATTTTCCTGGTATTTGTTTTTCTGTCCTGTTACTCTCACCTTTTTTTTTTTTTTTTTTTGGTCATTATGTTTCAGGTCTCTTTTGCAAACAGCATGTAACTGTCATTTTCTTTTAAAACTGAGTCTTGGAATTACTGTCTTTTAATAAGTTTTAATGCATGTATATTTTACAATGATTATCATTTCTTTACATTATTTCATTATTTGTTCTTGTTTCTTGTCAAGTATTTGATCTGATTTTCCTTATTTTCTCTTTTTCCTTTCTAAGAGTATCTCTCTCTCTCTTTCTTTCTTTTTAAATTTTTTTTGGAGAGAGAAAGAGTGAGCGGGGTGGGTGGGGGTTGAGACAGAGAGAGGAAGAGAGAATCCTAAGCAGGCTTCATGCTCAGTGCTGAGCCCGACATTGGGCTGGATCTCACCACCCTGAGATCATGACCTGAGCCCAAACCAAGATTCAGACGCTTAAGTGACTGAGTCACTCAAGCGCCCCCTCCTTTCTATTTTACAAGTTACACATTTTATTTCTATTCTTTCAGTATATAGTATTCCATGTACAGGTGTACCATTATTTAGTCACTCCCTATTGATGGTTGATTTTTAATTTTTGCTATTAAAGTAATGCTACAATTAGTAACTTGTATATATGATTGTACACATGTGCTTGTAGATCTATAATATAAATTTTAAAAAATTTATTTTAAAGATTTATGTATTAATTTCAGAGAGAGAGAGCATGAGTGGGAGAGGCAGAGGGAGAGAGAGAATCTCAAGTGGACCCTGTGCTGAGTAAGGAGCTAGACACTGGGCTTGATTGCACAACCATGAGATCGTGATGCGAGCTGAAACCAAGAGTCGGGTGCTTAACCAACTGCACCACCCAGGCACCCCTATTTTATTTATTATTTTTAAAGATTTTGTTTATTTATTTGAGAGAGAGAACAAGTAGGGGGAAGAGCAGAGGGAGAGGGGCAAGCAGACTCTGTGCTGAGCATGGAGCCTATCGTGGGGCTCGATCCCACAACCCTGAGATCATGACTGAGCCGAAACCAAGAGTCCACCACTTAACTGACTGAGCCACCCAGGTGCCCCTGAAATATAAATTCTTATAGGTGATCCTGTTGATCAAAGATTACGTGCATTTTAACTTTTGATAGTATAGATAACATCCTCTTAAAGATAAATTTATCCAATGAGCAGATTTAAGGTTTCATACATGGTTTCATATGTTGAAAGAAAGGGAAACTAGGGAAAAGTTTTAGGAGAGGTTACTACTACAATATTATTTCTAAGGGATCTCCAAGTTGGGTGTTATTGTCAAGCCTGCCTGTAGAGATTAAAAGAACACATTTTTGGGGCGCCTGGGTGGCTCAGTTGTTAAGCGTCTGCCTTCGGCTCAGGTCATGATCCCAGGGTCCTGGGATCGAGCCCATCGGGCTCCCTGCTCAGTGGGAAGCCTGCTTCTCCCTCTCCCACTCCCCCTGCTTGTGTTCCCTCTCTCGCTCTGTCTCTCTCTGTCAAATAAATAAATAAAATCTTAAAAAAAAATAAAATAAAAGGACACATTTTCATATGTATTTTTCATATATATTTTTTCAATAATGGAATTTATTAAAGTGAATATGGAGATGGCCTTCTTGATATGCAAAACTTAGGAAAAGCCAAATTGACGCTTGAGCTGTCTGTAACGAGCATACAGGTCAACTTGAAAAACAGTCCCTCTAGTCCAGACATACACATACGCCAGTTACAGACAGTCTCTGACATCAGAACAGGCTGTGTTTCCAAATCACTGAAGACTTGGACACATTTCCCCATTCCACTCAAGCAGCTGTGAGCAAGGCCCTGAGCGGAGTGGGATACAGGGAAGTATAAAATGGTATTTCTTTCCTACAGGAGCTCATGATCTAGAAGAGAGGACAACATGTATGCAAGTAACAAATGTGGGGCACAGCGTGAAGCACTTTTACAGGAGAGCCACAAACTGCACTTTGGGAGACCAGAGGAGAAAGGTCACTCTGGGTGCAACCCTTTCCCGCGCTCTTTTCCTATGTTCTAGGCACAGGCTAAAGGATCCGAAATCGTTGAGCTGTCAGCATTTGGGAAAGGGTAGGATTTTCCTCAGTGAAGACTGAACATCCTGACTGGTGAAGCTTTGGCAGCGCAGAGTGAGTTAAGATGGCGGTGACATCTTGTGGTTGTTTCGTTCGCCAACCCACTCTTTCCCAGGCAGGAACTGGGACCTGATCCCTTCACTGACCTTCCCTAATGACTGCTCTAAGCAGCAGCTGATAGTTTGGGCATGGCTAGTCCAAGGTCGATGCTTTTGGTGGGAAGGGATAATGGGACCTGAAATTTAATGGCTGCTTATCTCCCAAAGAGATCAAGGATTGGGCAACTCATCACTCCACCCACGTGGCAGAACCTCTCATTACACAGAATAAACTGTGTGTGAACAGTACACAGAATTGCATCTGTATGTTGCAGGATTTCTGCTGGGCGCCATTCCTAGTTGCCGTATCAGCAGTAGCGCAGGGTATAAGCCACTGTTTCTCAGAGTTGGTTTATGAACTGTTTGCATCTGGATCACTCAGTTAGCCTGGTAAAAAGGCAATTTCCTGAGCTCCATGACAGAATCAGAAGCTCTGCGGTGGGAGCCTGGGAGCCTGCACCTTGACCCATTTCCAAAGTAAGAATCACTGCCCTAGCTCTTCAGTTATATGTAGAATTTTTCAGTCATTTGTTTGCTGTAATGACCTTTTATTTACTAAAAATCACCTCTTTGAGCCTATGGGTATAGAGTGAAATGTTCACTATATTTAAACTTAAGTTGTTTTGACAATTGAACTTGGAATAATAATGGTATGATTAAGTCAGTAAACATTTGCGTAAGATGGAAATCTGCAAGAGGTGGCTTGGCCCTCAAGGATACACCTTTTCTAGTGCAGTCGTTTACACACCACAGCAAATTACGATGCAGTGTTTTAGAGCCAGGGACCTGGGAAATTCCTGAGTCCTGCGAAGAAGCGCTGAAGAGTGGCATTTGAGAAATCTATCTAAAACAAATCATTACTCGAGCAGTTAGGAATATATGTGTTAAGCAGGTGAACACTTAGATCTGTTATAATAGTAGCAGAAAAACCCAAACCCTCTATATGTACATTATTTCCTTATCCTTACTGCCAGGAAAGAATTTGAAGTCCAAAGTGGAAAGCTGAACACTTATGTGCAAGTTTTACTGTTGATTTCACTGTTTCCTAGTCAATATTACCTGAAAACCACCTAATGAGTCAACTTCTTTTGAGTGCTTCCCATTTACAGACTTCTTATTAATTTTCTTCAAGCTCTTTTACTTCTTCAAAAGTTTTCCCCACTTCCTTTAATCAAAGTACTGGTCATCTCTTTATTTTTGAAAAAATTCTAATACTCCATGTTTTCTCTATATTCTTCAGTCCCCTGACTTCATTTCTTCTCCCCCGCAATTCTGTTTTTTTTTTTTTAGCTACTCAGTCTTACTGCTGAGAGTGAAGTCTCTAATTCAGCAAGTTTCTAGGGAAGTGGGTCAGATCCTAGGCAACCCTCTTAATATTCAAGTGTTGTGTTTTCTGTTTTTTTTTTTTTTAAAGAAACCATGTCCTGCATGATGTCATGCTTCACTCAGTTCAGCCTTCTGTGTACAAAATCGGGTTCCTTTTACCTTCTCCATCTGCCACATCACCCACTTTCACTTCAGCCACCCTGAGTTTTTCACTTCAAAACACACATGCACTTCCTTGCTACTTTACCGCTTTCTCCAACCTAAACACACACCCAATCTTACGCCTAGAATTTTTGGCACGGCTGAGCCTATCGGTCAGGAAGGCTCCATCTAAGATGGAGAGATCAGGAGCTAGGAGCCTATGAGAGCTGGGCATCAGAGAAAACCCAGCGCCCCTGGAAGATCTCACTTTTCCGGGTTGTCACCATGGGATTAAGGCTAGGTTGGAGCTAATGCACCCTCGGGGAGATGTGCTACGGGAGCCCATTTGATTTAATAACTGAAATCTAGAAGTGTTAAAGCCAGCGTTCATTTAACACGTAATGCATAATAGTGCTCTTTACACGCACTATTTCACTCGAGCTAACCGTCCTTCTGAAATAGATTCATCATTTCACTGGTGAGAAAATTGAGGCTTACAGAGATTAAGGAACTCACCCAAGTTTCATGTACTCTAGCGCTCTTCAAATAAAGCATTTCACAGCACGGTTTTTCTTTTCTTTTTTTAAGATTTTATTTACTTAGAGAGCGCGAGCAGGGGGAGGGGCAGTGGGAGAGAGAGAGAGACAGTCTCCAGCGGACTCTGCGCTGAGCACAAGCCTGACGTGGGACTGGATACCAGGACCCTGAGATCATGACCGGAACCAAAACCAAGAGTGGGATGCTTCACCGACTGAGCCACCCAGGTGCCCCTCATGGCAGAGTTTTTCTTAAGCTTTTTGATGTTCATAGCTTTTCCTTATAACAGCAGGAAGGTAATACTAGATCAGTCTACTCCAGGCCTAACATTCTGACTGTAGGCAGCAAGCAGGGTTTTGGAGAATTGGGACTCAAAACAAGGACTCCTCTTAGAGATGAGCAGTGCAGATAAAATGCATAGTCTGAAGAAACTCCCTTCAATGTGATGTGCCTACTTTGGGGCTCCTCGGAGCCAAATGTTCATTTCAAGTGTTAAGAGGAGAAATTTGTCTTGGCAGCACACACAACTTGAACACAAATGTGGGCCAGGCCGAGGGGATGCCCTGAGATGAGAATACCATGTCCTGAGGGTCAGGACGTTCCCCCTGGTATTCTCATAGTTTCTTCCCATTGTCTTTTTTTGGCTTGTTTTTTGCATAAATGACTTCTGAAATTACAGTTTGTACTTTGCAAAAGAAAAAAGGCCATAACAAATTATTTTAAATCAACTAAGTGACTAAAAGAGGTTTATTTGGCTACAGTGCGTAACTGACAAAATGTTGAGAAGAGTTGCTAATACAAGTATACACTAAATATGCCAACAATTACAATTAACTATTTATTTGTAAATGATATAGTCAATTATGGAAAAAAAAAACTGCAGAGAAATCCAAACCTGAACAATTCTGTAAATCAAATCATTAGCTTTTCTCTAACAAAGTGGGGGGGGGGTGTGCTAGTTCTTGGATGAATTTTACTATAACATTAATGTAACTTTCTATTTTACAAAATAGTTCTATTTCACATAAACCTGACACCGACCTTGTGAAGTATTAGCCCCATCTTGTGGATGAAGACACAGGCTTTGAGAGGAAAAGCGGATTCTTTGACCCCCATGACATAATTATGTGGCCAAGCTATTAAACTTGAGCCTAGATTTGGGACTTAATTTCAAATATGAAATTTTTTTATTAAGCCTTTGTATCTTGTAGGGAAAAGGGAGGGGTTATCTCTCGGACATCATTTACCATGCTAATTGGTAAAAATATTTCATTTCTAAAAAACACTCATTGTTATAGCCTTATAATTCCCCCTTAAGATTCAGATAAAAGTGCTAACTTCAAACTAAAGTTGTCTGAATAGAAAACTGTAAAACGAAGGAAAAAACATGCCAATTTGTAAATCTGTTTAAAACTGTTGCCGGACCATCCTTGATGTAACTGGAGGGTCCTTCTAATTTTTAACTATGAAGATATTCTAGAAATTTATTTCAGAATGTGTTTAGTCCATATTTCTTTCAGTTGAGTTATGAAAAGTGCTTCTGAACAGTAACAATGAACACACCATAACTTTGAATCAAAAACGACGCAAATACGTTTTCCACTAAAGATCCAAACAAAGATGTGGGCTTGAAGATTCGCGTAAAAGTGTCTGCATTCAGAATGCTGCTGATAAATCTTTCGAATGACCTTACTCTCTTAAAAACTGAAGGCGGAACATCTCGGTGACCAGATTATGATTAACAAAAATAATAAAGCCTGAAGTCTTAAGTTTATCCAGCAGGGTGACTGATTCTTCTTTGTCATCCTCCCATGGCAGCAATTTGTTCCAGTGAATGCTAGTAACAGGCATCATACCCTGTTAATGCTAACATGTAGGAGTCAGTCGGAGGTAAAAACCCCTATCACGATTAGCATTAACAGCATACAGCCTACAGCAAGCCTCCAGCATTCAGAGGATGAGGCATAAAGAATTTAAACCACAGATTTCCCCTTCCTGGTCTGCGCCACCTGCAAGAGAGAGAGAGATGGTTGTGTGTGCACAGGCAGTCATAAAGCTGGAGTGAGGGAATATAAATCTGAAAGCAAAAACAGTCTTTATTTTCCTCTTAAGGGAGAGCGTGAGCTCATTAAATCCCAGGAAGTGATTTGTTGAAAAGGGTAGAGAAACTGGCGATTAAAAGACATTTTTACCTTTAAGTGTATCTGAGGACTATTTTTAAATTTACATTTTAAATTCTGAATTATTTATGTATATGTATCGTCTTCTTTTAAAACAAAACCAAAACAAGTCTTCAAAGTTGCCACATGCTAAAATGTAAAGAGGCGATCTTGAGTTCTGACAGTGCTATGTTTTTTGATTTACGTTTTACCTGGGAACTAGATCATTTAAGTAAAAGGCCAAAATAATTCAAAATAGTGTTTTAGGATTTGTGAAAATTAAACCTGAATTCACCTGGTTTATAAAGGTCAAATTTGGGCTAGATTTTTTATTCTGTAGTATACAGTTGAGTCTTTACCTTTATTTTTTTTTCAAGAGGTATGGTACACACAATGGGGGTCTCTCCTATAAATGAATCCACCATTAAATGGCCCCATCTGCTCTTTAGAGATTCCTGTGGGGAAAGCACCACCCAGTGGCTTTGGTTTTGATCTACATAAAGGAAGTATGACTTAAAAAGTGATGTTTCTCAAACTTCTTGTCTTCAGCAAGGAGTGGATTAAGAAAAAAGAAAAAGATGAATTTGCTACTTCCTGTTACAGTCTGATTTTAGTATCTCAGATAAAGTGACATTTCTCCCACAAGCTTCTGGTTTCAGTGTTACTATAGCAGAACCTAGAAGTTAGAGTACCATTCAAGTATGTGGTCTCCTCAGTACAAGAGGGGAATCACCTTCTCTTTTATTTAATCATGAAACCAGCTAGATGTAAAACTGTGATTAAGTTCAAAAGAAATTATAAACTTAAAAATTCCCCAATGAACGTATTTTGACAGGGCAGAATACCGTGGTTTGGAAATTTCCAAACCAAGGAAATATATCATTCTTACTGATAGTAATTTTTTTCTTACCTTTGCTGTTTTTTGAGATGAATTAACTTAAAGATGAAGAGCTTTGAATTAAATGATGTCAGTTGAGGATTTTAATACCTTTTACAGATTTTTCACTCAATAAAGATTGTAAAAATAACTTTTTCCCCCTAGCCACAGTGCCTTAGATATAGTAAATACTCCATATATATTAATATCCTTATGCTGGTTCCTCCCCAACCAATATAATTCAACCCTTTTTTAAAGAGCTATGTCTAATTCGTATTGAAAGTAAATTATTTGCCTGCTATTCTACCCATACATTTTTCTCCTGTTCTTTAAAGATGACATCTGAATACAAGTATTAAAAAAATACATTTAGTATAGTAATTGGATTTTTTTGTCTTTCATCTTTTTTCACAAATTGCCTGATTGGAGTGCTCAGAAAAGTGACAAATGTTTTTTACAATGTGCTATATACTAAACATTCTAACAGCTTTGTCTTATTAGCTCAAACTCTGAAGGTATGCTGAAATGAAAAGCATCATGCAGGTCCTCTTTTGATCTCAGTGCTCAAAGAGAAACTGTGGTACCATGTATTTGGATAAACTTCTCAGGCATGATGAATTCCTAAAAGTGCAGAGAATGAGCAGTTTGTCTGACTCTACTACACAATCTTAAATCTCATTAAAAACATAATGAGAGATGAAAAAAACCCCAATAAACAGAAGGAAGGAGAAAATATCCTAGAATAGCTTTTTAAGAAGTATATTCAGTAGACTTGTAGACATTAGATTGGCCAGAAGGCCCATGAGTGTTGAAGTTGAGCTCACTTTCAGTGTTTTTAACTAGGCTTGTCAACCAAGTTAACCAACAACAGAATTGCTATGCGTCTGAGCAGAAACTAGTGATCACAGACAACAAAGGCTGGGCTAAGAGCCAAGACACTGGGCAGAAGATGCTGTCATGAAGCAGTGAGGGATGAATACAGCCACCCCACTGGTAGGGTGGCAAGGGACGAATTGGACACAATTCTAGACCCAGCAATCAACAGTCAATAGCTGCTAAGCATTTGATAAGAACGTGACGAGCATAATTTGCAATGTTTGGCAATACAAGAGAAATTTCTCTAGATCACACAATATAAATTAGAACAGGAGTCTTGACGAGAGTGGTTCTGAAGACCTGCTTCAAAGCCCCTCACTCCACAATACTTTTAGGCTCACATCCACTGTCAAGATAAGCTTTACCTATTGCACAATTCTTTTCAATAGCTGAAGATAGGTTCCAGGTTAGTGCTTCAAAGTAATCGAGCATCAAAACCACCCCTTCTCACCTTGGATAAAAATCTGCCAAGATGAAGCCCTAGATATATACTAGATAAATAAGACTACCAGGTACCTTTCATCATATGGCAGGACTACTTTTCCTCTGGTAGTAAGAACTGAAAGGAGACTGAAAGGAGCATTCTGGGAAAATTTTCCTCAAATTAAGCTTTTCTAAAGAATAACTTTTTTTTTCTTTCTTAAAGTAAGCTCTGCACCCAACGTGGGGCTCAAAGTCACAATGCCAAGATCAAGAGTTGCATGCTCTACCAACTGAGCCAGCCAAGTACCCCAATCCTTTAATTCTTACCTTACTGATTTGCCAGGAAAGATGGTATCAGCTATATATCCAGAACAGAATATGTCCTAAGTTTGTCACTAAGGATCTCTTTTCATAATGAATCATAAGTTATATCCTTCCACAATTTTATATGTCTCTATATTTTCCCATTTTTCTTACTCCTAGCATCAACTACTTAATATTTGCATACCAAAAGAACTGCATGCCGTAACATTTTCTTTTACAAAAGTCACAGTGGTTGAATCTCATAACTAAGCCATCATGAGTTTTTTCATCCTGAAACGTGCAAATACTTGGAAACTATTAATTTGTTGTTACAAAGTGAATGTACGTGAATTTCTGCTGAAAGGCACGATCCTATATTGATGTAGCAGTACAAATTCTCATCCAAAGCCATTTTAATGGGTGAAAAGTAATTATGCTTTTGAAAATTAAAATGGTTAAGTTCAGATAATTTCTTTTAAGTATTCCCTACATTTATTTAATTTTCTTATATACCAGTCAAAACCATAATCATTAAAATGGAATTCAATGTTGATCCCTATTTGGATCCAATCACTCAAAGCGACTAGTGACTGATTGCCTAAGGAAGCATTATCTGGTGTTCCCAACGGAAGTTACTCTGATTCCCTATATTCTGAAGTTGCTGTTTTGGCTCAGGTCATGAAAGTAAGCAGTGAAGATTAAGGCAGGTATGTGAAGATCAAGATCCTGAGAAAATCTGGACCTGTCATGGTTAATCTTTGGAATGACAATTTTCTTGATTACTATTTTGACCTAAGGTCAAAAGATGAAGGTGGCTGCAGACATGATTTCTCAAAGACCTGCCCCTCTAAAAATTCTACATCTGCTAGTGCTTCCCTAACCTTCCACTTAGTCTGAATTTCTCACCACTAGAACCATCTTCTTTCGGTGGGAGAAGCAAGGTGGTAGGTAAGGTTTAGGTGAGCTGTTGTTGAAATGGAAAGAAGGTATCTGGAGAGGGAGGAAAAGGTTGAGTTGAAGCCCCTCCCATTGGCACTTTGACTTTGACTTAGTAGGTTAGTTAGCTACTCATCTTTGAAAGCAGAGATAAAGGAGTGAGGAGAGAGGACTCAAGGTGGGAAAGTTTTAATGGGGATAAAGAATGATTTAGAGGAGAGATGAGAATATACTCCAAATATTTCAAGAGCTCATCCTTTCCATGTCCAGCCTAGAACAGTCACAGATTATTTAAAATAGTATCACCTGAGTTTTAGTTCAGTCCTCTGTGTTTGAACTTCCTACATGGTCTAAAATCTCCTAAAAAGTGTATTCTCTCAGTAATTCTTCATAAAGACCTTTAGTATTGTGACAAAAAGAAATATTCAAGTGACTGGTTTTCTAAACTGTTTATTTGTGTGAATTTTTTTATCACGTTTTCTGTAGAATATGATTATTCTGTGTCACATCTCAGTAGCTGATTTTTAAGATTTATTTGAGATAGAGCAAGAGAGAGAGAGAGAGAGAGCGAGCGCGCACCAGCAGGGGGAAGGGCAGAGGGAGAGGGAGAAGCAGGCTCCCCGCTGAGCAGGGAGCCCAACTTGGGGCTCTATCCCAGGACTCCGGGATCATGACCCGAGCTGAAGGCAGACGCTTAACGATTGAGCCACCCAGGTGCCCTGTCAGTAACTGATTTTAAAGCTAAGTCAACTTCTGTGCTGTCAGGAAATGGGGCAAAGAATATTATGTTTCTCTTGAATTCACCCGAGTTCCAACAGTAAAAAGGGGTTGATTGAGATGGTAAGTAACTGGGATCATGTCTTCAAAAGCACACAAATGCATCTTCTAAAAGTAAAATGGATTGTTCTGTCAGTCACCCATATCCTGACCTCTTGGTGAATGGTAAGATTACTTTTTATATCATTAACTTTTTTCTTATATTTAAGAAAATTCCCTGTATAGGCCATTGCTGGGGAAAAAATGATCAACTCTCTATGTCATCTACTTTCACAAAAATCTAACATCCTTTGATAGCTCTAATTAGGAATTCTTTAATGAAAATACCAACTATTTCTAAATTAAGAGCTCCTGTTGAAAAGACTGGTTTGCACATGAGACAGCTTTAATACAACATACCCTTCCGTATTTTGAAATACAGAAAATGAATATTTTTAAAAATATATGCCAGTAATGATAATAACACATAAAACTAAGTGTGACATACTTCTGAACTGTCTCAGAAAAAAGCCAATGTGGAATTCACAGGATCACTATGGAAACATCATATTGAGCGGCCGCTTAACTGTGAATGTACAAACGAGAAAGAATCTGGACCACAGAGGCTTATTCTGCTTTTCCCACTTTTAAAACCAGGAAGTTTTTACTGAAACCACTTGTGGATCTTATGTACAAGCTAAGCGGCCTTCCCAATAGATCTATTGCAGACAGTGATTAACACCTTCACTTTTCAGATAAGAATGTGGGAAAAAACAGGTTAGAAGTATTTGCCCCCAGAGCCAGAAGGAGGGCCAGAGCCAGCCTGAGTCCAGCCCCCCATCCTGAACCAGCGTGTCACGGAGTGGGGGGGCCTTCCTCAACACCCCAACCTCACACCAGCTCAGCTGCCGGCCCCAAACTTGGGGAAAATGTTATCAAACAAACATGGATAAAAACAAGGGCAGGAAGGAGAGAGCTCAGGGGGGAGATGCACTCTTTTGCTCTAAATCATGGCCATTCACTCTTCTTTCATAAGTTCTCAGGTTTTCCGCATGCCTAACGACTTAAACTTTTTAATATTATATTTCCATAAGGGAATTGTGATCATAATTTTCTTTTTTTTGGTTTATAATTTATTTTCAATATCCTTCTCACGCCCCCATCCCCAACTCCCCGAGGGAAAAAGGAAACATGATGGCAGTTATCAACTCTGGAGTGCTCTGTCATCCTTTGAAGAGTTACCTTTTCTAGAGACCACCTCCTCCTCCTCCACTTGAGTTCACAGTGTTTATTCTCAACATGGAATTTCAGCACAATGCCTCCTTTTGAACTCCACAATGGCTAACCTGTTTGTCCATTACATGTGCTGGGGCCCGTATGTCTGGCATCCTAGGAAAAGTCCTCTTTTCTATTTCTACAAGCCACAGTTTCCATTTCTTTATTTCTACACACCATCATGGCCCCAAACAAGGATGAATTTGTGTCCTGGGAACTATGTCAGACAAACTGAGCAAGTTCTGGGAACAAAAGGTTTGGTTTTGCCTGCTTAAAAGTTTTCTTACGATGTATGGGAATACCCTGTTAACAAGGCAAACACTCTACCGTTTATTACTTACATCTCCACAGCGTTCTACTCCGTGTCTTAAACACGCCAAATGAGGGTCGTGTTTGGTGCTCCTCGAGATGTCGTCTCTAGATGTAATGTCCTATGTACACTCAGGCACTGTCTACCTACTGAAATTGCTCCTCAGATATGGACTTGCTCACCTTGCCTTATTTCTGTCTCTCACAGACAGCAAACTCCTGGAGGCGGGGCTCTCTTCAGCTCCTGGTGTGACCCCCTCGCTCTGCCTCCCCCAAGTCCTGGCTCTGACTTCGGTCACAGCTGCCTTGACACCATGCTGTGATTTTCTCTTGTCTCTTCCCCGGGGCTGCGGTGTATGTGAGGGCAGAGACTGGGTCCCACCTCAGTGCTTGCTACACGACTGACACTCGGTAAATGCTGTGAGTAAACCCTTGAGGTACTTCCAAGGCATTTCTGTCTACACAACTGGCTTGGCTCTGGCACTGGAGCAGTTCAGGGGCATTGAACTAATATGCAGATTTTTGGAGAATTAGTGTCATAGAAGCTTATAAATGTGGAAATACATCAATGAGGTCTGGTGCTATTCCACATTAGTAATGGACTGCTTACATTTAGGGGATTCCAGGCTTGGATCTCATTCCACAAAGTATGATCATTGTAGGATAAAGCTGGAGAATACTACCAGAAATAGTCATCTGAAGTTATGGGTAAAAATTAGGTTCTTGTTTTTTAAAATCACCCTTGGATGTCATAATACGTGTTTTCATTTCATCGTGGAGGAGTGTGCTCTTATTCTTAGGTGCTATGTGTCCAAGCATTTAGAGGTGAGATGTCAGAGGTGATACAGACATCGACCTAGAGAGGCAGACAGATGGATAGGGACGGAGAGAAAGAAGGCAGATGTGACAAATGCTGTGAGTCTAAGTGGAAGGTCTCGGAGTGTTCCTGCTCTGTTGTTTTCAACCTGCCTGGGTTCCATTCTTGACCCCAGCAGTGTTCCTAGCTGTGTGACATTTGGCAATTTAACTAAACTCTCTAAGTCTTAGTTGCTTCTTTAAAATTGGAGACAGTGCTAGAACTTACTCAGAAGGTCGCTGTGAAGATGAAATGACACAATGAAGGTGAAACACTGAGGGTGGGTGCTATGCTCATAATCAAGGCTCAGTGGATGTTAGCCGCGGTACTCGTGGCATCAGTCATGAATCCCTGCGGAGGACGTGAAGGTACCTGTCCAGCTACCACCTGTTGCACCTGTCATTTGAAAAGTCCAAGATACATTTACAACTGTGTGACTGAACCATTCCGTAAATTAGAGGTTATCAACAAACACATACAAGTCAAGTGAAAATAATTCTTCGGTGTCCTAATCTCCGAATCATAAAGGTACATCAAAATGTTTCCTTAGGAATTTTCTGAAGTGTCTTATTAGTTTTTCTTTGGGTTGAGGAGGAAAAAAAACATGTGTTATGAAACTCTTAAAAACTCATTACGACCAAACAAGTGTTTACCTTGTCCAGAACTTCTAGAGACCATTTTGTACCTATACCCTTTACTTTCTCAAATCATCTTTGTATCTCACTTTCCAAATTGGTTTCTTGAAATATGCAAGATCACCCATGCATACAAACTAATTGCAAACACTTATATGGGTCTCTGGGCCAGACAGGAGTTTGACTTCTTATTCCTCAGAATGGCCTTGGGAATGAGTTTTATCATCTTCCCCACTGATCCCTGGTGGCCCTGAGGCTCAGGCTGGGGCAGTCGTTTGCCCCAGGTTGGAGAGTGGGTAGGCAGGGGCCCTGCTAGAAGACAAACTCGAGCAGTCTGGCTCCAGCGTCCACGCTCTGAATCACTCTGCTGGCCCGATGGTGGTGAGCAACATAAAGGAACACTGCATCTGGTCAGGACAGCCAGGGACTTCCACTGGGTATAGAACATTCTCATTATGGAGAATTACACAAATGTCATCGTCGTATGTCATTTCGCCTTACCCAAACACCAGCCCCACAATTTCATTAAATCAGCTGTTTGATATTCTTCGCTGATCTTTCTGCCTTTGCCTTAACTCCCATCTGCCCACATGTGGATGTTGTTTTTCAGAACTGGGTACTGAATTGGTACCAAATTGGCACAGTCTGCCTTAAACCATACCACTTGACTGATGTGAAGTCTCTTTTTCTGGCTAGTATGTCATCGTGTGTAGGGGTGGGCTCTATGCTCTTTGGTTCATGGTTCTTCCATATTGCTGAGAGTCGTGTGAGTGAGGATGCTGAACTGCTCAGACGTGCGACGTGTTACTTTGAGGATAAGTGTGCTTTTGGCCCTGACTACTGCAAACCCAAAGACAAGACTGATGGACAGGGCTTCGGTGTTTCATGGTGGGTGAGAATTACACAGCAGTCATCAAATTAAAAATGTTGTTTTCCTTAAGAGACTGAGATAAAGGTAATACATTTAAGAAAGATGGAGTCAGCGCAAAGGTGGGATAAAGAGAGGCTTTTAAAATTTTAACATTTCTCCTCAAAAAAGGGTTTCACAATTTTCTTACTCTGTCCAATTTCAGCCAATTTGTGATAGCTTTGAAGTCAGTAAGATCAGTGAAAGACAACCATACATTCTCCAGTCAATGATCCTGGTACTTACTTACTCTGACTCTCTTTGGACAGAGAGGATATGAATTCACTGAGTCCAGCTGTGCCTTAGAAGATCTATGAAAGTGAAGTGAGGTGGTAGTCATGCTGGAATCACAGAATTTCTTCATCAGTTTAAGGGACTTTAGAAATGACTCAGGCCCAGCCACCCATTTTAGAGATGAGAAGAATGAGGCACAGAAATTTGCACAGAGGTGGGACGAGAATCCTACCATGGTTCTCAGGCTGATGCCCTTCCCATAATGCCAGGCTTTTGCGCGGTGGGTTGCAGGCCTACCACCAAAGCAGTAAAGCTATTAAAATCAATAGCTTCAGCTATGATTCACAGCCGGTGACTCATAAAAATGTAGAGACGCCAACTAGTCAAGGACAGAGGTGTTCTGTCTAGGTGCGAGGTAGAGTCTCCACACACCACTCTCCATCATTCAAACTATTTACTTCTACTAGGCTTAGAATAGGGATTATGAAAGTCTACCCCAAGAGAGGTCATGGCTGAGATTCAAGGAAGCCTGGAGCCCACTAACATGAATGCAAAATTGTGTGTGAGGATGGGTGTATTTTCTCTTCTTAAAATTTCTGAGCAAAGCATACACAGCTTCCATTAGATTTAAGGTAGGAAAAAAGGGACTTAAGAACTAATACTCTAAAAACCTCCTTGATATTGAATGGCAAATCTTAGTCATGACATAAAATAGCTGATAAAAAAAAAAACTTTTCAAAAGTTGAAACCTAGGGGGCTTTTCGGGAGTGGATTTTTTGATTCACAGAAGACTAATTTGATGAGCTACGAAGAAAGAGGAAGGTTATTAATTTTCTGTGTTGGCCATTGGAAAGTAAAGAATGACAAAATTCACAGCACATCCTAGCTAGTTTAAGTATTTATGTCACTGCAGTTGACATGCCAATTTGTAGAGTGATGTACTGTTAGCCCTTTCCTCCGAATTTTAAGATTCGTGAGGGCAGGGCTGTCCTTGTTTGGTCCCTGCTGACTCCTCTCCAGCGTCCAGCCCCGTGTCTGGCACAGACAGAACGTTATGATGGCCTTCCCGTGAAGGGAATGTGGCACTTAGGATTCTGATTTTTTAAAGGCCACTAAGTTATACTTTTTACATATGATTAGTCAGGTAAAAAACAGAGTAGAACGCCACGGTTCTGCCTTGAAACGGGTCTCGGCCAGCGCTCATGTTTCTCTTTCTTGATTTGTGTGGTTAGGAAGCTCTGTCCTGTGGTCAAGGTGAGCTGACCGGCCGTGTGGGGGAACCCAGTTATAACAGGCCATTACGGAGTAGCCCTGCAGCAGAAGTAATTACTGAATGCACTTGGGTCCTCTGACGAAATCACGGAGGCAGCAAAGTCTGATGGAAATGAGCCTGAACTGACAGAGTTTAATGTCCCGAGTCTTCCCCCACCTCCCAACATCCCACATCTCACATCTGCGCCTGAAGGCAGGCTTTACACTAAGAACCTAATGACCTTACCAGAGAAAACACAAATTCTGTGAGCCACAAGTCCTCATGGGCAAAATGGGCATAACACCACCTACCCTGCCAATTTCCTATCATCATGAGACAATGCTCATCAAATGACCATCAAATGAGACAATGCTCAGGAAATTGCCTTGTCAACTTTTTAGCGTATATTCTTGTTCACACAGATAAGCAATTAAATATACATACCCATTGAAAAGATCAGTTCTAGGGTTATTAAAAGTTTGGCTGCCCTAGTTCATTTAGATTATACATTATGTTAAAGCCATATAAAAGAGGCACTACTTCTTTAGGGGGATAAATGGACATAATGAGTGACTTGGGCTTTGAAATATCTACATAACATTATGTAAAAAGTCTATCTCCACTTAACCTCATCTATTTGACACAAAATATAAATTAAATTATGACCATCATTAGATACTGTTGGCCTCTTCAAATCATAGGGGAATCCTAGATCTGCTGTGTGGTATTGAAGAAGTAACTTCACCTCTCTGGGCCTCAAGTTCCCTCCTTTTTAAGGACTGGATTCTCATTTATATCTTTGTCAGCCGTCAGCTTCAGTAATTCTAGCTTCAATTTGATTCATATTCACCCTAATATGCCTGCTTAGGATGATATAAAAATCAAAAGACCTGGCCCACCCTTGGGAACTGTAAAATGTGGATAGATGCCCACAGGGGTTTTAGGAGGATAAAGAAAGCTAGCCAATGTGCTCTGCCAAGAAACTGCACCCTGGCACTACGGGGGCAAATAAATCCCAAAGTTCATTGAAGGTTCTGCTCTGGCCTCACGTCCATTAAACGACCTTGGTATCTGGTAAGTTAGGATTCTAACTTTTAGAAAACTAAGGTCTATTAGTTGCTGCTTTTCAAAAGAAAAGAAAAAGAATACGTGTTTTGAAGGCAGTCCCTTTGGCTCTACCCTTGTCCCACAAGTGTGTTTCGCACACACTCGGCCACCCCACTAGCTGAGCTCGTCCAGGGCCAGGTCCCGGGGAGCTCCTCCGCGCGCGAGGGGAACTTGGCGCAGAAGCCGCGTGCGGGTCCTCCCAGCCTCCGGTCCCCGCGCCCCCGCTCCCCCGCTCCCCGGGCTCCCACCCCGAGCGGCCTCTCCTCCGCGGCCCGGGCCAGCGGACTGAGCCCCCGGACGGGCCCCCAGCGGCCACGTGCGCGCCGCCCCCGCCCCTGGGGCCGTGGGACCCGCGGGCCGCCGGCGGCCGGACTCCGTGCGGAAGGGCGGGGGCAGGGTCGGCGTACCTGGTGGCCCGGGCGGCCTCCGCTGTCGCCGCGCTCGCGTCTGCTCCGGTCCCGAGGCTGCAGGCGGCCCGACGTGGCCGGCCGCGCACAGGAAGCCCGCGCCAGCGAACGTGCGACCCTTTTATAACCCACTTGTGACTCATAACCGACCGGCCGCCTGTTCTGTAAAACCCCCCGCCTCGGCCCCCTCCTGCCTGTTCTTGGAACCTACAGCTTGAAAAACTTTTTTTCTTTTTAAAGGAAAAGTCGAAAAAGCCCAGCGCCCCGAGGATTGGTGTTTTCCCCTTTCCCTTTCTCGTGGGTCATTCTCTCTGTGTGTTTTTTTCGCTCGACACCCGCCGCGTACTTTCCTGCCCCCGCGCTGCCAGGCTCGGACTCCAACCTTTGTTCTTAATGAAAAGGAAACGCATTCAAATGAGCGCTCAGTCAGCCGGAGGGGAAGTTGCTACTCTTTGCAACTGGGTGGCAGGGGTGTCTTTACAAAATCCCTGCACAGGAGAAAGAAGAGGGAGGCGCAGAGAAGTAAGTGGGAGACTTTTGTTCTCCCCCACGGAATCCACGGAGGCAAGAGGGTCCCTAACAGAGGAAGAAATGGTCAAGTGACTCCTCCATGGGACGCCTCCCCTCTTTACCCTTTAAGAGTCAAGAGTTTGGTTTGGGAGGTATACGTGGGGTTTGAGTACAGTCGTATTGCCCACGTTTGCCCTTGGGGATGCTGGGATACAGGGCTCGAATCATCTTTCATTTTGACCTCAGCAACATTCTTTCCCTGCCCCCTTCCCACCTCCAGGACATTTTCCTGGAGCATACAAGACTTCAGTGTTTTACAGTGTTGACTTCATCGTCTTCCTCTTGACCTCTCCCGTCCTACCGAAAGGGGGGCATTTTCCTGGAGCACGTCATTTGACACACTGGACTGAAAGGGATAAAATAGATCTAAGGCACGTATATACTGCAAGACTGGTTGAGTAACTCATTCTTGAGCCTTGGTGTAATAAACTATCAGACCTTGAGGAAGAAGAAAGAAATGTGAAGGAGAGGCAGGAGGTGGTCTGGTGTGGATTTAGCCTCATCACCCTGTGATTCATGCCTTTTCCTAGATAAGACAGGATCACTGCTGGATCCCAGAGCAACTTTTTTATAGTTGGGTCTCCATCTCCAGGGCAGAATACATCTTAGAAGAGTTTGTATTAAGCGGATGTCAGAAAATTCGTTTCTGGAACCTCTGAATACATGTCAGAGCGCATAGTCCTTAACTTACAGAATGCCGGGGTTGGTTAGGAACTGGGAGCATTTAAAAATTCTCTATTCTTGGGGCACCTGGGTGGCTCAGTCAGTTAAGCACCTGCCTTGGGCTCAGGTCACGGTCCCAGGGTCCTGGGATCAACCAGGCATCAGGCTCCCTGCTCAGTGGGAAGCCTGCTTCTCCCTCTCCCTCTGCCTTCCCCCCTCATGCTCTCTCTCTCATGCTCTCCCTCTCTCTCAAATAATTAAATAAAATCTTTAAAAAAATCCTCTGTTCTTAAGGTTTATGTGGCCATAATGATAACAAGGAACATTTATAAAGCATTTATAAATTTACCACGTGCCAGGCCATGGTCTGAAACTCTTTATGTGAAGGACACTGAGGCACAGAGAGATCAGACACTTTGCTTTAAGTCCTAGTAAGTAGCCGAGATGAGGTTCAGAGCCAGCTCTTCCCCATGTGTACTGCTCCATTGTACGGCCTCCCTGCCTTCTAGCTCCACCATGCGCGTCTCCGGGATCTGGAGCAGAATGGTGCAGTTGGCCGCGGGGAAAGGAACCATGGTCCTTACCAGGGTGGGTCATACCCCTCTGCTGGTTATAGACACCAGCAAAGCCTTTCCAAATTTCCCTTTGCTCATATTAGGTCCCAGTTTGGGACACCCAGTAATGGTGGACAGATAAATGGTTTTTGGGAGTCAAACCAATTTGCATCTCATTGTAGTTCTGGCTGTGGGACCTGGGGTTAAGTTTCCTGTGCTTCAGTTTTCTCATGTGTAAAATGAGGAGAATAGTATTTTCCATTGGGGATTGCTATGGAGTGACTTGTGTGTCTTCCCTCTCCAACCCCCCCCCCCCCCAGCCATTCATTCATATGTTGTAGCCCTAACCTGTAATGTGACTGTATTAGCAAATAGGGCCTATGAGGAGGTGACCAGGGTTAAATGAGGTCTGAAGAGTGGGGCTTTCATCCTTATAAGAAGAGGAAGAGACCCAGAGTCCTGTCCACATTTGCACAAAAAGATCATGTGAGTCCACAGTGGGAGAGGGGCCTCCTACAAGCCAGGAAGAGAGTTCTCACCAGAATCCTGCTTGACCTGGATCTTGGCCTTGCCAGCCTCCAGAACTGTGAGAAAATCAATGTTTGTTGTTTAAGTCGCCCATCTATGGTATTTTGTTATGGCAGCTAATAAAATGATGGATTTACAAAGTGCTTGCTCCAAGGAAAAGCTTAAGAAAATAAAGGTCATTTGCTGGCACGTGTGTTGTCCCATGGATGTTGTTATGGGTTGAATTGTGTCCCCCAAAATTTCAATATTGAAGACCTAACCCCCAGTACCTTAGATTGTGACCTTATTTGGGAATAGGGTCATTGCGGATGTAATTAATTAAGGTGCAGTCTGAAGGTGGGCTCCTATAACAATAACACTGGTGTCCTTATAAAAAAAAGTGCTGTGTGTAGAGAATGAGACACACATAGAGGGAAGATGATATGAAGAGACACAGAGAGAGATGGCCATCTACAAGCCAAGGGCAGAGGACTGGACCAGATCCCTCCCTCACAAGGCTCAGAAGGAACCCACCCTGCCAACACCTGGATCTCCAACTTCCCCGTGAAAAGATACATTTCTTTGCAATAAGCATCTGTTGTTTAAGACACCCAGTTTGTGTTACTTTGTTAGAGCAGCCCTAGCAAATGAATCCAGATGTTGTTGCTGGTTTGGTTGGTGTCCTTAGCCCTCCTCAGGACTCCTCAGGTCCACCAGAGGCTGAACAGATCAATCCAGTGACCTCCCAGAGAAGAGTGGCACTTGTTGATATAACTCATTGTAGATAACAATGAATAGATTGTAGCAGCAGACATAATTACATACTAATGAAGTCTTGCTAAAAGCACCGTAAGTTCATGAGATTCTGCAGAAAACTCACTAATCGCAGGGAATGGTTAGGAACCAGTCTACAGTCTCTCTCCTTAAAAAATTAATCATGGAGAAAAAAATATTTCCTAGTGGCTGAGTGCTGAACTCATCTTGAATGTAAGAGGGACATTTCTCAGAGTGGATTATACTTTTTAGAGGGTGGGTGAAGAAACAGACCCACATTTCAGGCTTGGCCAGCTTATTTAATGTAGCACAAGGTTTCAGTTCATTCTTCACTCTGTTGGACAATAAAATGGAGATAATGCATGACTCTGTGAACTTGTGGATGCTCTCTCCCTGGGGATGAAGTGGGTTGAATTGGCTTCCTCTAGTATATGTGCTGCCGAAGCGAGCACTGAATTGGCTTCCTCTAGACCCCATTAGTGGCGCAACCGTAATTAATGCCCAGGGCTAAAAATGTTGCCTCCATAAGTTGTTCAGACTTAATAAATAGTGTTTGTGTTTATTTTTCAGACACAAAGCATCAGAAGTTTTTTTTCTATTATAATTTAATTTTTATTCCTGTCACTGTTTGTAACGTCTTGGAAGCTCAAATCTGAACTCTTCTGTTTTTCTCCGCCACATTTCCTCTGTAAATGGGTTACTGGTTGAGAGTGTTATGCGACACTCTCAAATACTGCGGTGCCTTTCCCTTCAGAGGATAAAGGAGTGGCCTTTTTTTTTTTTTTTTAATATTTTTCTGTCAAAGAGATGGAGTTTACGAATTACAGAGAATTAACCTTTCAACTTTATCTTTCCCATTTACCCCTTCCCAAAGCACAGGGGGTGAAGTCAAATCCTTGAATAGGACAGTAGTGTTTATTGCAATGAGTTTTTGGCTCTGATTAGCTGTGCCCTAATTGTTTAATCATTTGTATGCACCAATTGCCTCATGAGGGTCCTTTGTTTGCATATATGCTGTCTTTTATAGATAACTTCTTTCATAATCTTAATGTTTAAACTTTTTTGGAGTGAAGATCTTTTGCTCCAGGCTCATGTCTTCTTCTTTTATGTTTTGGGAAGCCAGGTTGTCATAGTCTGTTGGAAATATTTTCTATAACGAGGGAAGAGTTAGGGTCTCGGGACTGAACTGGGATTCTGAAAATATTTTGGTTCATGAACAGTGTTGGCAGGGATCATTCTGCTTCCCTGTCTACCAGCATCACATATAAAGAAAATTCCTCTGACCACCCCCATCACTCACTTCATCCGTATCTGACCTCAGCCTCGTTCTTATCTGCCCTGGCCTCGCTCAGCGTTCTCAACTTCAGTTGGTGAATTGATGAGTCACTCTTAGTAAATCACTCTCCACTGTCTTTTTTTTTTTTTATCCCCCTTCCTCCCTGAAATGTCCAGGGAGACTTCGAGTACCAGCACTGTCTGTTCTTGGGTTATGTTTCTTCTGGAAGACCCTGGTGCATAAACAGGCACCTGGAACCAGCTGTGAAGTCAGTACGACGCTGATGTTGTTTCCTGTTTTAGTCAGCTCTGGCTGCCATAACAAAGTACCAGAGAGCAGGGGGCTTAATCATAGACATTTACTGCTCACAGTTCCGGAAGCTTGGAAGTACAGATCAAGGTGTCAGCCAATGTAATTCCTGGTGAGGACTCTCTTCCCGGCTTACAGCGGCCACCTTCTTGCCCTGTGCTCACATAGCCTTTTCTGAGAGCGTGCATATGGAGAGATCTCTCTTTCTCTTCTTATAAGGCCTCTAATCTTATTGGATTAGGATCCCACTCTTCTGACCTCATTTAACCTTAATTTCCTCCTAAAAACCTCATCTCCAAATAGAATCACATTGGCGGCAAGTTAGGGCTTCAACATATGAATTTGGGGAGGACACAGTTTAGTCCATAGCACTCATTGACTATGATAATATATTTGGTTTTCTCTTTGCATTTTTTAAAAGATTTTATTTATTCATGAGAGACAGATTGAGAGAGAGCGAGAGATAGAGAGAAAGAGAGAGAGAGAGAGGCAGAGGCAGAAGCAGGGGGAGAAGCAAGCTCCCCTCTCTGATCCCAGGACCCCAGGATCACGACCTGAGCCAAAGGCAGACGCTTAACCGACTGAGCCACCCAGGCACCCCTCTCTTTTGTATTTTTATATAAATAAAATAATCTCAGTTGTCTCTTTACAGAGATTTGTTTCTAACATTAAAATTATATTTTAAATATTATTTAAATATTCCCAGTGGCTCTTTTGCATACTCTTCTGCATCTCCATGCCTGATTTTTTTTAAAGATTTATTTATTTATTTGAGAGAGAGAGAGAGATAGAGACAGAGAGAGATGAGGGAGGGCCAGAGGGAGAGAGAATCTCAAGCAGACTCCATGATGAGCATGGAGCTGGATCTCACAACCCCGAGATCAAGACCTAAGTTGAAACCAAGAGTCAGATGCTTAACCTACTGTGGCACTCAGGTGCCCCTCCATGCCTGTTTTAAGAACAATTGAATATAATTTAATAAGGATTTCAGTGCTGGCCTTAGGAAATGGGAAAAAGTGGATCCAAGGAAGTAGCATTCACAAATTATCCTAATTGAGAGATGATATAAAAGAATTTGAGAAGTTCTACTCCCATTGGGTCAGTGTGTAGAAAACAGAAGATCCAATATCATATGGAGAAAAGGTGTATATAGATTACTAATCTCTAAACAACTTTGGCATCTTGGGAGGAATAAATTGTGTGCAAACACTAATATCTTTCAGGGAGTTAAATATCCTGGGACCGTGCACCTACTGAGAAAGTGTCCAAGGATGAACAAGAGAATCCAGACAAGTTGCATATTCTTTTTTTTTTTTTTTCCTTTTGTTTTAGGGCTTCATTTTTTAAAGAGCAGATTTAGGGTCATAGCAAAATTGAGAGGAAGGTACAGAGATTTCACATATACTCCGTGTCTCTACACATGCATGGCCTCCTCCATTATCAACATTCCCCACTAGTGATACATTTGTTATAATTGATACACTTACACTGATACATCTTGGTCATCCGAAACCTATACGTTATCTTAGAGTTCACTCTTGGGTATACGTTCTGTGTAATGACGTGTATCTGCCATTATAGTATCATTCAGAGTATTTTTATGGCCCTAAAACTCCTCTGTGTTCTGCCTGTTTATCCCTGCCCCACCAATGCAACTCCTGACACCGCTGGAGTGGTGTATTGTATTATCTCCATAGTTTTGGCTTTTCCATGTAACTGTCAGATAGTTGGAATCATAGCCTTTTTAGATGGGCTTTGTTCACTTAGTAATATGCAGTTAAGATTCCCCAGTGTCTTTTAATGGCTTGATAGTTCAACTGGGGAATAATATTCTATTATCTCTATATACTACAGTATATCCATTTGGCTACCAAAGGATGTCTTGGTTGTTTCCAAGTTTTTGGCAATTATGACTAAAGTTGCTGTAAACATCTGTGTGCAGGTTTTTGTGTGGACGTAAATTTTCAACTCCTTTGGGTTAATATCAAGGGGCATGATTTCTGGATTGTATGGTAAGAGTATGTTTAGTTTTATAAAAAACTGCCAAACTGCCTTCTGAAGTGGCTGTACATTTTGCATTTCCACCAGCAATGAGTGAGAATATGCTTTGCTGCACATCCTCACCAGCATTTGGTGTTGTCAATATTCTGGATTTCGGCCATTCTAATGGGTGTGTAGTGGTATCGCATTGTTGTTTTAATTTGCCTTTACCTTATGACATATGATGTGAAGCATCTTTTCATATGCTTACTTGTCATCTGTATATCTTCTTGGGCAAGGTGTTTGTTAAGGTCTGTGGCCCATTTTTAAATCAGGTTGTTTATTTTCTTATTGTTGATTTTTAATAGTTCTTTGTATATTGTGAATCACAGTCTCCATCAGATATGTCTTTTGCAAATACTTTCTCCTAATCTGTGACTTGTCTTCCCATTCTCTTGATATTGTCTTTTACAGAGCAGAAGTTTTTCATTTTAATACAGTTCAGCTTATCAGTGATTTCTTTCATGGATTATGCCTTTGGTGTCATATCTAAAAAGTCATTTGCCATACTCAAGATCGTCCAGGTTTTTTCCTATGTTATCTTCTAGGAGTTTTATAGGTTTGCATTTTACATTTAGGTCTGTGATCCATTTTGAGTTAATTTTTGTGCATATTGCATATTCTAAAATTTAAAAATCTGTTACTCAACAGGCAGATTTAGCTCTAGAAATAGCTACCTGTGTAACTAATTAGGAAGCTTTTGGAGGCATAGGAAGCCCAGTACCATAAGGGGAAGATCATTTTTGTCTCATCCCAGTGAGAGAAGCTGCAAGTGTCCCTTCTTGCTGCAGTTGGTTGCCCATTCAGTTTTACTGCTCCTCCTGTCTCCCTAGGTTGTGTGAATATGAGTTCTGGATGCATTGTGGGTTTTTCTGTCCTTGTTCTTCTTCTCTTCTTCATTGCAGCATTACTATCTTCTATAATAAAATTTTGCTTGAATTTTCTGAGTGTTAAGGGCTTTCATTTGCTCTCATGAAAATTATCTAACAGAACAGAGTCCAACATTGTGGTTGGCCATGATTGATCCCTTTAAACAGTAGGATGCAGTTGGTTTCCATGGATCAAAGAGCTTACTAGCCCTAAACCTGCTGGATTAGTGTTCACTGGGGAAAATCCATGGGGACAAATGCAGGAGCTGATGTGAAAATTCCTTGTTGCCATTCCCACTCTGAGGCAGTACGCAGCAATCTGATGGGTCAAGATGCTAGCTTCTGGGAGAGTGACCTTGATCCTTGGGCTGGAAGGCGTTAAGCATGATGATTAAGGAAGCACTTGCCATTTTGCTGTGGTCGGGGCCGGGGTCCCAACCTTATGAAGCTGTACAATATAACAAGCTAGTGACAAAATTCACCACTTTTCCCTTCGTGGTTGGGGAAGCATAAACCTCTTTCCTGGCATGTTCTGAGTGATTTGGTAGGCAGAATAATGACTCTTTCAAAAACGTCCTTGTTCCAATTCCTGGGACCCATGAATATGTTATGTTACATGGCGAGTGAGAATTTAAGTTGTTGATGGAATTTAGTTTGCTAATCAGTTGATCTTAAAATAGAGAGATTATACTGGGTTCTTCAGGTGGGCCCAATGTGATCATAAGGGTCATATACATGTGGAAGGGGGAAGCAAAAAAGTTAATATCAGAGTAATGCAGTATGAAGAAGACACAACTGGCCATTGTTGGTTTTGAATGAGCCAAGGAATATGGGCAGCTTCTAGAAGCCAGAAAAGGCAAGAAAATAGAGCCTCCAAAAGGAACACAGCTCTGCAGACCCATTTTAGAATTCCAACTTCCAAAACTGTAAAATAATAAATCTATGCTGTTTTAAGCCATTAAGTTTGTGGGAATTTCTTACAGCAGCAAGGGAAGCTAATACAGGTGGAGTTACTGAGGTTTAAACTTCATGCTTGACCAGTATTGATCACCTTAAGAAGCGGGGTGGAGCCAGTTGTCACAGAACTTTGCAGAGGTCGACTCCCTCCCCCTGCTGGTGACCATTCTTGGACAAAGCAAGACTTATCATGAACTCTTACCTCTCACTAATATTTCTAATTCAAATGTTGAAGTATACACACAGTGTTACTTAACTTTGATGTTACACCTGCATCTCTTCTTTCTCATGTGAAATATCGTGGCTCCCAACAGCATCAACATTGCTACATTTGCTTTATCCCAACACACTCACACACACACCCTAGAATGTATAAAACCATATTATTGGTGGTACTGTTACTACTGAAAACAGCTTCATACTTTATAATTTTTTTCAGTTCTCTTTGTCCCACAAAGAATATAGCCCGCATGAGATGTGTAATCTAACTCTCTTGTCTTAAAATCACTTGAAATAATTTCTCTCTGTTTGCCACTAACTTAATACACAATTAAGTTAATTTGTTTAATTTACTTTCAATTTTTAGGTATTGCTTTTTTAGTTTGAGTTGTTTTCATTTTATCTATTTTCATAACTCATTTGCATGGTTTCAAACTCAAATTTCTAAAACAAGGTATATTTTGAAAAGACTAGCTTCTTTCTTTTCCTTAAAAAATATTTTTATAATTTATCCTTCAATTTTGAATCTATGTGACTATGTATCTCATCTTCCTTTTCTTAGACAAATGTCAGTGTGCTGTCTACACTTTTCTTCATCTTGTTTTTCTTAATTTACAATATATCTTGGGTATCACACCGTAACAGAAGATAGAGATAGTCCTTATTACAGACGCATGGTTGTCTTAGTTCAAGTTTCTATAACAAAATACCATAGACTGGGTGAGTAAATGACAGAAATTAATTTCTCCAGAGTTCTGGAGGCTGGAAGTTCAAGATCAAGGTTGTCGGCAGATCCAGTATTTGATGGCAATGTTCTCCTTGTGTCCTCACATGGCAGAGAGAGGAAGCAAGCTCTTTCCTGTCTCTTCCTATAAGGGCTCTAATTTTATCGTAAGGGTTCTACCCTCATGACCTACTTAACTCCTAAAAGCCCCATCTCCAAATACAATCACATTGGAGATTAGGGTTTCAACATGAAATTTGGAGGGACACAAGCTTTCAGTCCATAGCAGTAGTCTTCCATTGCAGTCCCCATATAGATGGACATTTGAGTGGTTTTCAATGTTTTACAATTATACATGGTGGTATAAGGAATACTCTTGTGTTATGTCATTTGGAGGTATTTTTACCAGTTTTACTAGTCAGAATTCCACCAGAGAAACAGAATCAGTAGGATATTTATTGCAAGCAATTGGCTTGAGAGATTGTTGAAGTTTGCTAGATAAGTCTGAAATCTGCAGGGCAGGCTGGCAGGAAGGACAGACTAGAAATATTAGGCACAAGCAATTCCACAAGTGGAATTTCTTATCCTTCAAGGAAGCCTCTGCTCCCAAGGACTTCCAACTGGAAGAATTGGGTCCACTCAAATTATCTAGGATAAACTTCCTTACTTAACTTAAACTGATTATGGTTCAGGAGGCGGGGCCTGGCTGGGGCGCCCCAACATGCATGCCCCACCCCCCCAGTTGCTATAAAAGGAAGTTGCCTGTGAGCTCTTCCATCTCCATTCCGCCTTTTGAAGCCACATTCATGGTTGCTTGTCAGACCCCAGCCGCCAAAATGGTGGAGCAGATGGAGAACAAGTGTGCTTTTCAGGAGGTTGAACAGTTGAACAGTACAGAAGATAAACTTATAGTAGTTAACTTCTCAGCCATGTGGTGTGGGCCTTGCAAAATGATCAAGCCTTTCTCTCGTTGCCTCTCTGAGAAGTATTCCAACATGGTGTTCCTTGAAGTCCACATGGATGATGGTCACGGTGTTGCTACAGAATGTGAAGTCAGTTCATGCCAAACTTCCAGTTTTAAAAAAGGGACAAAAGGTGGGTGAGTTTTCTGGAGCTAATAAGGGAAAACTTGAAGCCACCATGAATGAGTTAATCTAATTATGTTTTCTGATAACATAACCAGCCATTGGCTGTTTAAAACTTGTGATTTTTTTTTCATCTACAAAAGGAAAGATCAAGTATGAAGACTGCATACCCACCTGCCATCTGATTATAAGTGACAATAAAATATTAATTCTCTCCTTTAAAAAAAAGTAAGTGGATTATGGATTTTAATCACATCTACAAAATACTTTCACTGTAACACCTAGATTAGTGTTTGAGTGAATAACTGGGGACTATTGTCTAGCCAAGTTGACACATAAAACTGACAATCATGCCAGTGTGTCTTTTGGATAGATTTCTAAATGTGGAATTGCTGGGTCAAAGGATATATGCATATACAATTTTTCTAGATTGTCAAATTCCTTTCCAGAAGGATTGTACCATTTTACATTCTAGCTACCAATGTATGAGAATGCCTATTTCCCTACAGCTTCACCAAGAAAATATATTTAGGGTTTTTCTCAATTGGATAGCTAAAACTTGTTACCTGACTGTAGTCCTATTTTGTGTATCTTTTATTATATATAAAGTTGGGCTTTGTGGTAGGTTGGATTGCTATTCTTAATCCATCACCACTTGCTTCTGGCATATAACCATGTAGTACACTAGAGTAGATGTGGTCTATTTTCCTGCCTGCTATGGGCTGAATATTTATGTCCCCCCTAAAATGTGTATGTTGAAGCTGTGATCTCCAACATGATGATATTTGGAGATGAGGCCTATGGAAGGTGATTAGGTCATGAAGCGTGAGCCTTTATGAGTGAGATTAGTGCTTTTATAACAAGAAGCACACGAGAGATAATCTCTCTCCCCACCACGTGAGGCTACAGCAAGAAAGCAGCCATATATAAGCTGGAAAGAGGATACTCACCAGGCCATGCTGGCACCCTGATTTTGGCTTTCTAACCTCTAGAACTATGAGAAATAAATGTTTATTATGGTAGGCCACCCAGTTTGATATTCTGTTATAGCACCTGGAACTGAACTAAGATACTGCTCCAGTGTTTTCCTATAGACAATGGAACGTTAAGGGATGAATGCATATAAAAGCTTTAAATGTGCCTTAAATGGATTGGCTTCTTTTGTGTCTGTGATCTGTCATGAGAAGAGCATGCAGTGAATAATCTCTGGTTCAAGGTGAAGACAGAAGACACACTGAGTAAAACTGAACCTAGTATTTATCCTGCAGCCTGGAACTTAGAACCTGAATTCCAGAGTCTGGAGCCCAAGATAGTCCAGAATATTTGCTGTAGTGAGAAACATGTGGTTACTATTTTTAAGGCACCAAGGTTATTTGTTATACGGCAGTTTGGACATCATGACTGACTAATATAGCATTTAGCATATTTCCATCAGTTTAAGTCTGCTTTTGTGTCTTTGAGGAGTGTAATGCTTTATAAGATTTGTAGTATTGCCATATAATATTTAAAAAATTTTCTTCTGTATTTATTTCTGTAGCCTTTAAAAATTTTTAATGTTTTTTATTTAACAAATACCTACAGAGTACCCATATGTACTAGGAAATCTTCTGGTGCTGAGAATGCAAGGGCCAACAAGGCTCACGTGAAATTTAAATTCTTGTGGTTTTCTTTCATTAGACTTGCTTGAGGTCTGTGTATTTCATTGGTCTTTTCCAAAGAACTAGTTCTTGGATCTACTTTCTAAGAATCACTTTCTCTTCCATATTACATTATGTTCTTTTTTTAGCTTTATGCTTCCTTCTCCTTTATTTTGGTTTGTTTTATTGTTCTTTTCCTGATTCTTTAAGTTGAATTTTAACCAGCCTTCTTCCCTCCTTCCCTCCCTCCCTCCCTCCCTTCCTTTCTCTTTTAAATAAACTTAAGGCTAAAAATCGTTTTTTGAGTACCACTTTGAAACAATTTCACTAGTGTTTGTATGTATTGTCATGATCTTATTCATTTCTAATGACCCCATCATTCAAGTTTAGATTCCCTTTTATTCAAGTATTTTACTTTATTTTTTTACCAGTAAAAACTATCTTTATTTACTTTTTTTGGGGGGGGGAAGCTCCAGATTTTATTTTATTTTATTTTTTCAATACATGCTCTCTTTAATACCCATCACCAGGCTAACCCATCCTCCCACCCCCCTCCCCTCTAGAACCCTCAGTTTGTTTTTCAGAGTCCATAGTCTTTCATGGTTCGTTTCCCCCTCTGATTCCCCCCCTTCATTTTTCCCTTCCTACTATCCTTTTTTTTTAAACATATAATGTATTATTTGTTTCAGAGTTACAGGTCTGTTATTCATCAGTCTTACACAATTCACAGCGCTCACCATACCACATACCCTCCCCAATGTCTATCACCCAGCCACCCCATCCCTCCCACACCCCACCACTCCAGCAACCCTCAGTTTGTTTCCTGAGATTAAGAATTCTTCATATCAGTGAGATCATATGATACATGTCTTTCTCTGATTGACTTATTTCGCTTAGCATAATACCCTCTAGTTCTATCCACGTCGTTGCAAATGGCAAGATTTCATTCCTTTTGATGGCTGCATAATATTCCATTGTGTGTGTGTGTGTGTGTGTGTGTGTGTGTGTGTGTGTGTGTACACACACCACATCTTCTTTATCCATTCATCTTTTGATGGACATTTTGGCTCTTTCCATAGTTTGGCTATTGTGGACATTGCTGCTATAAACATCGGGGTGCATGATCACTACATTTGTATCTTTGGGGTAAATACCCAGTAGTGCAATTGCTGGGTCATAGGGTAGCTCTATTTTTCAACTTTTTGAGGAACCTCCATACTGTTTTCCAGAGTGGCTGCACCAGCTTGCATTCCCACCAACAGCGTAGGAGGGTTCCCCTTTCTCTGCATCCCCGCCAACATCTGTCATTTCCTGACTTGTTAATTTTAGCCATTCTGACTGGTGTGAGGTGGTATCTCATTGAGGTTTTGATTTGGATTTCCCAGATACCGAGTGATGTTGAGCACTTTTTCATGTGTCTGTTGGCCATGTGGATGTCTTTTTTGGAAAAATGTCTGTTCATGTCTTCTGCCCATTTCTTGATTGGATTGTTTGTTCTTTGGGTGTTAAGTTTGATAAGTTCTTTATAGATTTTGGATACTAGCCCTTTATCGGATATGTCATTTGCAAATATCTTCTCCCATTCTGTCAGTTGTCTTTTGGTTTTGTTGACTGTTTCCTTTGCTTTGCAAAAGCTTTTTATCTTGATGAAGTCCCAATAGTTCATTTTTGCCCTTGCTTCCCTTGCCTTTGGCGATGTTTCTAGGAAGAAGTTGCTGTGGCTGAGGTCGAAGAGGTTGCTGCCTGTGTTCTTCTTTAGGATTTTGATGGACTCCTGTCTCACATTTAGGTGTTTCAACCATTTTGAGTCTATTTTTGCGTGTGGTGTAAGGAAATGGTCCAGTTTCATTCTTCTGCAAGTGGCTGTCCAATTTTGCCAACACCATTTGTTGAAGAGACTGTCTTTTTTCCATTGGACATTCTTTCCTGCTTTGTCAAAGAGTAGTTGACCATAGAGTTGAGGGTCCATTTCTGGGCTCTCTATTCTGTTCCATTGATCTATGTGTCTGTTTTTCTGCCAGTACCATACTGTCTTGATGATTACAGCTTTGTAATAGAGCTTGAAGTCCAGAATTGTGATGCCACCTGCTTTGCTTTTTTTTTTCAACATTCTTCTGGCTATTTGGGGTCTTTTCTGGTTCCATACAAATTTTAGGATTATTTGTTCCATTTCTTTGAAAAAAGTGGATGGTATTTTGATAGGAATTGCATTAAATGTGTAGATTGCTCTAGGTAGCATTGACATCTTCACAATATTTGTTCTTCCAATCCATGGGCATGGAATGTTTTTCCATTTCTTTGTGTCTTCCTCAATTTCTTGCATGAGCATTTTATAGTTTTCTGAGTACAGATTCTTTGCCTCTTTGGTTAGATTTATTCCTAGGTATCTTAGGGTTTTGGGTGCAATTGTAAATGGGATCGACTCCTTAATTTCTCTTTCTTCTGTCTTGTTGGTGTATAGAAATGCCACTGATTTCTGTGCATTGATTTTCTATCCTGCCACTTTACTGAATTCCTGTATGAGTTCTAGCAGTTTTGGGGTGGAGTCTTTTGGGTTTTACATAAAGTATCATATCATCTGCAGAGAGTGAGAATTTGACTTCTTCTTTGCCAATTCGGATGCCTTTTATTTCTTTTTGTTGTCTGATTGCTGTGGCTAGGACTTCTAATACTATGTTGAATAGCAGTGGTGATAGTGGACATCCTTGCCGTGTTCCTGACCTTAGGGGGAAAGCTCTCAGTTTTTTCCCATTGAGAATGATATTCGTTGTGGGTTTTTCATAGATGGCTTTTATGATATTGAGGTGTGTACCCTCTATCCTTACATTCTGAAGAGTTTTAATCAAGAAAGGATGCTGTACTTTGTCAAATGCTTTTTCTGCATCTATTGAGAGGATCATATGGTTCTTGTTCTTTCTTTTATTAATGTATTGTATCACATTGATTGATTTGCAGATGTTGAACCAACCTTGCAGCCCAGGAATAAATCCCACCTGGTCGTGGTGAATAATCCTTTTAATGTACTGTTGGATCCTATTGGCTAGTCTTTTGGTGAGAATTTTTGCATCCATGTTCATCAGGGATATTGGTCTGTAATTCTCCTTTTTGATGGGGTCTTTGTCTGATTTTGGGATCAAGGTAATGCTGGCTTCATAAAATGAGTTTGGAAGTTTTCCTTCCATTTCTATTTTTTGGAACAGTTTCAGAAGAATAGGTATTAATTCTTCTTTAAATGTTTGGTAGAATTCCCCTGGGAAGCCATCTGGCCCTGGGCTCTTGTTTTTTGGGAGATTTTTGATGACTGCTTCAATTTCCTTAGTGGTTATAGGTCTGTTCAGGTTTTCTATTTCTTCCTGGTTCAGTTTTGGTAGTTTATACATCTCTAGGAATGTATCCATTTCTTCCAGATTATCTAATTTGCTGGCATATAGTTGCTCATAATATGTCCTTCTAATTGTATTTCTTTGGTGTTGGTTGTGATCTCTCCTCTTTCATTCATGATTTTATTTATTTAGGTCATTTCTCTTTTCTTTTTGATAAGTCTGGCCAGGGGTTTATCAATCTTATTAATTCTTTCAAAGAACCAGCTCCTAGTTTCATTGATCTGTTCTACTGTTCTTTTGGTTTCTATTGATTTCTGCTCTGATCTTTATTATTTCTCTTCTCCTGCTGGGTTTAGGCTTTATTTGCTGTTCTTTCTCCAGCTCCTTTAGGTGTAGTGTTAGGTTGTGTATTTGAGACCTTTCTTGTTTCTTGAGAAAAGCTTGTATTGCTATATAGTTTCCTCTTAGGACTGCCTTTGTTGCATCCCAAGGATTTTGAACAGCTGTGTTTTCATTTTCATTTGTTTCCATGAATTTTTAAAATTCTTTTTTAATTTCCTGGTTGACCCATTCATTCTTTAGTAGGATGCTCTTTAACCTCCATATATTTGACTTCTTTCCGACTTTCCTCTTGTGATTGAGTTCTAGTTTCAAAGCATTGTGGTCTGAAAATATGCAGGGAATGATCCCAATCTTTTGGTACCAGTTGAGACCTGAGTTGTGACCTAGGATGTGGTCTATTCTGGAGAATGTTCCATGGGCACTAGAGAAGAATGTGTATTCTGTTGCTTTGGGATGGAATGTTCTGAATACATCTGTGAAGTCCATTTGGTCCAGTGTGTCATTGAAAGTCTTTATTTCCTTGTTGATCTTTTGCTTAGATGATCTGTCCATTTCAGTGAAGGGGGTGTTAAAGTCCCCTACTATTATTGTATTGTTGTCAATGTGTTTCTTTGATTTTGTTATTAATTGGCTTATATAGTTGGCTGCTCACATGTTAGGGGCATAGATATTTACAATTGTTAGATCTTCTTGTTGGATAGACCCTTTAAGTATGACATAGTGTCCTTCCTCATCTCTTATTATAGTCTTTGGTTTAAAATCTAATTTGTCTGATATAAGGATTGCCACCCCAGCTTTCTTTTGATGTCCATTAGTGTGGTAAATAGTTTTCCACCCCCTCACTTTCAATCTGGAGGTGTCTTTGGGTCTAAAATGAGTCTCTTGCAGACAGCATATAGATGGTTCTTGTTTTTTTTTATCCAATCTGATACCCTGTGTCTTTTGATTGGGGCATTTAGCCCATTTACATTCAGAGTAACTATTGAAAGATATGAATTTAGTGCCATTGTATTGCCTGTAAGGTGACTGTTACTGTATATTGTCTCTGTTCCTTTCTGGTCTATGTTACTTCTGGCTCTCTCTTTGCTTAGAGGACCCCTTTCAATATTTCTTGTATGGCTGGTTTCATGTTTGCAAATTCTTTTAGTTTTTGTTTGTCCTGGAAGCTTTTTATCTCTCCTTCTATTTTCAATGACAGCCTGGCTGGTTATAGTATTCTTGGCTGCATATTTTTCTCGTTTAGTGCTCTGAATATATCATGCCAGTCCTTTCTGGCCTGCCAGGTCTCTGTGGATAGGTCTGCTGCCAGTCTAATGTTTTTACCATTGTAGGTTACAGACCTCTTGTCCCAAGCTGCTTTCAGGATTTTCTCTTTGTCTCTGAGACTTGTAAGTTTTAGTATTAGATGTCGGGGTGTTGACCTATTTTTATTGATTTTGAGGGGGTTTCTCTGTGCCTCCTGGATTTTGATGTCTGTTTCCTTCCCCAAATTAGGGAAGTTCTCTGCTATAATTTGCTCCAATATACCTTTGCCCCCTCTCTCTTCTTCTTCTGGGATCCCAGTTATTCTAATATTGTTTCATCTTATTGTATCACTTATCTCTCGAATTCTGCCCTCATCACCCAGTAGTTGTTTATCTCTCTTTTTCTCAGCTTCTTTATTCTCCATCATTTGGTCTTCTTTATCACTAATTCTCTCTTCTGCCTCATTTATCCTAGCAGTTAGAGCCTCCATTTTTGATTGCACCTCATTAATAGCCTTTTTGATTTCAACTTGGTTAGATTTTAGTTCTTTTATTTCTCCAGAAAGGATTTCTCTAGTTTCTCCCATACTTTTTTCAAGCCCAGCTAGTATCTTTATAATTGTCATTCTGAACTCTAGTTCTGACATCTTACTAATGTCCATATTGATAGGTCCCTGGCAGTCAGTGCTGCCTCTTGTTCTTTTTTTTTTTTTTAAAGATTTTATTTATTTATTTGACAGAGACAGACACAGTGAGAAAGGGAACAGAAGCAGTGGGAGTGAGAGAGGGAGAAGCAGGCTTCCCGCGGAGCATGGAGCCCGATGTGGGGCTCGATCCCAGGACCCTGGGATCATGACCTGAGCTGAAGGCAGATGCTTAACGACTGAGCCACCCAGGCGCCCCTCTTGTTCTTTTTTTTTGAGGTGAGTTTTTCTGTTTTTTCATTTTGTCCAGAGGAGAAAAGATGAATGAGAGAACAAAATGCTAACAGGGTAACAATGACCCCAGAAAAATATACACTAAACAAATCAGAAGAGGCCTGAAACCAGGGCAAAAGGAGAGCAAAGAAAAAAAAAAAGGAAAAGGAAAAAAAAAAAGAAAAAGAAAAAGAAAAAAAACATGATCAAATATGATCAGGATGGTGAATAGATCAGTGCCACACACTAGATTTTGGGCATATTTTGGTCTATTAGAAGAAACTGCCTCCCAAAATTTTAAAGAAAGAAAAACTTATATATGTACAAAAATAAGGGAAATACAATGAAGGGATGGAATATGACTGTAAAGATGAAAATTATAAAAGATTTTATAAAAATAATAAGAAGTTGGTTGAAAAAAGAATGAAGAGTAATTAAAAAAAAAAAGGGAAAGAATGTGATCAGGCAGGAGACTAGAACAAAGCCATACACTAGAGATTTAGGGTATACTTTGGTCTGGTAGAAGGAACTGTATCCCAAAATTTTATTTTATTTTTTAATTTTTATTATTTTTTAAATATTTTATTTATTTATTTGACAGAGAGAGACAAAGCGAGAGAGGGAACACAAGCAGGGGGAGTGGGAGAGGGAGAACCAGGCTCCCCTCTGAGCAGGGAGCCTGATGCGGGGCTCGATCCCAGAATCCTGGGATCATGACCTGAGCTGAAGGCAGACGCTTAATGACTGAGCCACCCAGGCACCCATATCCCAAAATTTTAAAGAGAGAACAACATATATATATATATATATATATATACACCAAAAATAAGGTTAACTACAATGAAGGGATAGAATATGACTCTAAAAATGAAAAATAAAAAAGATTTTTAAAAAAGGATTGGTAAGAAGTTGGTTAAAAAAAGGAAAAAGAAAAATTAAAAAAAATAGGAAAAGAAAAAAAAAGAAAATTAAAAAAATTAACTTGGAAAGTCTAAAGAATCAGGGGGAAAAAAGCCATGAATTCTATGTGCTGTATTCCCCTAGCGCTGGAGTTCTGCCGTTCTCATTGATCGGTAGACTTGGTCTTGGTGGGCTGTTCTCGCTGATCTTCTGGGGGAGGGGCCTGTTGCCGTGGTTCCCAAATGTCTTTGCCGGAGGCAGAATTGCCCCGCCCTTGCCCGGTCCGGGCTAAGTAATCTGCTCGGGTTTGCTCTCTGGAGCTTTTGTTCCCTGCAAGCTTTCCGTACAGCTTTGGAGGCCGAGAGTGAAAATGGCAGCCTCCCAATCTCCGCCCCGGAGGAGCCGAGAACTCAGGCCCCTCTCCTCAGTGCGCCCCCAGAGAAAAGCCATCAGTCACTCCTGTCTCCCCGGTCTCCGGCCACACTCTGTGCTCACCCGGCCTGTGACCGCGCGTTTCTATCTCTGGCACCCGACCCCGTGTGGAGTCTCCAAACCCAGCAGATCCCTGCGGTGCGCTCCCACGCTGCTCCTCCCGGGGGAGGAAGGTGAGTCTTCCCGGATCTGCCGCTTGTTGGGTCCCTGCTGGAGGAGCAGTGGCCCGACTGTGCCGCGGATCATGGTTTATGGCAACCCCGAGCTGAGAGCCCGCGCCTTGGCTCCGTTTCTGCAGCTGGCTTCCCCGCTCCGATACCTGGGAGCTCTGCCGCACTCAGGCACCCCCGGTCTTTCTGTGACCCCGAGGGTCCTGAGACCACACTGTCCCACGAGGGTTCCACCCCCCGCTTAGCTCCTGGAGCGATGTCCCTCAGCAGAGCCGACTTCTAAAAGTTCCAGTTTTGTGCTCCGCTGTTCTATCACTTGCCGGTGGTGGCCGATGGAGGCCCCCTCCCCCGCCGTCTATCCGCCCGAATATCGCCTCGGATTCACTTCTCTGCACATCCTACCTTCCAGAAAGTGGTCGCTTTTCTGTTCAGAGAGTTGCTGCTATTCTTTTCTTTGATCTCCTGTTGAGTTTGTAGGTGTTCAGAATGGTTTGATCCCTATCCAGCTGAATTCCTGGGACCAGGCGAAATTTAGGTCTCCTACTCCTCTGCCATCTTGCTCCTCCCCCCATTCAAGTATTTTATTATAGATTTTTTAAAAAACATTTCTAGGTGGTTATCTTTTTTGTGTGTGTCTGTTCTTGTGTTTTCAGACAGAATTTTCCCCCCAAATCTCTTTGAGGGAAGGTATTTCCTTGTTACGGAGCCATGAGGGGGTTGGGCACTGGAAATCAACCAAAAGCAGATAACAAATCGAGAAGCCTTTAGTCTTGAAAAGCTACTGGAACTTTAGGAAAAAACAGTAGGAGTATGGCCATTTGCATTTGGATTGCACCCATCCCTCCCTTCTCCCCCCAACCCAACTTGGTTAACAAGAATGATAGTTTTATCAGCATGGGGATGATCATGGAACCTAAAAGCTTTGCTGCCAGGAGGGGATGAACTCAATTTGTGTGTGTGTGTGGGGGGGTGGTGGTGAAAATATTTGGCTTTGTTGTTTAGAAGGGATGGACATGGTTGGGGACAAATAAAAAAAGGTGTAGCTCTGCAAGCCTGGATGGGGTGAATGGTGGACCAGCCAGAAATTTAATGGGGAGATCCTAGAAATGAGAGATCCATAGAAAGCCTGAGATAATCTTTCCATGTATTCTTGGCTGACTAGAAAACTGTACATGCTTGGAGGAGACCTGAGGGAGGCTGGTGAAAATGGAAAGCTGAGGGAGACTTGAGAATTGGCTGTCACTTTACATACGTTTTGCAAGCAACACAAAAACCAATTGACCAAGGTGGAAGCTTTGTGGGAATGAGGTATTTGACCCCAAGCTCTCACCAAATCATTGGCTTACCACTAAGCTATGCACATAAAAGGGAGACTTTTAGGAAGATAGTCTAAAAACAAAAATAAGAATTAAAAAACTGAGCAGAGACATCAGTGATTCCACAGTCCAAATAGAGGTAAGTTACTAAAAAAAGTTATTTAAAACCCCATAACCTTATGAAAAGCAGAATCAAGAAGTAATGCCCTCTCGTTTAATAAAGAAACATTAAGAAAAGATACAATGCAACAAAAACACCAACCAGCCTTTCACATCAGGCTAAAGAATCACAGTGATTTTTCTCTTTCATTTCCCAATTCCCATATTCTTATCCACATGGATAGAAAAGCAAAGAATTGCTACAGTACTTATCTAAAAATATTTATTTTTAAAGATTTTATTTTATTTTAAATATTTATTTATTTATTTTAGAGAGACAAAGTGAGAGAGTCTGGGCAGTGTGGTGGGGGGCAGGGGGAGGACAGAGGGAGAAAGAGTCTGAAGCAGACTCCGCACTGAGTGCAAAGCCTGATGTGGGACTCAATCTCATGACCCTGAGATCACAACCTGAGTGGAAACCCAGTGTCAGACACTTAATTGACTGTGCCACCCAGGCACCCCAAGATTTTATTTTAAGTAATCTCTATACTCAACATGGGGCTCAAACTCATGATCCTGAGATCAAGAGTCTCATGTTCTATGGACTGAGCCAGCCAGGTGCCCCCTAAACATGTTTATTTTTTTAAAACAACATTTATTAGGCATGTAAGAAACAGGAAATATAATCTATACTCAATTTTTTTTTTAAAGATTTTATTTATTTATTTGACAGGGAGAGAGACAGCGAGAGAGGGAACACAAGCAGGGCGGGATGTGGGAGAGGGAGAAGCAGGCCTCCCGCCGAGCAGGGAGCCCGATGCAGGGCTAGATCCCAGGTCCCTGGGGTCATGATCTGAGCTGAAGGCAGAGGCTTAACAACTGAGCCACCCAGGCGCCCCTAGGGAGATTATTCTTGAATGAATTTTCTGTGTTGTATTATTATGTAACTGTTTATTATATGTATCTATAACATCTTTATGCCCCTAATTTAGCAGTTGTACTACCATATATGTAAAACTAAAATGGGAACCCTACTCTACTCCATCCTTTAATAAAGTAAATCTTTGGGGCACCTGGTTGGATCAGTTGGTTGAGCGTCTGACTCTTGATTTTCACTGAAGTCATGATCTCGGAGTTGTGAGATGGGGGAAAAAAAGCAGTCAATAGAAACTGCTCAGGTGAGCCCAGATGTTGAGTTATAGACAAAGACTTAAAAGCAGTTATAAATATTTTCCAAGAATTAGAAGAAATTATTTTCAAATAATCAAAAGAATATTTGATGACTATGACTTAACATACAGGGAATATAAGTAGAGAATTAGAAGGGTAAGAAAGAACCAAATATAAATTCTAGAGTTGAAAAATGCAATAGAGTAGTCCTCCCTTATCTAAGGGGGTTATGGTCCAAGAATCCCAGTGGATGTCTGAAACCCTGGGTAGTAAGTACCAAACCCTATATACACCATATTTTTACCTATATAGTCATATCTATGATAACATTTACTTTATTTTTTATTTTTATTCTTTTAAGGATTTTATTTATTTGAGAGAGAGAGAGTGAGAGAGCGTGCACATGCAGCAGGGAGGGGCAGAGGAAGAGCAAGAAACAGACTGCCTGATGAGCAGGGAGCCTGATGCCGGGCTCGATCCCAGGACCCTGACCTGAGCCAAAGGCAGATGCTTAACCAACTGAGCCACCCAGGCGCTCCAACATTTACTTAATAAATTAGCACAGTAAGAGATTAATGACAATAATAATAAATAGAACAATTATAATAATATACTGTAATAAAAGTTATGTAAATATGGTCTCTGTCTCTGAAATATTGTATTGCACTGTGCTCACCCTTCTTGTGATGATGTGAGATGACCAAATGCCTATGTGATAAGATGAAGTGAGGTCAATGACACAGGCATGTGACATGGTGTTGGGCTACTACTGACCACGTGACCATACATCAGAAAGAGGATCATCTGCTTCTGGAGTGCAGTTGACCATGGGTAACTGAAACCATGGCAAGGAAGCTGTGGATGAAGGGGGACTACATAACTGAAATAAAAATTGACTAGATAGGCCCAATAGCAGATTTGAGATGGCAGAGGAAAAAATGAGACTTAAAGAAAAAAAAAGAAGAAGATAGCAGGAGGGGAAAAATGAACAGGGGGAAATCGGAGGGGGAGACGAACCATGAGAGACGATGGACTCTGAGAAACAAACTGAGGGTTCTAGAGGGGAGAGGGGTGGGAGGATGGGTTAGCCTGGTGATGGGTATTAAAGAGGCACATTCTGCGTGGAGCACTGGGTGTTACGCACAAACAATGAATCATGGAACACTACATCAAAAACTAATGATGTAATTATGGTGATTAACATAACAATAAAAAGAAAGAGCAATAGAAATAATTCAATCAGAAAAATGTAGAGGAAAAAGATGGAAGAAAAAGGAAACAGTAGGACAAAATAAAATATATAACATGCAATGGGAGTCCCAGAAGGAGAGGAAAGAAAGAGAGAAGGGTGTAGACAAAAAAATATTTGAAGTAATGACCACAAACTCCCCAAATTTGATGAAAAACTTTTACCTACATATCTAAGAATCTCAGTGAATCCCAACTATTATAAACATAGAGAACCACAGTTAGACATATCATAGTCCAACTACCCAAAGCCAAAAATAAAGGGAAATCTTGAAACCAGCAAGAGAAAAACAACTCCCCCAACACACAGAGCATTAACAATCAATTAAACAACTGGCTTCTCATCAGAAACAATGCAGACCCAAAGGCAGTGAAGCGACAATCAACGTGCTGAAGAACAAACCTGCCAACAGCCAACAAAAATATTCTTCAAAAATGAAGGTGAAATGGAGACATCCCCAGATCAACAGAAGCTAAGAGAATTCATTGCTAGCAGTCTTTCACTGTAAGATATGCTAAAGGAAGTCCACCAGAAGGGGAAGAACTGACCCAAGATCGTAACTCAGATCCATGGGAAAGATGAAGACCAGGGGAAATATTAAATATGTAGGTATGCATAAAAGACTGCATATATGTTTTTTCCTCTTTTCTTTTCTCAATTTCCTAAAAAAAAAACCCACTTAGGGATGTCTAAATCAATAAATATAATGTATATTAAATATCTATAAATTATATATATAAATATATATAAATTAAACAATGATAGCCCCATATTGTTGAGTATATATTATATATATAAAAGATATACATTTGAAAAAAATATATATTTGACAATATATAGCATATTTGATAATAATAGTACAGAGAGGGGTAAGGAAGCAATATTGGGGCAAATTTGCTTTACTTACCCCAGAGGCAACCGCAGCATCCAGCTGCCATGAGGGTGGCAGGGATGAATCTATTCTGTAGACAGGTCATTTCATTTCATATCATTTCATTTTATTTCATTTCAATATGGGGGTTACTAACAACTTTGCTACTTATTTAAAGTAAACACTTGCCTGGTACCTGGGTGGCTCAGTCATTAAGCATCTGCCTTGGGCTTAGGCCATGATCCCAGAGTCCTGGGATTGAGCCCCGCATCCAGCTCCCTGATCAGCTGGGAGCCTGCTTCTCCCTCTCCCTCTGCCCCTGCTTGTGCTCTCCTCTCTCTCTCAAATAAATAAAACCTCTAAAAAAATAAAGAAAAAAAATCAAATGCAGAGACTTAAAGTTAAAAACAACAGTTCTGCCCCACCCCTCCCACTCCCACATCCCAGGGAGCCATTTTAAACACCTGTACCTGTTTTTCCAGGTGATTTCAACCGTATTTCTAAACGACATGTTTATAGCACTGTCCTTTACTTCATCAGATTTGGACATTTTAGCTCATCTAACACCAGACAGTCCCTCCTTCCTGTCTTCTCAATGTCAGCCATCATCACCTTTGCTTCCTGATTTGCTTACCCTACACCCCTTTATGACTTGTTCCATCAGCTCCAGGCGTCCCTTTGTAGGGTGAAGATATGACAATGAGAGAGAGCTTGTCTTTGTCTCCTCTCCCTCTGACCTTTCAACTTCTTTGATCCGTATTTTTACTTTTACACGGTCGTGACTGATGACATTTACTTTCTGTTCTGCAAGCATGATTAAATCTTTCATGTTTGCTTAGATTGAGGCCACAAGCTGAAGTGCAACACTCAGTATTTACACTATTACTGTACATTTTTACAGATAATAGAGTTCTCTCCTTGAACAGGTTTGCCTTCCCCGTGGCCTCATTTCTCCCCCACACCCCAATCTCCACAGCACATTGTCTGTTTGGCCAAGTTCTGTTTCAAAGAGATGGGTCCTCTGCCTTCCCAGTCTAGTAGGGACCAGGGGCCTCTGACTCATGGGACAGTTGTCATCCTGACACCTTTCTCACTGCTCTGCTGGGTGAGAGCCATTGTTTCCTGGATCATGACCCTTCCTTTCCTGTGTTCTTTCCCCACTCTGTGTATTCCATTCTCTAATAACTTCCTACAAGTGCATGATAGACTGATTTATTAACTCTCCCGTGTGGGTAAATATGTCTTACCCTCAGGCTTTCCATGATGATTTGGGAGGTTGCAGTAGTCTAGGTGGTGAGAATCATTTTCTTTTGGAGCAAGGGTCAGCAAACTTCTGAAAAGCGCCAGCTCGTCAATATTTTAGGCTTTGTGGGCCACAGGGCCTATGTTGCAACTGCTCAGCTCTGCTTTTGTAGCATAAAAGAAACTAGAGACAAGAGGTGAATGAATGAGCCTGGCTGGGTTCCAGGAAGACTTCATTTTCAAAAGAAGCAGCAGGTTGGATTTGGCCCACGCGATGGAGTTTGTCAATCCTTGCTTTAGAGCTTTGAAGACATACTTTCATTGTACTTCTAATGATGCTGAACTGATCCTTGTTCCTTTGTATGTGGCTTCCTTTATTCTTTTTCCTTTTTTTCTTTTCCTAACTGGGAACATTTAGAATATTTAGTTCTTACATTCTAAAATTTCGCAAAATACGCACAGGTGAGGGTCTTTACTCATTAATTTTTGGCTGTTGTCTGTTCTTTTTTTCTGGAACCTTTATTGGTCTGATGATGGGCCACCTGGATTCATTCCCTTTTGTATCTCATCTTTCCTTTTTTGGGGGGGGGGTTCTTGGTCTTATTTTTTGAGATATATTCAACTATATCTCTTAGAACTTTAATTGATGTTTGTTTTTCGGCAGTAACCTTTGAAAATACTACTTCTTGTTCTCTAACCTTCTCCACTTCTCTCTTACTTTGTGTGTACCAGAGTAGATTTGCCATGAAGCTGATGATTCCACACTTGACTACCACTGTAAGTTTCTGGGAGTGGTAGTGTGTTCTCAGTGGGAAGGCACAGCTAGGTTACAAACAGGAAGCATTTCTGTGAAAGTGTTTCTGGCTAAAGAGATCTCAGAAGAAAGGGATTGGAACCCCTAAGTTTCCATAATTTCAATTGTGACATATATTTCATATATAAATATTTATTTTTTGTACCTAATTTTACATTCTAATTTTGTATTTTTAAAAAGGCCTTAAGTATTGATTAAGCCTTAGGGTCACATAAAATCTAAATTTTTATCTTAGTTTAATTTTTCTGAGGGTACTAATTAATATTTTTCTGGGTTCTTTATTGTGTTTTGTTTTGAGTTTTATGTTTCCTTGAGGAAATTTTGTGGTTAGTATACTGTGGTTCCCTGCCGCCCCCCCCCCCCCGCCCCGACAAATGTCTGGTGATCCTTGGTTTTCCATTCTTATTTAAAAGTAAATTGGGGCACCTGGGTGGCTGAGTTGGTTAAGTGTCTGACTCCATTTGAGCCCAGGTCATGATCTCAGGGTTGTGAGATCAAGCCCCACGTTCGGGAATGGAGGCTGCTTAAGATTCTCTCTCTCCAGGACGCCTGGGTGGCTCAGTTGTTAAGCGTCTGCCTTCGGCTCAGGTTGTGATCCCGGGGTCCTGGGATCGAGCCCCACATCGGGCTCCCTGCTCAGCGGGAAGTCTGCTTCTCCCTCTCCCACTCCCCCTGCTTGTGTTCCCTCTCTCACTGTGTCTTTCTCTGTCAAATAAATAAATAAAATCTTAAAAAAAAAAAATTCTCTCTCTCCTTCTCCCTCTTCCCTATCTCTAAAATAAAAAATAAAAAAAATAGAAGTGAGAAGACAGAAAGGCTGACTATGGGGTCTGCGAACATGGGTCGGACATGTCAAGTGGCAAGTTTTCCTTTAGGGAAGCTGGAGGGGGATCTCTGAGGGGCTGATCCCCAGCTGCTTTGTTCTTTCAAAGAATTCATTCAATTTTTAAAGAGAAGAATTTCCCATTTTTTCTTCCTTTGGGAAAAACACCTGGCTGTCAGGAAAGGACTGACTGTCCTGTAGCCTCTTGCTTTTCCACCCATACTTCACTTCCACCAGCACACCAGGTAGTCTCCTTCTGTTGGTACAGCCTCTGTCTGTGTAGTTTTAGGCTGCAATTTCCTCTGTTCTAGATTATCAATAACTGTTCCTCCTCATGCTTTGTGTCTTCCAGGAATTTACTGAAATCCCTTATTAACTGCGAGTCACCTCCTGTTCTCTCAGCTGTGGGTTTTCTTTGCTGCACGAGGGCCTTGGCAGATAGAGATTAATGTGTACCCCACTGCACCTTGAATTTGGAGCCTTGTGGGGTCTTAATCTCACCAACCAGCTCATAGCCCTACTAGATGGCTCAGGTTTTGCTGCCTACGCTTTTCAGTTTTTCAAGAATTTCTTCTGGAAACAAAAAACAAACTCACTTTTTGAGTGAAACCCTCACTTGTTGATATCTCCTCTTGGGAGGACATTTGGCTTTCAAGTTTCAGCATCCATCTAAACTCCTTTGTATCTTCAAGAAATTCCTCACTGTTTCTGTCCAAGCCTTCCTGGCTTTCTTGCATTGCTATATTTACTCGTATTTTTATATTCTGTCATTTCAAAGGGATTTGTGGTGGCGAGAAAATTAAATGTGCGTGCTTAGTCAACAGTCTTCATCTGGAAGCTGCAACTTTCAAATTTTTAAATGATATAATTAAATGGCCTTTTCTTTCTTAAGAAAATCCTCATAGTCCATACATCAGAAAGCTTTCAGAAAAAGCACTCTAAAAATATAATTAGGCACACACATTTACAGAAGCTTTTAATTAGTTTCTTTGTAAACATATTTGATCCTGAAGACATAATCTCAAACTTCTTATCAGTTACATTCCATTTTTGACTTATTTTCTTCTCACAAGATGTTCTTATCTGTCCCTTCCTCTTTTGGTTGGATATTTAACTCCTTGATACTGTATGATTAAAAATCTCCCTGTCTTTCTTTGAAATTGTACTGTGCTTTTAATTCTTTTCTTATACAACTCTTCTGCCAAATATCATTTATATTTTAGGTGAACCAGAATCCATTAAAAATTATAAGAAATATTGTGTATTATGTTACTTAAACTGAAAGGAAAATATAGTGTTTTTCTGAGTATTCTCAGATCTATATATACCCAAGAATTAATCCAATAAGAGATTTTTTGAATGCATACAATGTGCCAGACATATTTTAGGCTCTAAAAATGACCAAGTGACCCCTGATCAAGACAGAAAAATTCTTGACCTCATGATCTTTACATTCTAGTGGGTGACAGACAATAGACAAGATAAATAGGTTAAAGATATGTGTATTAGGGTTCTCCAGAGAAACAGAACCAAGAGGGTGTGTGTATATACATATATATTTATTATAAAGAAATGGCACATGTGATTAGGGACACTGGCAAGTCCCAAGATCTTCTAGAAGACTCAGCAAGCTGGAAACCCAGGAGATCTAGCTTAGTTCCAGTCTGGGTCCTAAGGCCTGAGAACTAGGAGAGTCAAATGTATAATCTGTCCAAAAGCTGGCAGGCTTGAGACCCAGAAAGAGCTATGTTTCAGTTTGAGTTTGAAGGCAAGAAAAAGCCAATGTCCCAGCTCAAAGGCAGTCAGGCAGGAGTTTCCTCTCATAGGGGAGGATCAGCTTTTTGTTCTATTCAGATCTTCAACTGATTGGATGAGGCCCATCCATATTAGGGAGAATGATCTGCTTTAACACTCTCTGTATTAAAATGTTAACGTTACAGGTAATACAATGCCACTAAATTCATATCTATCAATAATTACTCTGAATGTAAATGGACTAAATGCTCCAATCAAAAGACATAGGATATCAGAATGGATTTAAAAAAAAGACCCATCAATATACTGCTTGTAAGAGACTCATTTTAGACCCAAAGACACTACCAGATTGAAAGTGAGGGGTTGGTGAACTATCTATCATGCTAATGGACATCACAACAAAGCTGGAGTAACCATACTTATATCAGACAGACTAGATTTTAAGCCAAAGACTGTAATAAGAGATGAGGAAGGGCACTATATCATAATAAAGGGGTCTATCCAATAAGAAGATTTTACAATTGTAAACATTTATGCTCCCAACTTGGGAGCAGCCAAATATATAAATCAATTAATAACAAACTTACAGAAACTCATTGATAATAATACAATAATAGTAGGGGACTTTAACACCCCACTTACAGCAATGGACAGATCATCTAAGCAGATCAACAAGGAAACAATGGCTTTGAATGACATACTGGACCAGATGGACTTACATATATTCAGAGCATTTCATCCTAAAGCAGCAGAATACACATTCTTTTCAAGTGCACACGGAACATTCTCCAGAATAGATCACATACTGGGTCACAAATCAGACCTCAACCAGTACAAAAAGACTGAGAGCTTCTGGTGGATCATATTTTCAGACCACAACACTATGAAACTTGAAGTCAACTACAAGAAAAAATTTGGAAAGACCACAAATACATGGAGGTTAAAGAACATCCTACTAAAGAATGAATGGGTTAGCCAGGAAATTAAAGAAGAAATAAAAAATACATGGAACCAAATGAAAATGAAAACATGACAGTCCAAAACCTTTGGGATGCAGCAAAGGTGGTCCTAAGAGGGAAGTATATAACAATACAGGCCTTCCCAAGAAGTAAGAAAAGTCTCAAATAAACAACCTAGCCTTACACCTAAAAGAGCTGGAAAAAGAACAGCAAATAAAGCCTAAAACCAGGAGAAGAAGGGAAATGATAAAGATTAGAGCAGCAATGAGTGATATAGGAAAAAAAAAAAAGAACATATCAATGAAACTAGGAGCTGGTTCTTTGAAAGAATTAGCAAAATTGCTAAACCCTTAACTAGACTTATCAAAGAGAAAAGAGAAAGAACCCAACAAAAAAATAAAATCATGAATGAAAAAGGAGAAATCACAACCAACACCACAGAAATACAAACAATTATAAGAAAATATTATGAGCAATTATATGCTAACAAATTGGGTAATCTGGAAGAAAGGGATAAATTCCTAGAAACATATAAACTACCAAAACTGAAACAGGAAGAAATGGAAAATTTGAATAGACCCATAGCCAGCAAAGAAATTGAATCAGTAATCAAAAATCTCCCAACAAACAAGAGTCCAGGATCGGAAGACTTCCCAGGGGAATTCTACCAAACATTTAAAGAAGAATTAATACCTATTCTTCTGAAATTGTGCCAAAAAATAGAAATGGAAGGAACCCTTCCAAACTCATCCTATGAGGCTAGCATTACCTCGATTCCAAAACCAAAGACCCCACTGAAAAGGAGAATTACAGACGAATATCCTTGAGGAAATAGATGCAAAAATTCTCAACAATATACTAGCAAGTTAAATCCAACCATACATTAAAAGAATTATTCATCACAATCAAGTGGGATTTATTCCTGGGCTGCAGGGGTGGTTCAATATCTGCAAATCAATCAATGTGATACACCACATTAATAAAAGAAAGGGTAAGAACCATATGACCCTCTCAATAGATGCAGAAAAATCATTTGACAAAATACAGCATCCTTTCTTGATAAAAACCCTCAAGAAAGTAGGGATAGAAGGAATATATCTCAACATCCTAAAGGCCATATATGAAAGACCCAAGCTAATATCATCCTCAGCTTTTCTGACCTTAGGGGAAGCTGAGAGCTTTTCCCCTAAGGTCAGAAACACAACAGGGATGTCCACTCTCACCATTACTATTTAACATAGTACTGGAAGTCCTGGCCTCAGCAATCAGACCACAAAAGAAATAAAAGGCATCCAAATTGGCAAGGAAGAAGTCAAACTTTCACTATTTGCAGATGACATGATATTCTATGTAGGAAACCTGAAAGACTCCACCAAAAAATTGCTAGAACTGATACATGAATTCAGCAAAGTCGCAGGATATAAAATCAATGTGCAGAAATCTGTTGCATTTCTATACACCAATAATGAAGCAGCAGAAAGAGAAATTAAGGAACTGATCCCATTTACAATTGCACCGAACCCATAAGATACTTAGGAATACATCCAACTAAAGAGGTAAAAGATCTGTACTCTGAAAACTATAGAACACTTATGAAAGAAATTGAAGAAGACACACAAAAAAATGGAAAAACGTTCCATGCTCATGGATTGGAAGAACAAATATTGTTAAAATGTCTATACTGCCCAAAGCAATATATGCATTCAATACAATCCCTATCAAATAACACCAGCATTTTTCAAGGAGCTAGAACAAACAATTCTAAAATTTGTATGGAATCAGAAACTGAACAGCCAAAGTATGTTGAAAAAGAAAAGCAAAGTGGGAGGAATCACAATTTCGGACTTCAAGCTCTATTACAAAGCTGTAATCATCAAGAAAGTATGGTACTGGCACAAAAACAGACACATACATCAATGGAACAGAATAGAGAGCCCAGAAATGGACCCACAACTATAGGGTCAACTAATCTCAGCAAAGCAAGAAAGAATATCCAATGGAACAAAGACAGTCTCTTCAACAAATGGTGTTGGGAAAACTGGACAGCAACATGCAGAAGACTGAAACTGGACCACTTTCTTACACTGTACACAAAAATAAACTCAAAATGGATGAAAGACCTAAATGTGAGACAGGAAACAACCAAAATCCTGAAGGAGAACACAGGCAGCAATCTCTTTGACGTCGGTTGGAGCACTTCTTACTAGACACATCTCCAGAGGCAAGGGAAACAAAAGCAAAAATGAAATATTTGGACTTCATCAAGATAAAAACTTCTGCATAGCAGAGGAAACAGTCAACAAAACTAAGAGGCAACCTACAGAATGGAAGACGATATTTGCAGATGACATATCAGATAAAGGGCTAGTATCCAAAATCTATAAAGAAGTTATAAAGCTTAACACCCAAAAAATAAATAATCCAGTTAAGAAATGGGAAGAAGACATGAACAGACATTTCTCCAAAGACATATAAATGGCTAAAAGACACATAAAAAATGCTCAACATCACTTATCATCAGGGAAATACAAATCATAATCGCAATGAGATACCACCTCACACTAGTCAGAATGGCTAAAATTAACAACTCAGGAAACAACAGATGTTGGTGAAGAAGGAGAGAAAGGGGAACCCTCCTACACTGTTGGTGAATGCAAACCGGTGCAGCTACTCTGGACAACATTATGGAGGTTTCCCAGAAAGTTAAAAATGGAACTACCCAAAATCCAGCAATTGCACTAGTAGGTATTTACCCAAAGGATACAAAAATGCTGATTTGAAGGGGCACATGCACCCCAGTGTTATAGCAGCACTATTAACAATAGTCAAATTATGGAAAGAGCCCAAATGTCCATTGACTGATTAATGGATAAAGAAGTGGTATATGTATATATAGATATATGCCTAGAGTCACCATTTTTTTGTTTTGTTTTCTGTTTTTTTGTTTGTTTTTGCAATGCTTTTATTTGAAGGCTTTGTCAAAAATACAGCCTTTCATGAAGTATTTTGAGAAGGGAGAGGCAGAAAGAAGCATGGAAAAAAGCTAACTTGTCTGCTCCATTTGCTCACGTTCAAGTAGTCTAGCTCCTTTCAGGGTGAATGGTGTATGACAGTGGGTATCACTGGGATACATCAGATTCGATGCCAAGTGTTCCTCTGCCAGATATACAAGAATTCCCCAATGATGTGGTTATTGATGAGTAGACACCCTTGTACTCAGCGGATCCAAATACCATCGATACAGACTATGACCCTGGAGGTTATGACATTGTAAGTGATTTTCTACCCCCAGCAGAAGAATTTCCTGTGCCTGATGAACTACCATCACTACCTCCAGAATTTGGTGATCAATTTCAATCCACAGACCTTTCTAGAGACATGCTTGCCGCAGGTACTTTGAGTTTTTCACTGAGAAGCTGGTAGAAGTTCAACTTAAATCAGTTTATCTGCCCAATTTCTAACCTGTCAGTATGTCTGAACTTTCCCAAACAAGCACTGATGAGAATAGTACTTGTAGAGAACCACTTCCAGGGTCTCAAAGAAACTTTGAAGCCTCTAGTGTAGAAAACATACCCCTGTCTGGATACTTCCACAGCTTCTTGCTCTGATGTGTCGGCATGCTGTGGACTCTGAGTTCATGATGAGAGACCATGAGAGCGGAGACAATGGGCACTTTGAAGAGGTGACTATTCTTCCACCAGATCTGCAACAAATTACGGAAGTCTGAGGCTCAAAAACCCCCAAAGTGCCTGGACTTTAATGAACCTAGAGATTATATAAATAATCTTCAGCATTGTTCTTTGTAGCAGCGCTTAAGTGCTTTTCTCAGTGAGCTGAAATGGGCATGGCTGCACTGATCCACATACCTCCTGACACGTTAGCCATTTTCAGTGTCCTAACCTACTTTAATTGAAAGAGATTTATTTTATTTTTTTATTTTTTAAAAGATCTTATTTATTTATATGAGAGCAAGTGAGAGTGAGAGAGTACAAGTGGGAGGGAGGGGCAGAGGGTAAGAAGTGCTCCAACTGAGGTCAAAGAGATTGATCTATGTGTCTGTTTAAATACTGAGTCCTGCTGGCTGCAGTATCAGATACTGACTGAGGTAGGCAATGGCAAATAAGAGGGGTCAGTTAGGAGGCCTGTAGTGGGTTGAATGTGGTTCCCCTGCCCCAATATGTCCACATCCTAATCCCCAGAACCTGTGAATGTTACCTTATTTGGAAAAAGGGTCTTTGTAGATATAAATAAGCAAAGTGTCTTGAGATGAGGAGATCATCCTGGATTATCCGGGTGGTCCTGAAATCTAATGACAAGTGTCCTTACAAGAGAAAGACAGAGGGGGATTTGAGACAGACGGAAGAAGAGGACAAGAGGAGGCCACAAATGAAGGAGTATTGACAGCCTCCAGAAGCGGGAAGAGGCAAGGAAGGACTCTCCCCTAGAGCCTCCAGAAGGAGGGCAGCCCTATCCATTACCTTCATTTTGAACTCCTGGTCATCAGAACTATGAGAGAATAAATTCCTATTGTTTTAAGCCATCCACAATGTGTAATACGTAATTCATTACAGCAGCTACAGCAAATGAATACAAGGCCCTTGTGATAATCCCAGTGCAAGAGATCTCTCCCTCAGCTCTTTTCCATGAATTCTGGATCCTGACTGCCTAACGGAGGTCACCTCGATTAGCCAACAAGCCACTCAATCTCAACTTCAAATAGTAAACGTTATGCCTCCTTTCCTCAGATTCTGCCCCATGTCCTGAATTCCCTATTTTAGTTGATGGTATGTCATTCTTTTTAGAGTTTGATTCTGATTAGTTTTATGTACTACTCATTCCCAAGCAGAGTAAAGCACTGTCTTTTTTTTCCCCCATAGGACCTTGCGTATAGATCTTTAATAACATTTATTATGTTTTATTACATTTTTGTCTCTTTCACTACACACTCTGGAGGGCAGGGACTGTATTTTGTTTATTTATGTTGTGGTCTTAGCAACTGGCGTATTGCCTGTTTAGAGTATAGGCTTAATATGATTTGATGATTTACAAAATAAATGATCCATCTCCCTAGTCACACAAGCCAGGAGTCTTGGAGATGTTCTTGGTTCTAAATGCCTCATTAACCCCTATATTTAATTGGTCATTTAGTTCAATTCACTTTACTTTCCAAATATCTTTTGTATCAGTTTTACACCGTCCATCCTCACTGTCATCAACTTGGTTTTCACAACTGTTCACTTGTACCATTTCAAAGTCTCTTGCTCCCTCCAGTTCTAACCTTCTATGGTCTATTCACTATATGGCCACGAAGATGAGGTTTTAAACATGTACATTTGATCATATCACTTCCTGTTGAAATGACTTTGATGACTTTCAAAGACCTTATCTAACATACAAGATTTTTCATGATTTGGCCATTTTCCTGTATGTCCTTATAATACATCTGTTTTGAGCTACTTGTCTTCATTCATGTAAATCTGTATACCTATTTCTTGATCACGGAGCACTGGTGATAGGCTCTCAGGGCAGGGAGATTTAAAAGACACGATTCCTTTGGGCGCCTGGGTGGCTCAGTTGGTTAAGCGACTGCCTTCGGCTCAGGTCATGATCCTGGAGTCCCGGGATCAAGTCCCGCATCGGGCTCCCTGCTCGGCAGGGAGTCTGCTTCTCCCTCTGACCCTCCTCCCTCTCATGCTCTCTGTCTCTCACTCTCTCTCTCTCAAATAAATAAATAAAATCTTAAAAAAAAATAAATAAATAAAAGACACGATTCCTATCCTCATTGAATTCCTAGTTGCATATCAGAGACTAATTTTAAATATTATAACTGTTACAATAAAATTGATTACAACAGTGATATAAACATTTGAAAATAATATGTAACCTACATTGGGGGATGGAATTGTCAGACACAGCCCCTGGTAGGAGTTATCCAAAGGGATGAGTGGGAGTTGGCCAGGTAAAGAAGGACAAGTCAGATTTTAAATTTTTTTCCAGTTAGAGGGAACTACATATGCAAAGAGAAAAAGTGCCTTGTTAGGGAAAATGGTTGTGTGAGCCTGTCTGTATGAGTTGGTAGTGATAAGACTGCAATTACTAGAAGGGGCCAGATCAGGAACTATGTTGTATACCAGGTTAAGGGGGTTGCATGTTATATTCAAGGCAGTGAAGAGTTACTGAAAGATGTAAGTGCGTAAGTGGAATGATCATATTTGTGTTTTAGGGAAATAGTTCTGGGAGGAATCTAATGAGTGGATTGGGTAGAGCAAGAATGGAGATAATGGAAGACCTTGACAATGATCCACTGATATATTATGAGAACCTGAATTATGTCAGTAGCAGGGAGCCAGAGAAGAAGGTATAAATTTGAAAGGTAGAAATACTAGTATTGATGCCTGACCATATGGGTCAGGGAGAAGGATGAATCAAGGGTGACTCTTAGGTTTCTGGTTTGGGAGAAGAGAAAAATGCAAGGAATATATATGAAGAGGGTATTGGAAAGAAGATGATCACACTGAACTAAGATACTCAATGGACATCAAAATGGAGAGATGAGTGCACAATTAGATATAATGATTTGGAGCCCAGAGCGCTCATTTTGGTTTCAGATATATATATTTTGGAGTTACTGGCATATAGGCATTATTTGATGTCCTGGAGATGATATAATACCAGTTTAGGAAACGTATTTGTGTGAGAGGAGGAGCTAAGAAGAGAGGCTTTTTGAAAGTCTGAGAACCTTAAAACTTAAGAGATGACTGAAGGAAGAGGAGAAAGTAGAGGGACAAGAAAGGAGAAAAACCATGAAAGGGTCTTAAAAGCCAACTGAGGAGCCAGCTGAGGGGCTCCAGCTGAGGGGAGCCAGCTGAGGAGGACAGAATGACACAGGGAGATGCCCTCCAGAGTTAGGTGTGGCAGGGAAGTCCAGTAACAAAAATTTTTAAATTTTCTTTCCATCTGGCAACAAGAAGGTCTTTCATGATGTTGGTGATAGCAGTGTCAGGAGAGGGTGAGGATAGAAACTGGCTGACAGCAGTGGTTTGAAGAGCAGATGAAGTGTTTACAAATTGAGCCCATAACATTGTAGACAAGTTTTTCAAGCAGGAAATAGGCATTAGAGAGAATGATATAGAGTTGTAGCTACAAGAAACAAGAGGGTCAAGGAGAAGGCTTTTCAAACAGAAAAAGTGGGAAGAATATTTATATGCTGAAGGAAAAGAGAGAGAGAGAGAGAGCTAGGGATACAGTCAAGAAGGGATAATTAATTTAATGATATCCCTAAAGACATGGAAGAAGAATTAGATACAGAGCTCAGGGGAAAATACATAACCAGAATTTTCCAGGGAAAATAATAACTAAAGAATAGGGAGACAACAACTTACAAGGCCTGGATATGAGCATGAGAGCTAATTAAAATAAAGATACATCTAACTCATTTTATTAGAATCTGAGAAAGAAAAATGTCAACAATTTCTCCTGAAAGTGAAAATATAGGATGCAACAATGCTAAACTAAAATAATGGTAAATATATAAATATAAAATGCAAGATATTATTGTTATTATTTTTTAAAGATTTATTTATTTATTTGAGAGAGAGAGAGAGAGCGAGCGAGCATGTGAGTGGGGGGAGGGCCAGAGGGAGAAGGAGAGAGAATCTCCAGCAGACTCCACACTGAACTCTGAGCCTGATGCTCACGACCCTGAGATCATGACCTGAGCTGAAACCAAGAGTGGGACGCTTAACTGAGCCACCCCAGGCACCCCTAAAATGTAAAATATTATGAATAAAAACTGACAAGTAATGATGGTAGGGCTGAGGATTAAACATGTTCTAAATTAAATAAGATAGCTTAAAAGATTTTGACTAACTCCCACTCAGTCTTATGGTCTTAGCTTAGATGTAGCTTCTTTCATAAAATGTTCTCTGAACATTTTAGTCAAGATGGGGTCTCTTTTATGGGTATCTGTAGCATCTTTTGCTTTTCTTTAATTGTCTTTAAAATACTGTGTTGTAAATACCTGTTCACTTGCTTTTATTTCAACTAGATTTTAAGATGCATATGGACAAAGGCTAGGTTTATCATTTTTGGCATTTGATTTTCAAATTTTATCACAGTGGTTGGCATAGAGTAAGGGCTCAATATGTATTTGTTGACTGAATATATGAGTTTCACTTCTGATTCTGAAGTTTGTATTTACAGGTTAAAATTTTTTTAAAACATAAACATAACTATTTATAGCATTTTAAAAAATAGGACATATTTTCCTATATATTAAGACTAGCATAGAGAGCTGACTGATGTGGTAAAGAATAAATAAGAAATGATTAAAAAACAGCATTAAAGGATAGAATTAATATGAAATATATACATTATAACAATATTTACAAATGAGTTAAACTTCTTTATTAAAAGAACAAAAAGTTCATGTAGGATTTTTAAAAAGATTTATTGATTTATTTTAGAGAAAGAAGATGAGAGAGAGAGAGAGAGAGAGAGAGAGAGAGAGAGAATGAGTGGGGGAGGGGCAGAGAGAGAAAATCCCGAGCAGACTCACTGCTGAGCACAGAGCCTGACTCAGGGGTCTATCCCACGACCCATGAGATCATGACGTGAGATCATGACCTGAACGAAACCACCAGTTGGGTGCTTAGCCAACTGAGTCACTCAGGAGCTCCTCATGTAGGATTTTAAAAAGTCATCAAGATAATGTTGAAAAAAGATACCATTCAAGAAAAATCACCCAAAAAATTAAAAGTTAAAGAATAAGCAAAGGTCAGTGCAAACAAACAGAAAGTGGGCATCTAAAGCAAAACCATGACCAATCTACATTGATAAAGGGTAAGATTCACATTTTGTCATCCCCTGTTCACCTATGTCTATCCCTTTATGTATGTGTATATTTAATTAATGAGTTATTGCTGTTGTTATTTATTTATTTATTTAAGATTTTATTTATTTGAGAGAGAGAGTGAGGGGGAGAGAGAGAGCACAAGCAGAGGGTGGAGGAGCAGAGGGAGAGGGAGAAACAGGCTCCCCACTGAGCAGGGAGCCTGATGTGGGGCTGGATCGCAGGACCCTAGGATCATGACTTGAGCTGAAGGCAGACGCTTAACCAACTGAGCCACCCAGGTGCTCGAGTTATTGCTGTTGTGTGTGTTGTTGTTTTTTTGTTTGCTTGTTTTTAGAGAGGGAGGAGAGGGAGGAGGAGAGAGGGGGAGGGGAGGGAGAGAGAGAACCTTAAGTAGACTCCATGCCCAGTATGGAGCCCTACGTGGAGCTGGATCTCACAACCCTGAGATCATGACCTGAAATCAAGAGTTGGACACTTAACTGACTGAGCCACCCAGCAGCCCCTGCTGTTGTGTTTTAAACCATGTTCTAGATATCTAGACATCTATCTAGGTATTCTTTCACTAATAACCACTTAAATAACATAGATATTAGAAATTTTTGTATTCTGTAAACAGAGACCATATTCATAAAACATTAAAGCATGATCACATATTAGAACACATAAACTTCATACGTTATTAAAAAAAGCAGAAATTTACAGGACACAATCCCTGAACATACTTAGTAAAAAAGGAAATATAAACAATGTAAGTTTGACTTAAAAACTCAATCACTTGGAGGGCCGCCTGGGTGGTTCAGTTGGTTAAGTGTCCGACTCTTGGTTTAGGCTCAGGTCATGATCTCAGGATTGTGAGATGGAGCTCCGTGTCAGATTCCATGCTCGGTGGGGAGTCTGCTTGGGATTCTCTTCCTCTGCTCCTCCCCTGCTAGAGCACTCTCTCTCGCTCAAGTAAATGAATGAAACTTTTTTTTTTTTTAAAGACTCAGTTACTTGGTAATTAAAAAAAATTATCCTGAGTAGCTTCGGGTCTAAAGGAAAACAAAATTGCAATTATAGGATAATGAGAATAGCATGACAGCCAAAATCATGACTGTACTTGAGAATTTTAAATGTGTTATTTATTAAAGAAGAAAAATGAAGGTTAAACAGGCTGAGTGTTAATATAAGAAGTTAAAATAGGGCAGTATAGGAATTTAAGGAAATCAGTAGGATAGAACAAAAAAGATTAAAGCAGAAAATTATGAATTTAAAAACAAATTCTAGGAAATACATTTAAAACACAGTCCGTTGAAATGGCCAATTATTAGACAGATCTGAAAGAAAACAATAAGAGCAACAGGAGAGGGAGACACACATTATAAATGAAAATGATAATAACCACTAATATATGAATAATTTTTCCCAAATCATTTATAAATATGATGCATTTCAGTTAGAGTTGTAAAACTTTCAGTGGCAGATTTGACAAAATGATGTTAAAGTCATCTGTAAAACTAATGTTTTCTAAAGTTAAAAAACAAGTAAAATAGACATTGTTTAGTTAAACATGATGATATGTAAACATTATTTTAAAAAGTGGGAAAATGATAAACACAAAATTGAGGACTGTGGTTACCTCCAGGTGTGTGGTAGGAGAATAGAATGGGGAGGATAAGGGAAAATGTAAGTTAATGTTAATGTTCTCAATCTTGGCCTAGGTGATGGATTTTTTTTCAATTTTAAAAATTTAAATTTGAATTTTTTTTATTGGTGTGCTCTACGCCCAGTGTGGGCCTACTGTGGCAGTATGTGGGCAGAGGGAGAAGCAGACTCCCCATTGAGCAGGGAGGCTGATGCTGGGCTCGATCCCAGGACCCTGGGATCATGACCTGAGCCAAAGGCAGACACTTAATCAACTGAGCCACCCAGGTGCCCCACAACACACACTCTTTGGCTTGGCATATTCAAGTTTTTTCTCCATTTTAGAAAGATTTTTCTGTATTGTATCTTTGAATATTTTTTTTGAATATTTTTAATAGAAGATATTTTGCTGGATTTAAGAGGATGGGTAAATATTACCCATTTCTTTCTCTCCCAAATTTGAAAGCAAGCAAGCAAACCTAGGAGACAGGTTAATGGAATTTAATATCATTATTGAAAAGCTGGAAAATATGACTTGAGAGCTGAGGTCAAGGGGATTTATGATATTCCTCCATCCACCCTGCTCCTTGGCTGTAAAGTACCACTTGTGCTTATTTGAATCTCTCTCCCCCACTGTAAAATCCCATTGATGTGGTCCCTATACTTGTCACTATGGTCCTGAATAAAGTCTGACTAACCATCTTTAAGGAGGGTCATTGAATATTTTCTTTCATTAACAGGGTTACTTCAATGTTAGTGGGGGTTTTTCTGCTTCAGACACCAATTATGCCATACTATGTTTACGTAGATTTCATCATTTTTAGGTTCTCTCTGATTGCTTTAATCTCTTTTTCATCTGTCTTCAGCATGACTGTCTCTATCTTTCCTCCATGTCAATTATTCTGTCTGTATCCATGTGTAATAGTCTCCTGTTTGAAAATCCACCCATCAGGTCTTTGATAATCGTGTTTAGGTCCTCAAATAGTCTCATTAAATCTGCAATCTTCTCATCTTCTTCTTTAAAAAAAATCTATCTTTGAGCAAATTTGTTAATGTTCTAAATAATTTGAAGCACTTGGGAATTTTTCCCCCTTAGGTTACACATATTTTTTCCTGTCTTCTATATGCTAATTTCTTCCCCTCTTTCCCTCAATCCTTCCTTCTTTCCCCCCTTTCCTTCCTTCCTTGCTTTCTTTTTTCCTTCCTCTGTTAGCTTGCAGACTTGCCATGCCATCCTTTTTCCAGATTAAGCATGCTTAGGTGGCTCTGCCACAACATTTTATTTAATCTGGTAGAGTGTGGGAGGATTCTTGACCTCTCTTTGCACCTTACCTTTGACATATGTACTTCCTCCGTTGCTGCACAGTTTGAGTACTGAATTTTTGGTGATCCTTCTACTTTTTGTGGCACCAAAACACAATGGCAGCCAGGAGGAAGCACTCAAGCTAAGCTCTCACCATTATTAGAACACCTGAGCTCTGCTGTCACTTCCAAGATTGTATAAACCAGTGGAACCACTCCAGGATCTACTCTACCTAGTTGGGGGTTGTATTCCATTCCTGGGAAAGAATATCTTTGCATTTCAGGTGGGATCCTCAATTTGGTATGTGTAGCCCTGGGATCTTGTTTTCTGACAATTTTTCACAAATTTCTCTCTAGAAGTCATTTGTCGTATTCTTGACTTAGAGGAAGGGAAAGATGATATCTCCACCCCTTTGCATTTAGCCTTTTAAATGTTGGTATGGCTGACAGAATGTCCCTGTCCCCTGCCAAGGATGTCTATGCCTTAATCTCTGGAACCTGTGAATATGTTATGTTACATGGCAAAGAAGTCTTTGCAGATGACCATTAAATAGGGAGATTATCCTGGATTATCCAAAATGGCCCAATCTAAATACATGAGCATTGAAAAGCAGAGACTTTCTCTAACTGGAGGCAGAAGAGATGTGGCAAAAAAAGAAGTCAAAGAGATTCAAACCATGATGAGGACTCAACAGGAATTCTCTGGTTTGAAGATGGAAGGGCAACATGACGAGGAATTCTGGTGGTCTTACAGAGCTGAGAGAAGCTCCCAGTTGACAGCCAGGAAGGAAACAGGGACCTTACCTCTGCCTGAATAACTGAATTCTGTCGATAGCCTGAATGAGTTTGGAAACAGACTCCCTCGTCAGAACATCCAGATAAAGGTCCAGCTTGACAACAAGTTTATCTCAGCCTGTGAAACTCAGGCCAGAGGAACCAGCTGAGCTCACCAGACTCCTGACCTGCGGGACTGTGAGTTAATAGATTTGTGTTGTTTTAAGCTGCTAAATTGTGCTCATTTGTTATGGCAACTATAGAAAATGAGCACATGGAGGTATTAGTAAGAAATGTCATGCTTTTGATGACTGACTAGCCTGTGATCAGGATGTGAAGGGTAAAGGTAGGACTCATCATGCTGTGCTACCTGATTCTGCTTTAAGTTCTTTTTCTTGGACACCTTTTCTTTGGAAATTAATATATTTAGACTCTGCCCCCCCTTCTTTTTGAGTACTACTGGTGAACTTATTTTGTTAATTTTGACATAAGTGTACTTTAATTCATGTGGTATTGCAAGAGAGAGAATCAGTATAGCTTCATTCAGCCATCTGAATCCAGAAATCTCTTGAGAGTGAAGGAACATTCCATGAGTCTAGAATAAAACACATTAGCAAAAATAAAGATTATTTGAAAATAAAATGAAATGTGTGTGTGTGTGTGTGTGTGTGTGTGATAGTTACTTATATTTGTCAACTAGACCATAGGATGCCCAGATAAATATCTTAAAAATTATTTCTGGGGGTGTTGCCAGAAAAGATTAGCATTTCAATTCATAGACTGAGTAAAGCAGATTGCTCTCCCCAATTTGGATGAGCATCATCCAATCTTTTGAGCACCTCAATAGAATAACAGGTGGGATAAGGAATAATTTGCTATCTCTGCTTGACTGATGACGTGGGACGTTAGTCTTCTTCTGCCCTTGGACTAGACTTACACCATCAGTTCTCCTGATTCTCAGACCTTTGGACTTGGAATGAAACTATATCACTGGCTTTCTGGGGTCTCCAGCCTGCAGATGACAGATTGTGGGACTTCTCCATAATCACAAGAGCAATGCCTTATGACTATCTATCTATCTATCTATCTATCTATCTATCTATCTATCTATCTATCTATGTATCATCTATCATCTCCAATTGGTTCTGTTTCTTTGGAGGATCCTGACTGATACACTGTACGTATATGTTTATATGTACACAAACATATGACATGATATAATTTTAGGTTACTCATATACTAAAGCTGAAAATATAGGTTGTAAAATATTTTTGATCTTCTTGCTGGAAAGGAAAAGTATAAAAGGCAGTATTACTGTCACTTTGAAGAGAACATCAATAGTATATTGATCTATTGGTGACAGAAATGAAAACACTCATCTTGGTGACAGGAATGAAAATTGGAATACAAGAATAAATGTCTTGAAAAGACCTAGATTTTATTGTTTGGTCTTTTAGTTTTTTAATCCTCTGAAAATGCTCTAGACACCATCTCATGTCAGGTGCAATGTCCAACGTTGAGGAGTCAATGATGAGCAAGGGAGACATTATGCCTACCTTTTTGGAGCACTTGTGGAAGCCCAGGAGAGCCTGTTCAGTCATGAAATCAGCAAGGATGGATTTGTATTGATAGGAATATGGTTGACACAGGCACTCTTCTAGATTCTTGGGCTGAACCCGTGTTCCTGCTCTAGGGTGTACTGGGAAATATCAGTCACTAAATAAATCTCATGGAGTATATGAGAGTCTATGGGAATATGCAGTAGGGGCTACACCCAATCAGTAGCCAAATGGATATTTCTTTGAGGAAACCTGTAAGAGAGATGATGATAGAAATTAGCGAGTAGACAGGGGAGTCCTGGAGAGCCTGCCAGGCAGAGGCAGGAGCAAGGTGGAAGACCTGGGAGAAACAAGGGCCTGGTAAAGTAATAGGGCTGGTAGATGTTTTGTATGGAGAAAGGGGGTGGAGTGAGGTGGGGCTAATTGTTGGACAAAAGGTCAGTAGTTACAAGGTAATACCATTTTTTCAGTCTTGATCAGTTACCACAATAACTTAAGGAATTGGACGATAAGCCTGATTTTTATTTTTATTTTTCTGGATTTATTGAGATATAATTGACATATAACATTGTATAAGTTTAAAGTGTACAACATAATGATTATATATATATATATATATATATCAAAATGATTATCACAATAAGGTTAGTTGACACATCCATCATCTCATATAGCAGCAATTTTTGTGTGTTTATGCGGTGAGAACTTTTTTTTTTAAGATTTTATTTATTTATTTGACAGAGAGAGACACAGCGAGAGAGGGAACACAAGCAGAGGGAGTGGGAGAGGGAGAAGCAGGCTTCCCGTGGAGCAGGGAGCCTGATGCGGGGCTCGATCCCAGGGCCCTGGGATCATGACCTGAGCCGAAGGCGGACAGTTAACAACTGAGCCACCCAGGCGCCCTGAGAACTTTTTTTTTTTTTTTAAGATTTTACCTATTTATTTGACAGAGAGAGACAGAGCGAGAGAGGGAACACAAGCAGGGGGAGTGGGAGAAGGAGAAGCAGGCTTCCCATGGAGCAGGGAGCCCGATGTGGGGCTCGATCCCAGGACCCTGGGATCATGAACTGAGCCGAAGGCAGACGCTTAACAATTGAGCCACCCAGGTGCCCCTGAGAACTTTTAATATATGCTCTCCTAGTAACTTTCAAATATACAATACAGCATCGTTAATTTTGTCATCAAGCTGTACATGATGTCTCCAGAACTTATTTATCTTATCACTGGAAATGTGTATCCCTTGACCACCTTCACCCATTTTCTCTATCCCTTCAACCCTCCACCTCTGGCAACCACCCATCTATTCCCTGTTTCTATGCATTTGGTTTTTTTAGGTTCCACATGTAAGTGAGATTGTACAGTATTTGTCTTTCTCAGACTTATTTCACTTAGTATAATGCCCTCAAGTTTCATCCATGTCATTACAAATGACAGGATTTCTTTTTTTAAATTTTTAAAAATTATTTATTTTTTATTTATTTGACAGAGAGAGAGACAGCGAGAGAGGGAACACAAGCAGGGGGAGTGGGAGAGGGAGAAGCAGGCTCCACGTGGAGCAGGAAGCCCGATGCGGGGCTCGATCCCAGGACTCTGGGATCATGACCTGAGCCGAAGGCAGACGCTTAATGACTGAGCTACCCAGGCACCCTCGGATATCTTTTTTTTTTAAATATTTTTTTTTTTTTTTAAAGATTTTATTTATTTGACAGAGAAAGACACAGCGAGAGAGGGAACACAAGCAGGGGGAGTGGGAGAGGGAGAAGCAGGCTTCCAGCGGAGCAGGGAGCCCGACGCGGGGCTCGATCCCAGGACCCTGGGATCAGGACCTGAGCCGAAGGCAGACGCTTAACGACTGAGCCACCCAGGCGCCCCTAAAAATATTTTATTTATTTATATGAGAGAGAGAGTGAGCATGAGCAGGGGGAGGGGCAGAGGGAGAGGGAGAAGCAGACTCCCTGCTGAGTAGGGAGCCAGACATGGGGTTTGATCCCAGGACCCTGGGATTATTACTTGAGCTGAAGGCAGATGCTTAACTGACTGAGCCACCCAGGTGCCCCAGACTTCTTTCTTATGGTTGAATACAATTCCATTGTATATATATTGCATATATGTTATATATATGTACATATAATAAATGCAGTGTATATGTGATATGTAATTATATATATAAAATAAATGTGGTATGTCTATCTATATTTCTATATATCACATTTTCTTTATCCATTCTGATAGACACTTGGGTTGTTTCCATATCTTGGCTATTGTAAATAATGTTGCAATGAACATGGGGGGTGCAGATACCTCTTTAAGATAGTAACTGAATTTTCTTCAGATATATATCCAGAAATGGAATTGCTGGATCATATAGTCATTCCATTTTTTAGTTTTGGAGGAACCTCCATACTGTTTTCATAGTGGCTGCACCAGTTTACATTCCCACCAAGAGTGCACAAGGGCTCCCTTTTCTTCACATCCTTGCCAGCATTGTTACAGCTTTCTTATCTTTTTGATAATAGTCATTCTAACAGGTGTGAGGAGATACCTCATTGTGGTTTTGATTTGCATTGCCCTGATGGTTACTGATGTTGAGCACCTCTTAACATACTTGTTTATGTTCTTTCTTCCTTCCTTCCTTCCTTCCTTCCTGTCTTCCTTCCTTCCTTCCTTTCTCTCCCTCTCTCTCTCCCTCCCTCCCTCCCTTCCTTCCTCTTTCTTTTAAATATGTATTTATTTATTTAAGTGAGAGGGAGAGAGAGAAAGAGTGTGAGTGGGGGGAGGGGCAGAGGGAGAGGGAGAGAATCTCCAGCAGACTGCCTGCTGAGCGTGGAGCCCAACATGGGGCTCAATCCCAGGACCCCAAGATCATGATCTGACCCCAAATCAAGAGTCGACTGCTTAACCAACTGAGCCATCCAGGCGCTCCTCCTTTTTTTTTTAAACACATAATCTTCACCAGACAGGTTTTATTCACACTCAAAAGAATGGGAAAGTTCAGGGGAGATGATGCTAAGATGAGCCTCTGGATCACGTGTTATCATCATGTTGTGTGACTGGACCCCAGAATGTGGTTGCTAACTGCCCCATATTCCTTTATTCACTAATTTTTTCATTTTTTCAACAAACATTTATTGAATACCCTGTTTGTTCTTTTATTTGGTCTTAATTCTTGGGCACAGTTCTGTGTTAGTTTTTGATTACTGCCTAACAAAATGCCACAAATTTAGTGGCTTAAAACAACACAAATTTATGATTTCATAGTTCTATAAGTCAGAAGTCTGACACCAGGCTAAAGTCAAAGTGTTGGTAGGACTACATTTCTTCCTTGAGGTTCTAGGGGAGAATCTGTTTCTTTGCTTTGTCTAGCTTCTAGAGGCTCATATTCCTTGGCTTGGGGGCCTCCTTTCCATCTTCAAAGCCAACAACATAGCATCTCTCTGACTCCATTTCCCTTGTCACATCTCTTTCTCTTACTCCCTTCCTATTGTTTTTTCCACTTTTAAAGACCCATGTGATGACATTGAGTCTACCCAGCTAATCCAGGAAATCTCCCTATTTTAAGGTCATCTGAATAGCAATCTTAATTCCATGTGCAACCTTAATTCTTTTTGTCATGTAATGTCACATATTCACAGGTTCTAGGGATTAGAACACGGACATCTTTGGGAGGCCATTATTCTGTTTACCACATGATCTCTTGGAATCTTCTCCTTGTCTTTTTTTACTGGGTGACACAAAACCCTGATTTCTTGGTTTTTTCCCCTCTAGACATTTTTCTAGAAGAGTTGATCTCTTGTCTGTGGTCCCCTCATCCCATCCTTCATCCCTTCAGCACCTCACACACTGAGCTGACTCCCAGGCCTGACATTTTCTGGTCTATTTTTCCCATCATCTATTATCAACCACAGTTTTGCATTCTAAGCACATCTTATCCTTTGTGTTTGGGCAAGGGACCCTATTAACTTCTTCGTAATGTTGAGAGTTGCATAGTTACAATGTAGAGAGTTAATCACAGTGAGTGATTCTAATGAGCCCTCCTATGGTTTTTAGCTATAGGAAAAGACAGATATTGCCCTTCTGCATGGCGTTATGCAGTAATAGCTACTGTTCTTAAAATTTCAATGTTAGCGGGGCGCCTGAGTGGGTCAGTCGGTTAAGCGTCTGCCTTCGGCTCAGGTCATGATCCCAGGGCCTTGGGATCGAGCCCTGCATGGGGCTCACTGCACAGCGGGGGGCCTGCTTCTCCCTCTCCCTCTGCCTGCCGCTCTGACTATCTGTGCTCTCTCTCTCTCTGTCAAATAAATGAATAAAATCTTAAAAAAAAAAAAAATTTCAATGCTAGCTCATTCATTCCTTTATTTTTCAATTAGCTTTACCACAGTAAGAACAATGTTAGAGATGAATTATGAAGAAGGATTTATAGAACCAGAGAGTATGAGAAACAGTGCACATTATCGTTTTACATTTTTACAAGGTGTGCAAAAAACTTAGAATCAAGGGGATTCTCTCTATTTGTACTTAGAGGACAAGTTAGTAGAGAAAATAATTTTAAAGAGAAAATGCCAGCCAAATAAACTATTATTATTATTATTTAAAGATTTTATTTATTTACTTAAGAGAGAGAGAGAGAGATAGCATGAGTGGGAGGAGGGTCAGAGGGACAAGCAGACTCTCCGCTGAGAACAGAGCCCAATGTGGGGCTTGATCCCATCAAGGCCTGAACTGAAGTCATACACTCACCTGACTGAGCCACCCATACACCCCCAAATAAACTATTAATCATGTGAAAGCAGTGAAGAAGCTTTTAGCTTCTACTTATAAACGTAACAACTTAGGTGAAAATTTCACAACAAATCATAAAACCTATTGAGTTCATGGCTGAAGAGGTTTTCAGCTGTATGAAAATATTTTGTTATACAGTTTAGATATTTTATTCAATTCTACTAGGAACCTAAATTTACAATATAGATGGGAAAAATGACCTAAAGGCACACTGATGATACGCACTTTCTGAAATGGCAACCTGACCAATTTGGTTATAGACTATTTTAATTACAGTTAATATGCATTTTCCTTTAATTTTTATTCCATAGGCAAACACTATTCATTCTTATAAATTAAGCTCTTAAATCTTAAATTTGTTGTGGACAAACACTAAACATACCTAGAAATGTTTAAATTTTCTTTCTACAAAACCAGTTTTAAGGTTCTCTAAAATGTACAATAATATTTCACTGAAAAGTGATAAATGAGGAAAAGTGATAAAATAATATGTACTTTCATGGTTTTTGAAAATTTTCCTTTTTAAAAAATATGTCAGGATATCAGCAGGAATGATGTACCTACTGCAACAAGTACTAGATGAAGAAAGTAGAGCTGGTTTTGTTTCTTTGATGACTTGTAGGCTGAATTATCTACCTCTGAGACTAAAGCCAGGCTTCATAACCAGAAGAGGTGGAAGGATAGAAAATCTTTAATGGACTTTCAATTCATTTTGCCAATAAACAGCAGTTTGGAAACGAGTTAAGTTAAACCTTGAAAATGGAATGTCTCAACATGACCTCTCAGAAACCTACTGACTTGCATTTGTCCTTCCAGCAAATGAATTCCGTTTGGTGGTGGTGGTGGGTGTTTGATTTTACGGAAGTTTGAAATCCTGAGGGTACTAGAGAACAGTTGGAGCAATCTGTGTTATTAGATTTGTTTTTTTTCTCCTAAAGATCAAAACTGAGCTATAGATTTATGACCAGCTCTCTTAGGCACTCAGGTGGATTTGTTTTTGCCTGGCTGGCTCAGTTGAGTAGATGAAATTGCAACATAATACAACACATTTTAAAAACATCTAAGTAACTAAGGCACTTCAGTGAGAATCTTAGTGCTCCTGAAGTCCAAATCAGCCATTGTAATTTGCTTGTAACATTGGCAACAAATTCAATTAGTGAATATTTACATCTGACAGATCTAATGTGCTTCTTTACAAGTATAATATATTAGGAAGAGAAAGACTTTTATTCAGAATCTTTTTTATCCAATTTGAAACATGCTCAAATTTTCAGAGCCCTGGGTTGAACATGCTTCAAGTGGTCATTGACAGGTCCTAAAGTTATCGGATATCTGGGAGCAGGGAACAAATAAGACATGATATGAAATATGTATATATAAAAGAATGGAAAATGTAGTCCTTTATTTTTTAAGGTATTGACAGAGTCTATTTAAAGAGCTAGTATTTAAGAAAGAACATGAGCAGTAAGGAGAGGGGATTTTTTTTTTTTTTAATGTGTGTGTGTGTTATGTTGCAGTAATGAGAGAAATCTAAATCACATTTCCTGTAATGTCCTGAGATCGAATGTTATATACTTGACTTTAAAAAAAGCACATGTTCAGAAAAAGAAACCAACACGTATTCTATGCTAAGGAATGAGAGGGTTGGGACTTTGAGACACGCTTCAGAGAACAATGTGGGTGGGGAGTTTTTAAAATGAATTATCCACTTGCAACGTATTCAGAAAATTTTGATCAAGACAGTCCTTTGATTTTAGTAACACATGGGATTTCACACTTTCTCTGAGCAATTCAAGTTTCCTTCTCAGAATCTTTTGACTGCTTAGCTTGAATTGTATCATGTTATAAATTGAAAATTTTGTGAGCTAGAATGTAAAATGATTCTCAAAAATAAAATAGAAAAACAGTTTTAACAATAAAATTTTTGGTTTGAGATTTGAAAATTCTTATTCAATGTCGTACTCAGTGGAAGAGAAAAGACTTCCCATGTAGATAAAACAGATTCTAGGGCATCACTCTTCCATCCATGCTTAAAGCCCATATACAGGAGAAGATGGAAAGTCAGAGATTGAATTTTAAAATTAATTAGTAAAAATGCCTCCTATGTATGTAATTAAAAATTCAAGTATAGAAAATTGTGTTAGGTATTTGGAGAACAGCATAAGACACAAAAGTAATTGGTGAAAAATGAATTAGTATCAATACAAAAATAAAAATCATAGGATTTAATGGATCTTATTGTAGGAAACCTATCATTACTTGTCAATGTAAAGAATTTAAAGCATAGGAATATATATTGGTTCTCTTCTAACTAACACTTTAAAATGTACTTAGTATAAACTAGAGTTCTGTTGGGTGAAAACCTAAGTTAGTGTAAAACATTACCGTTTGACTAAGATACTTGGACATTTTGGATAGTTTTGTTTCTGTACACCTCTTTCTTCCTAAAATTCCACTTAAAGAAAAATGCTTCTGGGAGTAGTAAGCAATTGTATTCTTAATTTAAATATTTACTTTAGAAAAGATGATTTGAATTTTACTCATAAATGAGTTTTGAAAGTGCTTGATCTTACAACAATCGGGCATGAGTCAACATGGATTTTTGACAAATAAATCCCGTCAAATGAATCAACTTTTTAAAAGCTGAAATAATCACGGTCATAGATACACCTCCTACGTACTTAAAAAAAACAAAAAACAAAACCTGTCTAGACGATTTGATTTTAGCATTCCTGGAATATAGTAGTAACACCTACCATTTGCTGGGCAACTACTTTATGCGATACTTTTCCAGGAAATTTTCATGGTTTTTCATTAAATTCTCAAAAAGTTATGGGGCAATTATCTTCATATTACAGTTAAAGAAAATGAGGTCTCAGAGTTAAGTGACTTGTCCCAGATCATACTGTAAATGGCAGAGGCAGAGTTGGAATATAAGGGTCTTTTCCTGAATACCCTGTTCTTTGCCTCACCCTTCAGCTGCCTTCCCAAGGCCAAAGACAGCACTGGCTCTTAGGATGACCAACTGTCCCAGGATTCCCAGGAAAGAGGGATTCCAAGAATATGGGACTTTTAGTGCTAAGCTTGAGAAAGTCTTGGGCAAACCCAGGCGAGTTGGTCTCTTTATCAGTAGTGTGTTCTTACAGCTAGTGCATGCTTAGTACGGCCATGCTGTTCTACTAGAAGCTTTCTATCCCTACTGAATTATCAGCACCAGTGAGGCTATTTCTCTAACCAGTAAGATAAAACTCAGAGAGCTGCCTCCTGGAATAGCTGGAAAACTGTGCTGGCCAGCTCTTGACACATAGGAAGAATTAAGCCTGCTCTTTATTAATCCATCCTAATTTTTAGCATAAATCTTAGATACAATTCTGAAACATTTTATCACACTCCAGAACTCTACAAAGTGAAAGAGACTATTAATCAAGGATGCTTTTGCATTTTTTGTCTCTATTGAAAGGGGAATGGGGGTGTTCTCTGATTAAAATGCCGTCCTTGTTCATATAGCGGGCCACTTACCAGTCCTTTACTTTTCAGTCTAATCCTTTTCCTTGTGACCATTCTCACATCTTTTTCATCTGATAGGTTTTTTTTTTTTTTTCAGTAGCATCATAAGTTTCTTGATGGTGGAATGCATATCTTTAGGTCAGCATAATAGGTAAAATCAGACTCTGGGGACAGACCACTGATTTCTAGCTATTGACTAAGAGCAAAATTACTAAACTTCCCTGTTTCTGGTTCCTTTATCTTTAAAATAGGGACAATAATAGTTCTTACCATTCAAGGTTATTGGGGAGATTAAGTGAGTTATTTATGTTAAGCACTTACAATAATACCTGGCACAAAGGAAGTGGATTAATCATGTTGACTTTTTAAAAAGATTATTTATTTATTTAAATTCAATTAACCAACATACAATACATTATTAGTTTCAGATGTAGTGTTCAATGATTCAGCAGTTGTGTATAACACCCAGTGCTCATCACATCATATGCCCTCCTTAATTCCCATCACCCAGTTATCCCATCCTCCCACCCACCTCCCCTTCAGAAACCCTCAGTTTTGTTTCCCAGAGTCCAGAGTCTCTCATGGTTTGTCTCACTCTCTGATTTCTTCCCATTCAGTTTTCCCTCCCTTCCCCTATGATCCTCTGCGCTATTCCTTATATTCCACATATGAGTGAAATGATATAATTGTCTTTCTCTGATTGACTTATTTCACTTAGCATAATACCCTCCAGTTCTATCCATGTCAATGTAAATGATAGGTATTCATCCTTTCTCATGGCTGAGTAATATTCCACTGTATATATGAACCACATCTTCTTTATCCATTCATCTGTTGAAGGGCATCTCAGCTCCTTCCAGTTTGGTTATTGTGGACATTGCTGCTATGAACATTGGGGTGCAAGTGCCCCTTCTTTCACTACATTTGTATCTTTGGGATAAATACCTAGTAGTGCAATTGCTGGATCATAGGGTAGCTCTATTTTTAACTTCTTGAGGAACTTCCCTACTGTTTTCCAGAGTTGCTGTACCAGCTTGCATTCCCACCAACAGTGTGAGAGGTTTCCCTTTTCTCCACATCCCTGCCAACAATTGTTGTTTCCTGTCTTGTTAATCTTAGCCATTCTAACTGGTGTAAGGTGGTATCTTGTTGTGGTTATGATTTGTATTTCCCTGATGACAAATGATGTGGAGCATTTTTTCATGTGTCTGTTGGCTATTTGCATGTCTTCTTTGGAGAAATGTCTGTTCATGTCTTCTTCCCATTTCTTGACTGGAGTATTTGTTTTTTGGGTATTGAGTTTGATAAGTTCTTTTTTTTATTTTTAAAGATATTATTTATTTATTTGTCAGAGAGACAGAGAGAGCACAAGCAGGGGGAGTGGCAGGCAGAAGGAGAAGCAGGCTCCCTGCTGAGCAAGGAGCCCAATGTGGGACTCGATCCCAGGACCCTGGGATTATGACCTGAGCCGAAGGCAGACATTTAACTGATTGAGCCACCCAGGCATCACTGAGTTTGATAAGTCCTTTATATATCTTGGATACCAGCCCTTTATCTGATATGTCATTTGCAAATAGTTTCTCCTATTCCGTAGATTGCCTTTAATTTTGTTGAATGTTTCCTTTGCTGTGCAGAAGCTTTTCATCTTGATGAAGTCCCAATAGTTCATTTTTATTTTTGTTTCCCTTGCATTTAGAGATGTGTCTTGGAAGAAGTTGCTGTGGCCAAGGTCGAAGAGGTTTCTGCCTGTGTTCTCCTCTAGGATTTTCATGGATTCTCTCTCACAGTTAGGTCTTTCATCCATATCGAGTTTATCTTTGTGTATGGTGTAAGAGAATAGTCCAGTTTCATTCTTCTGCATGTGGCTCCAATTTTCCCAGCACCATTTATTGAAGAGACTGTCTTTTTTCCTATGGATATTCCTACCTGCTTTGTTGAAGATTAGTTGACCTTAGAATTGAGGGTCCATTTCTGGGCTCTTTCTTCTGTTCCATTGATCCATGTGTCTGTTGAAAAAGAAAACCAAAGCTGGAGGTATCACCGTGCCTGACTCCAAGCTATATTAAAAAGCTGTGATCATCAAGACAGCATGGTACTGGCACAATCATGTTTACTTTTACTGGTCTTAGATGATGCTATGCTGTTCTTTGTATTGGGTGTGCTCACTGTCGCAGCTGATGAGTTGGTTACTCTGGCATGTAGCATATGTGCTGAAAGTTTCACAGCCACTTTTTCTAAGAAATAGGAATTTGTTATTGTTCTCTGTTCTTGATGTACTAACCAATCCTCTGTTGTAAGGAAGAGTATAGTGATTCTTATCAGAATTCAGAGGGGCTGCCGTCTTAAATTCGAGGCTAGAATGTTCTCTGTATATAAGCTGAAAACAATCTCTTTGGTCATTCTTCTTGCTCACTTTTTTTTTTCCTGTGTAAATTACAAATGATTCATAAATGTTGAGACCAGTTTCGTTAAGGAGAAAATGTTCCCTGATTATGTAAAATATACCTAAGGTATATCATTTATGTACATTATGTAGACTTCAAGGTAGTCAACTAGGGTCTTTAAGACAGTAAAAGTTGCCAAGCAATGAGGCTTGGCAGTGGCCTGAAAAGATTTACCTACTTTTACATGAAAGTGCTTCCATTAAAATGTAAATTTCGAGTGAAAGAAATTACACCTTTGTAATTTTGCTGTCCAGAGACTGACACACACTTTAGGATATATGTCTTTTAAACACCGTACAACTCCACTGCCATCTGTCTGCTCTACCCACTGCATTGTGTCAAAGATTCAGAAGACTTATTGACATAGTGAGTCATTCTACTCTTGGTTAATCAAGAGAAGTTACAATGCTTTAAGGAGACATGGCATGGTAGTATGTACAGAAAGCAGCTGGGTTTTAGCAACAATTAAAGTGCACAGATGTAAAAACAATGAACAGAGGGACAGATTTGAAGGACTCTGCAATCTCATTACGTGGCTTCTTTTCTGTTGGCTTATAATGCCAAATTATCTAACATAACAATATTAATAATTGTTTAGTAAATTTTAATAAGTACCAAGAATTATGTTGAGCAGATTAATAATAATTATTGCTTGAATTTAAAGGTTGTGATCCATTTTGTGAAATATGACCAAAAATGTGAAATAGCGACAGAAATTATTAAAGGTATTTCTTTTAGTTGACTGTTTATTTAATATGTTCTATTACCATAGAGCAATAATTCTGGAAAACACCAAGGCAAGGTGTTATCTATATATCTGAGGGTGTTTTATATTGGGAAAAATCAACATATCTTTGCTGATATTAGAGCTTTACCTTTTCTAAGAAGCTTTTGATCCTGTAAACTAATTTCCAAATATTTCCATGGTCATTGCATTAGAAGTGATGCAGTGATCTTTGAAAATGCAGGAAGTCTTTCTGGAATGTCAACCTCAGAACGTTTTGGGTCAGTATTGCTGAACTATCCATCTTGGCATCTAGGCATTGGGGTGCCCTTAACAAGGAATATTTAAGTACAGCTAAGATGTTTGGGAAGAACACCACAAGCCAGGAGCTGAATTCAGTGACAAAGGTCCAGCTTCCTTGCTTGCTTGTCTTATATTCCTCTGTCCTGAATACTGCTTTTTGTGCCTGGTATTCCTTTATTTCTTGAGTAATAGGAAGCAACTGCCCAGAGAGCTGATTATAAAAGTCACTAAAGGGCCAGGGGAGTAAATTGGAAATTTGGTGCCAGTTAACTCAGCTTTCTACAAATCACACTCTAGATAATTATTAATATATAATAATTAAAATAATAATAATAATACATTTGTCTTTCTTTCTCTGGGAACTGGGGGAGGACTTCTCCTGTTCCTGTTCAATAAAGCCTATCTGGAACATAGATGTGATGCTTGGGGATGAGCCAGCCATTTTGTGATCATAATGATATTAGAAATCTTGGGAGAAAAAAATGACATATGTAATTTCTTTGTTTGGAATTTTGGTGCTTGTAAGTGCAGATTATACACTATAATTACAGGTAGTGTCACCAGCTCTAAGACCTGGTGATAGTTATCAGCAGCTCAAATTCTGAAGTGAAATATGACATACACATTATTCATGTATGAGTGTTTCCAGACTTTTGTTTTCCTCTGCCTGCCTAGAGGACTCTGATTTCTGTGGGTCAGTTATGTCCCTCTCTGAAGCCTTTGAGGGGAGCTGCATTGACAGAAGGATTCTTTTTGTCTTTTGTGATGCAGAGTCAAAACACAAAGATGATGACAGAAAGGACAATAGTCTTGCAGGTAGGTCAGGAGGAAAAGTTTCTTTTTTCTACTTTTTAGGGACTGTGTATAAAAGAGATATGAGAGCAGTGGCGGCATGTGAGGAAAGTGGTTACGGGGTTCAAGAAGCCCACAGATGGCAGGTCCTGAGGGTTTAGAAATTTGATGTTATCTAGCCCCTGCATCCCTTGCCTTTCTAACATAGAGTCTGGAAAGCAATGCGCTCAATGTCTTGGGCCCCCTTGTGGGTAGGAGGGCCATTAAACATGATTCTGCCTAGGAAGATATGGGATAAAATGTTTGGGGAGGCAAAAACTACATTTCTGAATAAAGCCTTGCTAAGAAAAAGCTCTTGATCCATTTCCTGTTATCCCTCTAGAACTTGGAATATCTTGCAAACATGATGATGAAAGTCACTTGCCAAGGATGGCGAGATAGGAGAAAGAAGGAGCAACATGCCGGTTCTCCTGCACTGAAATGGGATTGCCTACCTCTGGACACTGTGAAGTGATAAATAAGAAAAAAGGAAAACCTCATTTATCAGCTAGGGGCCTGGCAGACACAAGAGGTGGACTCAGAAGGCTTTAAAAATAACTTAATGAAGAGACTCTTTACAGAGATGTGAGAGAGGATAAGGAAATGTGTTAGGGTTCTTCAGAAATAAAACCAATAGGCACTTTCCTTCCTTTCTTCCTTCTTTCTTCCTTTCCTTCGCTCCTTCCACCCTTCAGCCACCCACCTGCCCCTTTTTTTTCCTCCCCCCCTTCCTTTTTCCCTTTCTTCCTTTCCTTCTCTCCTTCCACCCTTCAGCCACCCACCTGCCCCCTTTTTTTTTTCTCCCCCCTCCTCCTCCCTCCTTCCTTTTTCCCTTTCTTCCTTTCCTTCTTGGACCCGTTTATGTGATTATGGAGGCTGACAAGTCTAAAATCGGCAGAGCTGATGTCTCCGTCTCAGCCCAAAGGCCAGCAGGTTGCTATAGAGTGAAAAAGAGCTGGTGGCTTAGCTTGAATGCCATCAGGCAGGGGGATTCTGTCTTACTTGGGGGAAGAGCCAGACTTTCTGTTCTATCCAGGTCCTCATTGGATTGGATCAGGCCCACCCACATTAGGAAGGACAACCCGCTTTACTTGGTCTACCAATTTAACCGTTAATCTCGTCCAAAAACTCCTTCACAGACACACTTGGAATAATGTCTGACAAAATATCTGGCCACCGCATGGCCCATGCAAATGGACACATAAAATCGACCATCACAGGAACTGACAAGAGATGCTGCAAGACCCAGGGGTTAGAAACAGTGGGGATTCTGACAGGTCAAGGGAGGGAATAGTATTCAGTGGAGCCAGAACCTGAGTCAGAGAAGAGGTGCTATCTCGTATGACCTGTGACTACAAAGGAAAGAAACTCTGCCAGAACTATAGCTGTGCGAGTAAGGGGGTGGGGGTGGAGATTATGGGAAATAAATACTCGATCCTTTCTCTTCCTACGTGAGCCAGAGGGTAGTACAGCGTGGATGATGCTGTCCATGAAGGTCAGCCTTCTGGGACACAGAACAGCTCAGAGATTGGTGCAAGTGGGGAGATTAAGATTAACCAGAGCACTTTAATAATTTAAGCCATGACTTCATTATTTACAGAACTAACTTCATTGACTTAGTTTAAAAAAGCCAATGTAGGATAATTCAGCCCCTCAGTCAAATGTGATCCTTGCTGATACAGAAGGTGACAAATGAGTTTTTTGGTTGCTGGACTTTGTGTCCTTGATTGAAATACTATTCAGATTGGACCATACGGATGGTGCTTTATATTTCTTTGCCAACTAAGGCATACTTTAGTCTGGTTTGCCAGGAACAAACCGGACTACAGTGGTTTACATTATTATTTACATATTAAAGAGTTTGCACATGTTTCTTAAATTTTCCTCGTCGGAATAATACAGATAACAAATATAAATTAAAAAGTTGCATATGATTTTTGAGAATCATAAAATTAGCGCCAGATTCTCGCTAAGGGAATATTGAATAAATATTTAAATGATATTGACTTTAGGGGAACCAAAGTATCAGTCTTCCTTGTTCTGATGTTGGATCGAAGGTTCTAGCTAATGCCTACTTTACGGACTGAGGCATTTCTAACATCGGAAGAGACAGTTGGGGCTTGTGGTTGGGTGACATATGATCCAGCTTTCCTGGAGTTGACTAAGGCAGACATTCAGTTCAGTGGTGGGAATCAGCCCATGGGGCAGTATCTGGATCTTCCGGGACTCCAGCTGCTTCCCGTGGGCCTTGGAGTTTGGCTGAGGAAGGAGAAAGTAGCAGCTCGAATTTACATGATGCAGACTTTACGGGGGTTGGGAATGCTGGCCTTTCTGCTCTTGGAAAAGGCAGACTGTTTTCAGTAATACCACCAAGTGGTTTATCTGAAGGGTGGGCAAATATTTACATTGCATCAGCCATTGACTCCTAATTCCTACTTGAAAGCAGAGGCGGCTCATACTTGAAAGCAGACGCAGCTCAGTGCTTATCTGACTCTGCTCTGACTAAAGTATCTTTAAACATGTGGGCGTGGCAGTCCAGGAGGCAAACAAGCCAAGGATCTGAATTGCGGGGAGAAAGATAACAAGGCTACTGATTCAAACTTGGCAACATTGTACACTGTTATTAAAAAGCACTGACTCATTGCAGCTGTGGTCATTTCCAAGTGGCCAGAAGGATTGGGTGAAGGAACAGGAACCCCACAGTGTGTGACCATCACCTACATTGGACTGGTATGGCTCCTGAAGTGCTTTAAACCTGTCTCAAATATATGAATGTGTGTTTCTTTGGGACATCAAAGCTCAGCGGCACATAGGGACCCCTATATCCTGGAAAGCCTAGGTTTTTTTAACAGACCATCATATTGGCATGGTCTAGATGCTGAGAACTGGGTGTTCTGTTAAGGATAGTATACCACTTGGGGATTCGCAGTGTCTACCTCCTTTATGGTGAAATGGTTTGTGGGTAGTGTTCTGTGGAGGGGACTATCGAGATAACCATGAAATTTTGACTATTTGTAGTCACTACAAATTGTATGGATCACTGGGGATTTTCTTTTAAATTGCATTTCTTTTTCATCTTGTTGCATTTTTAATTTTTTGAGTTGTTACCATGAAAATCCAGTACTTTCTGCATGGATATGAAAAGCATGATTTTTGTGCTAATTATTCAGAGCTTTTGGTTGGTATTACATGTATAGTCCATATAAGGTGTTTGTTTGTTTGTTTATTTATTTATTTATTTAATTTTATTTTAAGTAAACTCTACCCCCAACGTGGGGCTTGAGCTTACAACCTCCAGATCAAGAGTGGCACGCTCCACTGACTGAGCCAGCCAGGTGCCCCAGTGCAAGGCATTTAGATCTCATTGCTCCATCTCAACATTGAGCTGACATCTAGAAATAACCGAAAAGAAGATCAAATCTTTTCAGTTCAATCTCTAGAGAACACACAGAGAATACATTTATAATGTCCAGTTAACTGTCTTAGGAATCTTTTCCCACATTTTGGTTATCTGTTGCTATTATAGCAAACCACCCCCAAATTTAGCGGTTTAACATCAATAACTGGGTTGATGAGGTCAGCTGGATGGTAGTTCTCTTCTCGTGCGGTTGGCAGGTACTTCAGTCATTTGGAAACTCATTTGGCTGGAACGCCCAAGATGGCTCATTCATGGGGCTGGCTGTAGGTGCTGGCCTTCAGCCCCGAGATCAACTGAGATGTTTAGTCAGAATGTCTTGGTTCTCTTCACTTTGACCACTCTCTGAGGTTGGGCTTCTCACAGCATGGCAGCCAGGTTCTAAGGGGGACTGTTCAAAGGTTCTGTAAGAGGCCACCGCAGATCTCTCTAGGCTCAGCCTTGGAAGTTACACCGTGTCATTTCTGTCACATGCTATTGGCCAAAGCAAGTCACAGATTCAAAGAAATTAAGAAGATTCTCCCTGTTGGTAGGTGTAGTGGCAACATTTGTGGCCACATCTAATCTGCTATAGCTGGTCTTTCTCAATATCTCACCCACCTGGCAGCTGCTTCCGAATCTTTCTCCTCTCTCACTCTCAACTCCGTCCAGACCTGCCTTGCTCCAGCTCTGTCTCTCACATTGTTTCTCTCACTGCCCCCCTGCTTCCTTTCCAACCCATACAATTCATCCCTCAAATATACCTCTGCCATTTCCAGTGCTGATCCAGCTAGCCTTTCAGTTTATCCAGTATTTCTTCTTTACTCATTTACCTTGGTGTTCATAATAAATTGTTAGTTTTTCAGGGTTAACAGCATAATGCTTCTTAACGGGAGCAAGCAGGAGTGGAGAGTGAATGTGATTTTAAATTTCGTTCCTGTTATATCTATGTTTAGGTGACACACAACACAATGGGAACTGATTCTGGTTTAGCTGCAAATGACATCAGTGGATTTTTAGCATGTGCCACAAGAAGAAGGCTAGCAGAGAAGATGCTTGATTCAGGACAGAGTCCTGGAGATTCCCTGAGGCATATCCCGATGGAATGGATGGCGATGGTATTCGCTGGGTACCACATTATCTTGAAGAGCGATGCTGCTGGTCCTAGGGAAGTCCTAAAGAGTTTAATTGTGACTTGAGATTTCTTAGGAGTAGATCCCTTGCAGAAGTTAGTTTCTTGAACTTTAGACAATGAAGTTTGAGAAAATAAGCCTTTCAGCAGGTCTGTCCCTAATATTGTCTCCAGCACAAGAGTGCAAATTTAGGCCCACAAACCATGTCTATTAAAAAATTATAATACAAGTGAGTAATCTGCTAATAAAATTTGTTTTGTTCTCCCTTAACAAATGTACTTTTATATTGACCTGGGAGGCCAGGCACAAATTCCTAATTCTCATACTTCTCAGAGTTCTATGCTAAAATGTGGCATTTTGACATTTTGAGAGTTGGCCTGCTTCCTTTTTCTCCCTTGCCACCAGAACTCTCTTGGACTAAGAGGGACCTCACCAAATGTGTGTGGGCACTTCAAATCTGTGTCCATAGTTCTTAAATACAGCAGCCTCTTAGCTAATTCCTGTGCCCTGAGATGCGCAAATGGCCAGTACCATCTGCTTTCAGGAGGCACACAAGGCCAAGAGTTTCATTCTGGCCTTGGAAGCAGGCTCAGTGACGTCTGGGTAAGGAATTCCAGGGTCCCAGATACCCAGAGCCTGGTTGATAAGGGGAAGCATAGGTTCTGCATGAGCAAGTTTGGTTCCATGAGCTTCTTGACTTGGGAAGGGCATGGTGGGAAGGGGCCAGAATGAGCCCTCTAAAGCATAGGTCGTTGTGTAGGGGCCTCATCCAGGTCAAGGGCAACACTGCTTTTAGCCATGGCTGTGCAAACATTCAACCTATTTTTCCCCACAGGTACAGCAGCCAGAGTCCCACCCTGCACTTTTCTTCCCATTGTAGAAATCCACGAAGGAATGAGACCACTGGGGGTTGGGTTGGAGCGTGAATGGATGGAAAATCCAGAAGTGAGCAAGAGAACGAAGGGGGCCGAAGCTGCCTGTGGATTTCTGCTAGGAAGGGGATTGGGGGCTGAGTCAGTGGGGAGGAGGCACAGGACGGGACCATGTGACCTCGGCAGCATATGGTTCTTGCCCAATGAGGCCACCTTAGGTAGATGGCCTCACTGGGACTATAAGGGCTTAGATTTTTGAAACAGCCTAGTGATCATAGAATATCCATGTGTAAGCTGTACGTATGAAGTTCAAAATATTGAAGGGTTTTAAAAGGCATTTCAAGCAGTCCTTCCTACCCAGAGATTAAAGGAAGGAGACGGTTCTGTACTGGATGTCCTGAACCACCTTTAAGTCAATCTGCAGAATGTTTCCTAGTCATTTCTTGTGATTAGGGCTGTGTGTGTGTGTGTGTGTGTGTGTGTGTGTTTATGAGAGGGTTGGGGTTTGGACCTCTGGAATTAACCACCACTCAATCATTTCCTAAAGTTCGCACGAGATTTCCTTCTGCCTACTGATAACACTGTCAACGCCATTTTGGACTAAAGTGCAGGTGCAGATTAAGTGAGCCTTTTTTTTTTTTTTTTTAATGAGAGAGAGAGTGAGTGGGGAGGCCCAGAGGGAGAGGGAGAAAGAGAATCCCAAGCAGGCTCCGTGCCCAGCATGGGGCCTGACACAGGGCTCGATCTCACCACTCTGAGATCATGACCTGAGCCTAAATCGAGAGTCAGATGCTTGACTGACTGAGCCACCCAGGCACCCGAGTGAACCATTCTGAAGGCTGAAGCAGCATACTACATGGGCAGCTGGTCTTCTGAACTGAACGTGGGTCATCACTTCTTTTTTTTTACCTCTGTATTCCTAAGCATTGTGTAGTCAATAAAACCTGAGCTTCTGCAACTCAGGCTGGCTTCAGTTTTTAACTAAATTCTTTTGTGACTCCAGGGCTACCACTGAGGTCTATGTTGTGCATGTTGGGTCAGCAGGTTTTTTTTTTCCATTTGGGAAAATGGACTGTGGGGCTGGAAAAAAGATGGCAAGGCAGTCGTGTGTGTGTGTTCATGTGAATGTGCACACATGTGTGTACATGCTTGGGTGCCATGAGGTTGCACCTAGAATCAATCAGGGAAATTCAGGGTGGGGTTGAGGAAGGGGCTGTCACCCGGGCTTGCAGAGTATTAGGAAATATAGAGTTTTTCAACATGGGAGAGAATGGGTTGCACATAGCAGCTCTCCTGGGAAATTAAAATTCAATAGAAGAATCAGAACATATTCCTTCTCTTAGTTTTACACTTCTCCTCCTTTATTTGGATATGAAAGAATAGAAAGGAGAAAATTATCTTTATTTTTTTTAAAGATTTTATTTATTTATTTGACAGAGAGATAGAGCACAAGTAGGCAGAGTGGCAGGCAGAGGGAGAGGGAGAAGCAGGCTCTCCACTGAGCAGGGAGCCGGACGTGGGGCTCGATCCCAGGACCCCAGGATCATGACCTGAGCCGAAGGCAGCCGCTTAACCGACTGAACCACCCAAGCGCCCCTGAGAAAATTATTTTTATTTTGCAATTTACAGCTCCAAAAAAGTCAGGGTATAAGAGGTAGTCATGTATTTATTGAATCTAAAATGACAAGATTTTTCTGATTGAAAATATATCCTAGTCAGCACGAAATGGTGTTGGAAGTTTGTACCATTTGTCTCACCACTGGGTTATGAGGCAGATTTCAGAAAGCTCTGGTAAAATCAGAAATGTTACCTGAGAAAAATTCACCCATTATTATCTCTTAGAAAGGACTGCCTTTTATGCCAAATTGAGTGGAATGAGCCAGATAACACAAGTACATTTTATAAAGATCCCAGGGAGGGGATCTGAGATGGGGAAGAGGCAGGTCTGGGTGGAATGTTCTTCGGAGGACTTTGAGTTACCAGGGGCTAGCTTATGGGCATTGGGGGCCTGGAAGGAACAGGTGGAGGTACTTCAAAGAAAACAGACAAAGAATAGAACCAAGTTTTGACTTTATAATCTTTTCCGGAGTAAACCTTGCATGTTTATTTATTGTCTTTCACAAATAGTTATTAGTGCTTTCTATATGCCAACTATTACAAGCTATTTAACAATATTAACTGCTTTAAACCTCAAACGATGAGGTGGTTACGATGAATACCACCCTTATCATACAGGTGAGGAAGCAGAGGAAGGGAGGTCATTTGCCCAGGTGATGTCAGTAGCCATGGCTTAAATCTAGGTGCTCTGTCTCTGAATCAGCAGTCTTACCACTGCGCAAATGACCTGCCATGCACGGACGGTACGGTCATTATGCATGTCAGCGTTCCTAGACAAGCAAATTGTACTCACCTCTCCACCTTAATTTTTCTCTTACAAAATCTGGGGATGATGATGTATCCTGATGGTTTTAGAGTTGCTTCCCATCTTACTCTTATCTAGTTACCATCTTTAAGTGCTGGCATGGCATTTTTCCCTAGCTCATTCATTCCTCCTTCCTTTGTTCTGTCGCTAAATTATTCGTTCATTCCTGTGCACAGCATGGCGTGCTGCTCCCTTCTGTAGTCTCGAATATCTGAAGGTGGGAGGGTTTGTGGACTCTCTCACAGTGTTTCAGTTAATAAGAGATGAGTATTTCTAGATAAGATAAACCAGAAACTATAATTCAGTAAAGGTTTATGGAGCACTTACTACATGGTAGGTATTATGTTGAGTACATTGCCAGGATTTGTCCATTTAATACTTACTTCAAACTTACTTGGAAGTAGCTACTGTTACTGCCTTCATTTTATGAATGAGAAAACGGGATTAGGGAAGTAAAAACAGAAGAAGAAAAAGCAGCAAAAACAAAACAAAACACCTAGAAATTAGCAGAGCCCAGATTTAAGCCAGTGCTCAAACCGTCCGCATTAGAATCCTGGATTTGGCTTTATTACTGTAGATGACATAAATTAGCACATAAACATACGATAGATAAGCATTAATTGATACAAAAGCAGGCCCTTAATACAGAATATAAATTAGTTTTTTCAGTTTTAAAATTTTTTTATCTTCTTTTATTAGTTTATTACACATTTTTTAAATTAAAGTCTTAAATATATACAGAAAGTGCATATATCCTAAAGTGTAGAACTCAGTGGGTTTTTACCAACTGACCACTCCCATGTAATTGGCATTCAGATCAAGAACAGAATATGGCTAATCCCCGGAGACTCCTTTTGTCCCCTTGTAGGCAATATCCCTCAAGTCTCAGGGATAACCACTATCTTGACTTCCAACGGCATTGATAGCTTTCATCCGTTTTTGTTCTTCATATAAATAGAAGCATATAGTTTTATACTTTTGTCTTGGGCCTTTTTCTCTCAAATTACCTTTGCGAGATTCATCCATACAGTTAATTTTAGCGTGTTCATCTTATTGTATTACATTGTGGAAATATAGCACAATCTACTCATTCTACTGTTGACAGGCATTTGGTTAGTTTCTGTTTGGGGCATCTGCAAATAGTGTTGTCTTAAATGTGCTAGTACCTGTCTTTTACTGAGCATATATTAACGATTTTTATTAACTATTATGTATGCTAGAGACCGTGCAGCATAATGGTTTAGTCAGAAAGAGGTTAAGAAGAAGATTCTAAGTTATTAGCATGTATTAAAAACTAATGTCAAGAGTGAGAAGGTATGGAAAAGCATAAATAAAAAAAAAATTAGAACTCAGTAGAGCTGGCTGTCAGTTCTCTGGGTCAAACCATGTTGTGTGAATCTGTGCCTTTAAAAAATCAGAAGCACTCCATAACTCACAGATAAAAAGAAAACCAAGGATGTTTGGCCATGGGAGGATTCTGCTAGAGTTTCTAGAAGGATAAGAGGTGTGATAGTGCCACTGAGATGAGGGCCATGATTACCCACAGCAGATTCAACGTGGTCATTCAGGAGATGTACTTATCTCCATATCTGAGTTGGGAGGAAGAGTCTGTCAAGATTCATCAACCCACTCCCCACAGAACAAAAAATTTAGTGGAGAACAGAATGTGTAATTTTAAACAAGAGCAATTGGTAAGGAGTATGTGACTATGGTCCCAAATAATCGCAGTTGGGTATAGTCTGCATGTGTGTCACATGGGAACAAACAACATAATAGGAAATAGGGCGGGATATGCCTCTAAACGTGGTTTTTAAGTCTGGGGTAAGAAACTAAGTGTGGGGTGTTAATAGGTTCTTCTAGTGAAGTTTACAACTTGGAAGAGAAAGAAGATATGGGTGGAGAATAGTTGGAGATACAGATATTACCAAAAATGTAAGATTTGAGTTTAGAGTCATTCGCTACTCGTAAGAGACAGAGTTGAAATGAGAAGTACTGGGAAAAATATGTAGGTCAGATTTGTCGACCTGATAAAATTAGCTTTACATTTATTTGAAGAGGTGGGGGAAACATTCAGCTACCACTGTGAAGCTAAATAGTGTGTCTTCGACTAACTACACACAAAAATAAATGCCAGCAGAAATGGGGGTAATTTTGCCCAAATCAGAGCATTGAAGGTGGACATGCTGTCTTTGAGAAGGTAGACCAGGCAGTGGGAGTGTCAGAGAAATTTAGGGTTAACAGACATCTTAGAGATTATCTGGTCCAATCCGCACATTTTATAGATAAGTAAAATGGAAACTTGAAGAGGCTGAATCAGGCTTTCAAGTCAGGCTGTCTGGGTTCAAACTGCAGCTATCAGACTGATTCTCTGTGCCCAATTTTCATTTGTAAAACAGGATAATAATTATATATATCTCAGAATTGTTTTGAAGATTAAATGACATAATCTATGTAGTGCTTAATGAGTGTCTGACATAGAGTAAGAGTTAGCTGCTGGTTTTCAGTGATTCACCTAAATTTTCACAGCTCGTTAGCAGTACAGTTGTAACTAGACCCTAAGTCTAGCAGGTTCTCAAACTTCCAATTCAATGTCATCCAGCCGCATCACACTGTACATTGCTGGCATTTCAGAAACCCTCTTTCTTTGCTCTGAGTCCAGAACCAGTTTTGGGGTAGACATGACAGTCAGGCAGATGAGACCAAAATAATCAATTCCCTTACTCCTTAAAACTGGATTGGAGGTTATGACTTAGATATAGGACAACAATTGAATTCCTGCTCAATTTACTTGCCTCCTCTCACTTGGTAGAGCACACCGAAAGGAAAATGTATCAGCAACTAGGACTGCTGTCTTGCTGGGATAGGGAAGAAAATGCAACAGAGAGGGAGAAAGGCAGAAAGATCTCAAATCCCTCTTGTGTAGAAGTTTTGAAATATTAGCTCTATTCAGTCAAGAAATATGGACCGATGACTTTCATCCACCAACTAGATGATGCAGTCTGCCTTCGGAGGTCCGTTACTTGGAAGGTCTCTTTGGGAGATGACCAAGAGTTGGTCAGAAAAACGAGGGGAGAAAAGACGTACTGGGAGGAGGGAACAGTGTGTGAATAAGTCACTCCTGGAGATCAAAACAGTGAAGGGAAAGCAGACTCTGGGAGGAGGGATGCCAGCAAATCAGGAGTACTGCATCAGCTTTCTCCTCCAACTTCTTCCAATACTGAAGGAGCAAATCAAGATTTAAAAATTACCACGAGAACTTGTTGATGATATAGAAATGAAGGGAAAATAATTTATTGAATTCATTCAACAAATATGCAACAATTGTGTTTTTAAATGCAAGCCACTTTGTATCACTGTTTTTAAAGGTCTCCAGTGGCATGCAATTGCATGAGAATAAAATCCAAACCTCTTACCATAGCTTTCAAGGCCATACCTGATCTGTCCTCTACCTACCTCTCTTTCTCTCTTACTTGCTATGATCTACCCACTTAGGCCTCTTTCTGTTCCTTGGGCAGGCCAAGCTTGCTCCTGCTAGAAGGCCTGTAGGCACTGCATCCAGGTCTTCTTTCTTCTTCTTCTTTTCTTTTTTTTTTTTTAAAAAAGAAAGCATTTCAGAATCTTTTTATCCCCAGATTTATTGAGATATTATTGACATATGACCTATGTAAGTTTAAGGTACATGATATGATGATTTGATACATGTAGCTGTTGCAAAATGATATGACCACAATAAGGTTAGTTAATGTATCTGTCCTCTCACATAATTACCATTTGTGTGTGTGTGTGTGTGTGTGTGTGTGTGGTGATAACATTTAAAATCTACTCTCAATACCTTTCAAATATATAATACAGTATTATTATAGTCACCATGCTGTACATTATAGCCCCAGAACTTATTTATCTTATAGCTGAAAGTTTCTATCTTTTGACCACCTTCACCCATTACCCCCACCCCTCAGGCCCCGGCAACTACCATTTTACTCTGTTTCTTTGAGTTCACTTTTTTAGATTCCCCATACAAGTGAGGTCATATAGTATTTGTCTTTCTCTGTCTGACTTAATTTACTTAGCATAATGCCCTCTAGGTCCATTCTATGTTGCAGCAAACAAGAGAATTTCCTTCTTTTTTAAATGGCTGAATAATATTCCATTGTCTGTGTTTATGTGTGTGTGCAGATATAGATACAGATATTGATCTCTTCGAGATAGTGATTTCATTTCCTTCAGATACATACCCCAAAGTGGAATTGCTGGATCATATGGCAGTTCTATTTTTAATTTTTTGAGGAACCTCCCAACCTTTTTTTATAGTGGCTGCACCAACTTACATTCCCACAAACAGTGCACAAGGGTTTCCTTCTGTCCACATCCTCACCAACACTTGTCTCTTGTCTTTTTAATAATAGCCTTCCTAACAGGTGTACCATGCTATCTCATTGTGGTTTTGATTTGCATTTCCCTAATCAGATGTTCTTCATGCTGTTTTTTCATGCCATGCAGACTGCAGCTCAAGTATCACCACCCAAAAAGGCTTTGTCTTACCACCCTATCTGTATTACCCCTCCCATCACATTATTACTGGACTGTTTTATATATTTTGCTAATAGCAGTTAACAACTAAACTTATCTTGTTCATTTATTTGTTTACTTGCTCATTGTCAGGCTTCATCCCACTATAATAAAAGCTTCCAGAGAACAAACAAGAGATCTTGTTTGTGTCCTTCACTGCTGAGTTTTGGAACCCAGAAGACTGCTGGCGTATAGTAGGCTCTTGAAAAATGTTTTTTAATCAATGACTAAATGAGTAAATCAATGGATGAGCGAATATACTGGATAAGCACTTCAAGATCAACAACATTTCCTTCAAGAACTCACAGTCTACATGATTAATTTTAGTGCAACATCCTAGGTGTTAGTAGAGACACGTGCAGAAGTTCTGGAAGAACAGAGATGGAGGACTGGAAGGCTGTAGAGAAAAAGTGGTTACTAAGTAGATCTCTTTAGGGGATGACAGAGAGTTGGCCAGAACAAGAAGGGGGAGAAAGGACATTCTGGGCAGAGGGAACAGTGTGTGAAATGCCAGTTCTTGAAAATCAAAACAAAGAAGGGAGAGCAACTCCAGGCACTTGAAAATGTCATTCTGGCCTTTTGTGAAACAAATTTCAAATACAACTAAAACAAAAAAGTGGTGCAATTCATAGCAGGGGTCCTAGTGCATAGATAGTGTGGCTCAAGAGGAATTAGAAGAATCTTTCTAAACAATAAGTCCCTAACAAGAAAGAAGAAGGCATCTAAGAGGCTCTTGGATATATTTAGGCTTTGATAGAAGAATGAACAGAATATCAACAGAGGGGTGCCTCTTGGAGAAGTGGAATGAGAATTAAGAATTGTGCCAAGCCAGAAGGAACTGCAGCTTAGAAAAAAATCTAAAGCCGAAAAGGACTCTCAGACCCTCAGTAAAAAAAAAGAAATACAAACCAATAATGAAGAGGCAGTTGCTTCATTTATGAAAGTTAACATGATAGCTGAGAGAAAGAAGGCATATTTTTCAGACTGGAAGTGTCAATAAGCAGCAGAAAATAAAGATCAAGATAGACAAGTGCCATTTTATGAGTTTATGCTTTCAGACGAAAAATACATTTAAGTAATGAAATAATTAAAGTTTTGGTAATGGAGAGATTTACTAATTTCTCTGAAATATGTAGAATGAGAGAAGGAAGTATGAGAACAAATGATGGCAAGTACAGCAGAAAAAGATTATTGCCCCATCCAGGAATCACTTATATAATATAGGATATTGTATTTAATTCTGGTTTCAGAGCACACAGAAATTGCTTTTACTCCCCGCAAAATACCCTTTCAGATTATAGTAGCTGTATCTAATTTCGACATTTCCTGGCTTGGCTTTGTTATATAGATTTGGGCTTAGATTACTTTTAAATATTTATATATATTTTCCATTAAATGTCCCTAAATCTCAGTGCTCCAAAAGGTGCACTTTGGCTGAACTGGGAAATGTAGAAAATCTTTCAGAACCACAATACTTTGATTTGGACATTGATCCCTTAATGAATATTAAAGACTGATTATGAAATATTGAGATTTAAGGGACTTGTCCTCAACTATAGGGAAAACCGTCATTCAGCTTACAGAGACCGGCTCTTCCACTCCTAATGACTTGGCAGGAAATATATGTTCTGAATGTCTGTGGTACCTATGCACATTTATGACACATAACTGGATTTTTTTGATGTCTTTAAAAGGCAAAAGAGAGAAATGATTAAAGCATCCCTGGGGAAATGTGAAGAACTCTTTGAGTCACAAAATTACCCCCAAATAGAGCATGTTCAAAGGGACTTTTTGTCCGCACAGTGAATACAATTATTATTTTTCATGCACACTACATATACTTTTGCAACTTAGAATTTAGCAACTCATCTAAACCACTGAACGTTAGGAAGTATTCCTGCCCAGTTTCTTAGAACTTTCACTGTTCCCTTTTCTTCTGAAGCCTGTTGTTATGAACATATATGTCAGAAATAATTTATGGGCTTCAGGATAAGTCTTGGTCCATGTTGTTATTCAAAATCTTCCTGTGCTGATTCAATACTGCATCGAAAACAAATTTATGAGTTGACATGGTTGAGCTGTAAAAAACTGATGTTAAGGTTTTAGATTGTTTCAAATAAATTGCTTCACTGATCAAAAAGAAAAAAAAATTGACCTCACTGAATTTCACACCTCTTTCTGTTCAAGTGATTTAATTTTGCATCACTCGAAGACCATACACAGAAAGACGTTCAACATTAACACTTACTAACTTTAAAATTACAAACAGGGAGGAAGTCTTTTTTTTTTTTTTTTTTTTGCCTTCAAGACAATAAGCAATCATTTGGCAATACTAATTATATTCCAGATGATTGATGTAATTTTTGTCTCAAAAAATAATTTTTCCAATCAGTAGCCTTTTAAGTTATATTTTCTAAACACATAAGGTCTCAAACCATAAGAACATGCACTCAAGATGTGCTGTTAAGTCCAAGAACTACTAAAGAAGACTCTCTACATGTTGGAAGAATGTGTGAACATTCTTGAACTGTTTCCTGTCAATCTTACAGTGAGAAGGGAAGATTTTCTAGAAGGGTATTGAGAGGCCCTGTAATATATTGGAGCAACCTGAGAAATACTATCAGTAAGTATGACCAAGCATGTTGAAATATTCCAAGAAGGAAAGATTATCTGAGGGGAAATATGAAATAAAAAGAGAGGGGTACTGGACTGAAGTCAATATAAATGTAAGACTTATGATAGAAACCAAGACACTTGGACACCTCTGTAATGGCTATCTGAGACCAATCTCTTGCTTAGGGTAGATTGTGGTTGTTACTCAAAAGGCAAAGATTGCTTCCAATACAAAACAGGACAAAATAATGCTCCATGTCCATCCTCCTTCCCTCCTTCCCCACCCTCTTTTTCTCTCTTTCTCTTTTCTTTCCTTCCTCTCTGAACACTTGCCATGTGCTCTCACCGCGGTAAGTACTAGCAGTAGTACGTTTAGCAAGTGAGGCTCCGTGTTCTTCTGGAGTCTACCATATACAGGTATACAAGTGGTGTCATAGAGGGGGATGTCCCTGAGTTCTGTGCCTTGGTAGAGACTCCAAGTGCACATGGCTGCTTTCTTCTCTCGGCTGTTTCTTTAAATGTTTTCTTGCTGTTGGAGCTTCTCTGTGCGAATGACTATATGCTCGAGACTTTCAAATATTTAAAAAATCCATGCTAAATTTTTTACTCTCTTTCCTTTTTTTTTTTTTTCATCTTTTTCTTTTTTAAAAGAGATGTGACACAGAGACTAGACAAACAGATGGCTCGGGTCTATAATCCCTACCTGAAAGGACAAAGGCCATTCTGAACTGAAAGCAGCTAAGGGGTGGAGCTATGGCTGGAATCTCTTGGTGCTGGAGGGAAGATAAGGAGGGCACCTACTCTGTCAAAGTAGGACAGAGGTCTTATCATATGCTCACTTAGTTCCCATCCTGTAGCCCACTCCACTATCATTAGGGTCTGTGTTCCTCCAGCTCCCGTTAGCTACACCAGCTGGTTATAAAAATAAGCCCACAGACTGAACATTTACTTAAAAACCTGTACACAGAGAGAAATGAGGAGGATGGTCTGCCAGCCAGGAGCCAAGGATTTTTATATTTTAGCTCTGTTTTTATATATAAATAAACCCCAAGGTGCCCCTGATCTTTCTGGGCATTGTTTTTGGATCCAAAGATAAGGGAGGCCCTTGTACTCACAAAGAAATAAACTTATAAACTTATACTTTCAAAAGAGATCCAAGTATAAATTTTGAAAACACGGTAGAGAAGGTATAAGGGAGGTCAAATATACATACAAATTTACTTTTTGAAAACAAGGGGAGTTCTAATAAGCCATGCAAAATGTACCTGTGAAGAAGTGTTCAGGTTTATTTAAAAATCAAACCAAAACTTTGGAGCCACCGTATTTGTCCTAGAGAACAAAGGGGATTATGACACTTAGAGAATAAAGGATGTAAGATATTGTCTGTAAGTTGAGCTAACTTTTGAACACATGAAATCAATTTCTGTTGATTGTGATGGGGTGGGGGCAGATTTTCCTCATCAGAAGAGAGAGAGTAAGTATGGACTGTGAAGACGGATATAGCAAGCTTTATAATGGTATTACAAATAATACCTATGGGAGCACAGAAGAGAGAAAGTTTTAATTCAGGGGGTCAGAAAATACTTCATGGGAAAGATGTCAATGTATGCACCTTGAGAAGAAGCAAAATTTCTAAAGGTGGTGGTGGTGGTGCAGACAATAATCTGGGATGATGCCAGCCACCCTGAGGGGATATGAACAGCCATTTGTTTATCCAGAAAATCTTTATTGAGTTTTTACTGTGTAACAGGTAATGAGTTTCATTTACTGAGGGCATCATGTGATTGGAGCTTAGGAAGTGTAGAAGGGAGATAAAAGGAAGAAAGATTGGAAAAAGTAGGTTGAGGCTTGGTGATATGTAATTGGCTTTAGTTTTTATGCAATTTATATAACTTTGGTCAATACTTGGTATCTTATGTTAGAAAAAGTTTGGGGCGCCTGGGTGGCTCAGTTGGTTGAGCGACTGCCTTCAGCTCAGGTCATGATCCTGGAGTCCTGGGATCGAGTCCCACATCGGGCTCCCTGCTCAGCAGGGAGTCTGCTTCTCCCTCTGACCCTCCCCCTTCTCATGTGCTCTCTCTCTCTCTCTCTCATTCTCTCTCTCAAATAAATAAATAAAATCTTTAAAAAAAAATTAAAAAAAAAAGAAAAAGTTTGTAAAAGCAGAGGTTGAGAGTTGTGGGGTTGGCTCTATAACATGCTAGCTTGCTTTCCTGCTGTACTTTTTTTTATAGCTCCCGTTGGCCATATATTCTAACCTCTAGAGGGAATTCAGCCCCTCTAGAAGGAAATCCTCTGGCATCCCCCCTCCATTCTCCGAGAAAAAGAAGCATGATACAGGAAGTGAGACAAGGTCATATCATTGGGCTTGGATGATGAGGAAGGAAGTAGCAGGAAAGGAATTCATGTTTAACTTCTGCATGGAGTTTTCTTTTAATTTTGATCTCTCTCCATTTCTCTTCTCCACTTCCAATTTGGATCATTTCCCTTTTTGTTTTATATTGCCTCTTTTGGAGATTTTTCATTTTCAGGTAAGATGTCTGGCTTTGGACCATCTTCCACTTCAGAAGAATCCTGGGCCTTACAAAGAGTAGGGAGTCCAGAGTAAAGGGAGGAGCAGGATGCCTTGGGTCACAGGTGGTACAAATTAGGTGGCTGTTTAGGTGGTGATAAGCAACATTTGGAGGTCAAAGTCCTAGCCAGTAATAGAGTACTTGTGCCTCTCATGTTTTCTGTCATATAGAGAAATCTCTTTGAAGATCACTCTGCCGGGAGCGGATGGCTTACACAAGAAAGAATTCAAAGACTTGACTAGCTTTTGATAAAAAAATGGATTAATTTCTCCTCTTAATCTATTGGTTTAGAAACTTTAGGGCGACGGAACATACACGGAACAAGGTGGGTGAAATAGTGTCTTAACTATAAGGCTTGCTGAGTTTTTAAATTATCCATATCAAGATATAGAATATTTCAAATATCTCATGTTTCCCTATCTTCTCAGACAATAACCATACCCTCTATTTTGATTTCTATTATTATCTAGTATTTCTGTTATTGAACTTCATATGCTTGGAATCATAGCATATGTACACTTTTATTTCTGGCTGCCTTCACTCAACATAAAGGCTCTGAGATTCATCCATGCCTTGAGTGTGTATTTGTTCTTTTTATTTCAATGTAGCATGGCATTGTGTTAGTATTCTTGAATTCATTTATCCATTTTCCTTATTTGGGGCATTTGGATTGTTTCCAGTTTCTGGTTATTTTGAGTAAAGCTGCTTTGAATATTCTAATTAGGATTGGTGTAGGAGTAGGATTGTGGATAGAAATACGTCTAATTTCGGTAGGTTCTACCAAACAACTTTCCAAAGTGGTTGTGTCAATTTGCACTCCACCAGCAAGGTTTGGGAGTTTCATTTGCTTCATGTGCTTGCCAACACTTTACATTCCAGCCTTTTTAATTTTAGACAGTCTGTGGGCATATAGCATTATCTTATAGGGCTCAATTTGGTCTTCTCCTGATGAGTAATGATAGTGACCTCTTTTCATTTTTTATTGCTCATTTCAGTTCCTCTTTTGTGGAGTACTTTTCAAGTCTTTTGCCCATTTAAAAAATTGGGTTGTCTGTCATTTTATTATGGATTTGTGTGGTTACCTCTATATTCTGGGGTTACCTCTATATTTGTGTAACAAATCACACAAACTTAGTGGTTTAAAGCCACACATTTCTTATCATACAGTTTTGTGCACCAGAAGTCTGATGCAGCTCTCACGGGGCTGAAATGAAGGCGTTGGCAGGACAGTATTCCTTTCTGGCTTCTAGCGGCTCTAGGAGAGAATTCATTTCTTTGCTTTTTCCAGCCTGTAGGAATGCAGCTTCTGCATTCCTTGGCTTGTGTTCCCTTCCTTCATCTTCAAAGTCGGCAACCTTAATCCCATCTCAACCTCAATTCCCTTTTGCAATGTAATCTAACATATTCACAGGTTCTGGGGATTGGGACCTGGACATCTTTGGTGGGCTATTGTTCTGCCTACCACATCATATTTATCAATATTTTATTTTTTATGGTGAGTGTTTTTTGTATTCTTCTTAGAAATCTCTGACTGTCCCAAGGTTATGAAGATGTTCTCTTATGTTCTCATCCAGAAGTTTGATTTATTTTAGCTTTCATGTCTAGATCTATAATCCATATCAACTTAATTTTGTGTATGGTGTGAGTCATAAAAGTCATTTTTTTCACTCATGAATATTCAATGGACCCAGAGCCATTTATTGAAAAGATCTTCTTTTCTCAACTGAATTGCATTGTTGTGCTGTTGTTCAAGTTACTCTATAAAGATAGATCTGTGTTTGGAATCTCTTCTGTTTCTTCTTTTATTACTTTCCTAGGGTGGTTCTAAGAAATTACTACAAAAGAAATGTGTCTCAGTTGTGGATACTAGAAGTCTGAAATCCAGATGTTGCAAGACCAAGCTCCCTCTGTAGGCTGAAGGGGGGAATCATTCCTTCTTCCAGCTTCTGGTGGCTCCAGATGTTTCTTGGCTTGACTCTAATCTGTGCATTCTCCCCAGTGGGTCTCAAATGTCCCTCTGCTTTTCTCTTATAAGGATGCCTGTCATTGGATTTAGGACCCACCTTAACTTAACTACATCTACAATCTAATCACATCTCTTTTTCCAAATAAGATCATATTCACAGCCTCTGGATGTTGTAGATATATCTTTTTGGGGCTACCACTCAATCCACTGCGCTTCTGTTTCATTGATCTATTTATCTGTTCTCATACTAATACCCAACACCTAATGTCAATTAGTGTAGTTTTACAATAAGTTGTGAAATTGAATTGTATAAAATTTTCAACTTCAGCTGCAAGTCACTAGGGGTCAGATTCAAAACAAAAGGATAAGTAGCTTGCGGTGTGAGGTTAATGAAAAGGATGCTTAAGTGCCTCCTTATAATATAGGGCTCTGCACAGCCTCATTGTGAGGGTCCTCTTGGGACATTAATAGAGTTCTTGTATGTGGAGTTTTCACTGCTCTTCTGCCTTGAGAATATTGAACTCTTCTTTGCTCAATTATATTTAACACATGCTTTGAATGAGCAGCTAAAGTCATTTTTACTTTTATGATTGCTGGCTAGTTATTTGAATACTCCTGTTGTTCTAGAAATAATAGGCATTTCGAGAGAAAGTAGAGGCTAATAGATGCCAGAAACATTAGACAATTACAAAGAAAGAGGTGCCCAAGGAATTCCAGGGTTCTTCCCCATTCTCATTGAAGTCCTCTGAGATTCCCCTCCTTTCCCCAACATGAATGCTACATCCTCGCTTGTCTTCACTGCGTGCCATTCTCTGAACACAATATGATCCATTCCCACCTCCATTTCATAGCTCATACTGTTTCTTTGATGTCTTGGTCTACTCGGGCTGCTGTAGTAAAATACCTTGGACTGGGGAGCTTACATGACAAGAATTTATTTCTCACAGTTACGAAGCCTGGGACGTTTGAGATCAAGGTGCTGGCAGATGCAGTGTCTGTTAAGGGCCTGCTTCCTGGCTTGTAGACAGCTGCCTGGTAACTGTGTGCTCACATGGTCTTTTCCTGGTGCATGTGAGGAGAAAGCAGCCTCTGTGTCTCTTCTAATTATTTTAAGGGCATTAATCCCATCAGGAGGACACTACCTCATGATCTCATCTAAACCTAATTACCTCCCAAAGGCCCCACCTCCAAATATCATCACATTGGGTTTTAGGGCCTTACATGTGAATTTGGAGGGGATACAAACATTCAGCCCATAACACTTGGCATACCATTACCCACTAGCTTCCCCTGGTGGGGAAGCTATCCTTGCTACCCAGTGCAGGGCATTTACTGTATCAGGCTCTGAATTACATGCATTCCTCAATTAATTCCCAAAACAGGCTTAGAAGATAGGAATCATCATTACCAATGTCATTACCTTTACAAATGGTAAAATAGAGTCTTGAGAGGTTGAGACTTTTTCTGAAGATCAGGCAGTATGTGTGAAGCCAGGGATCCATCGCAGATGCTTTAAATCAGTGGCTCTCAAATTGTGATTATTGGACCAGTGGAATCAAGCATCGCCTGGGAACTCAAATACTTAAGTCCTACCCAGACCTACTAAGTCAGAAGCATTGCGCAGAGCCCGATAATCTGTGTTTCAGCAAGCTTCCCGGGAAACTCTGATGTATGCTCCAGGAGAGACTCACTACTCTAAGTAAGTATGAGAAAGGAAATTATAGAGAATTAGCTACTTGTTAGTGGAGTAGGTTGTTTCCATGTTAATACTCGGCGTATGTTGATGTGAACAATATTCATCAGATGCATTATAACATTAAAACAGGAACTTGTGGCTCAAAACCACTGTGTGGTAAACCTCCCCATCTTCCGAGGCCCATTTCAAATCTCACCTGCTCCAAAAGGTTTTTGTTTTGCTTTATTTTGTTTTGCCTTGAACACTGTCATTTACTTGTATCACTCCTTTGGTTGATGTAGAGTATCATCTATTCATCTCCTTCAGGGTTGGGGCTGTCTGTCATCCGTTTGATTCAGCCCAGCAACAAGAAGAGTCTCCTATATACTGTTTGCTCAAGAAACATTTGCTGGATTATGAATGGGTTTCTATTTACAGGAAAACCCTATTTGGTTCCTTCTGCTTGAAACTCTGTACCAGAATAATTTATGATTTATATATATATATTAGTGGCTTTATCCCTTTTCACTCTGGTATATATTTATTTTGAACTATTGCTAGCTCCCAATAGAGAGGAACATCCCATTATATTATTTTATATAACAAAATCAACAGATAATTCCAAAATATGATATTAAATTGAAGGATAATATATAACTGTTTGTTTGTTTATTTTTAAAGATTTTATTTATTCAATTGATAGAGAGAGAGACAGCATGAGAGGGAACACAAGCAGGGGGAGTGGGAGAGGGAGAAACAGGCTTCCCGCTGAGCAGGGAGCCTGATGTGGGGCTCGATCCCAGGGCCCTGGATCATGACCCGAGCTGAAGGCAGATGCCTAACGCCTGAGCCACCCAGGAGCCCCAATATACAACAGTTTAAAATGTCCAAGCATTAGGGAAAAGGAGGGATAAAGAAGGAAATTGGGAAATCTAAGAAATATATAATCATTTTTGGAATAATTGAGCATTGGCCACATGCTGAATTGGCTTAAGATGAACTATATAATAAAGACATCTTTGACAATGCTATTACTTTCTATTGCCTCCTATCTGTCTGCTTTCCAGTCTGTCCGTACATTGCATCCAGTGTTATTTAATAAAATAATATCAAGAATTTGGTCTCATTAGCAATAAAGATAGACAGACAGACCTTGGTGTATCCAAGTCACGTTTTTGTCTAGTTTGTCAGGTTTGTACTAGTACTAAAGTACACTCCTGCATATATAGTCTGCACCACTGGTTTCTATGAGTACACGCTGTTCCATTCACCAAGCAGGGTCTACACAGGACAACAGAAATACTAGCCAAGGAGTACTTGACATTGCAGCCTCCTTGTCCCTACAGATTTGATGGGGTGCAATGTATGTTGCTAACATGCATGATTCTCAGCTGACCAATTCTACTAGGGGGACTAAAAGCCAAGTGACTCCATTAACTGTGATGCTTGCAGAGCTACTTCAGGACTTCCTGATGGTTTGGGAGGGGTTGAAGCTGCCCTGTGCACTAACTGGATCTCCAAGAAAAAAAAGAAAGAAAAGCCCTGATTGGTAGCATTTGCTGATTTCAAGTCATCAACATGAAAATGTGCACAATTAATTCTCCAGCATACTACTGGGCTATATGGAAGTGGAGTTTTAAAAATTAATTAATTAATTAATTAAGTAAAACCATTTTTGCTTCCAATGCTTTAATAACAATTAGGGACTTAGCGACAAGTAAATACACAACATATTTCAAATATAATATTTTGATATTGGTTAAAATGTCATCCTATGCTAGTCAATACAAGAACTGAAGGTTGAAATTGAGAAAAATCTCTTTAAATGTGTATTTCAGATTTGTCTCAGATAGGTACTTATCTCCAAAAACTAATTTTTCACTTCCTTTCTCCCTTGAAGCTAAATTTTACCACAGTCTTTGATATGTTCAGAATCAATAGAATCATGTTTCATTCTCCAGCCAATGTGTGGACACAAAACTTTCAGATAGAGTTTCTGTGGTAGTGCAGGAGGAGATGGGGAATGAGGGCAGGAGAGTATTTCTTGTTTGAGTTTACATTCAGTGAAAGCTCTTGAACTGCCTCTTAGGTTCAGAGGAATGAGTCTGACCAGTGAAATCTGGTATGAATTTAAACAGAATGAAAGGATGTAATGACATTAGAGGGGTAGTGGGTATATTTTCGATGGGATAAAACTAGTGATACCTATTCTTATGTAATAGCTGCAAACATCTGAGGAATAGGAGAACATTCCTTGTCTTAATATTTTGCTCCAAATGAAGAAGAAATATTTTCTCATTTGTCCTGAAATATATGCAATCATTTTTGTCCTAATTGAGTGAATAACTTTCTGGAAATTTATATAAAAGCATGGAAATGTAAACTTTATTAAAAATAAAATTTCTTTGTTAGGGCATTACTAAATCTACGATCATAAAAGAAAAATCAAAAGATGCAGACCAGCAGAAAGGATCTAAAATTGGCGACATTTTGATGTATATACCTCCAGACATTCTATTGTAATGCTGTTTTGTTGCCTGATTTTTTTTGTCCTTAAAAGACTTTTACTTGCTAACAAGCACTATCTACCACATGCCTTGAACTGGCTTTACAGAATTTCATTATGGAGGTGAATCCTAACTTGGATGTTTAGATTGTTACCAATTTTGCTATCCTATGCTGTGCTATGATGATCGTCTTTACAGTTTAATTTTTCCTTACATTTTAATCATTCCTTTTGTATAAAATACATCTAAATTATTTTCTTGGTATATAGACATGGAATTACTGGATCAAACGTAGGAAATACTACTGGAATTATCTACCTAAAAAATAGATGTGGAATTTTAGGTCAAACATGTTATCCTGATTTCTTATACATATCACCAGTGACTCTCCCAAAACTTTGGACCAGTTTATACGCCCATCCGGAGCTCATCACACATGATGTAAGGCATTTCCCTACCACAGGTTTTTTTTTTTAATTTTTTTTTTTATTTTTTAAGATTTTATTTATTTATCTGAGACAGAGAGAATGAGAGAGAGAGAGAGCACATGAGAGGGGGGAGGGTCAGAGGGAGAAGCAGGCTCCTTGCTGAGCAGGGAGCCCGATGCGGGACTTGATCCAGGGACTCCAGGATCATGACCTGAGCCGAAGGCAGTCGCTTAACCAACTGAGCCACCCAGGCGCCCAGGTTTTTTTTTTTTAAATATACTTTCCAATATAGTAAGTAAGACATTAAATTATAATTATTTCTCATTGTCTTACCTTTCATGTTAGGAATATCTTTTAAAATGTTCAGCTTTGGGTCTTTTTTATGTTAAGTAAGGTATCTTTGTTACCTGTTGCCACCTTAGAATTATCAAATTTAACCATTTAAAATGACACCAATTTATTATCTCCCAGTCCTGTAGGTCAGGAGTCTGGTGAGCTCAGCTGGTTCCTCCGGCCTGAGTTTCACAGGCTGAGATTAAGTTGTTGGCAAGCTGGACCCTTATCTGGAGGCTCTGAGGGGCAGTCTGTTTCCCAGCTCATTCAAGCTGTTGACAGAATTCAGTTATTCAGGCTGCAGAGGTGAGGTCCTTGTTTCCTTGCTGGCTCTCAGCCAGGAGCTTCTCTCAGCTCTCTGAAAAGCCGCCTGAATTCCTCAGTATGTTCCCCTCCATCTTCAAACCAGCAACTTCCTGTTGAATTCTCCTCATGCTTCGAATCTCTCTGATTTCTACCTCTGTTGCCTTTCCTCAGCCTCCAGCGGGAGAAAGTTCTCTGCTTTTAAAGGCTCATGTGATTAGTTTGGGCCCTCTTGGATAGGCTAATCCAGGCTAATCTTCCTGCTTGAGGTCTAGAAAGTTAATACCTGTAAAGTCCCCTTTGCCACATAAGGTGGTGTATTATTTAGGATTCTCTAGAGAAACAACTAATAGGATACATATATATATTCTATTTGAGTATATTTGAATATGTTCAAATACAGATTGATTTATATATATTATAAATAGAGTATATTATAAATATATATTATACATATATATTTAAACATAATTATTTAAAAAATGTATTTATTTATTATGAAGAATAGGCTTATGTAATTATATGATTATGGAGACTGAGAAGTCCCATGATCTGCTGTCTGCAAGCTGGAGATCCAGCGATGGAGTTCCAGTCTAAGCCCAAAGGCCTAAGGCCCAGGGGAGCTGATGGTATGAATCCCAGGCCTATGGCAGCAGAAGATAAGATGAGATGTTCAAGCTCCATCAGTGAGGCAGAAAAAAGGAGTAAATTCCTCTTTCCTCTGCCTTTTGTTCTATTTAGGCCTTCAGTGGGTTAGATGATGCCCACTCATACTGGGGAAGGTAATTTACTTTACTGAGTCTGTCCAATCGAATGTTGATCTTATCCAGAAATACCCTCATAGACCTACCCAGAAGTAATTTTTAACCTGGGCACCCCATAGCCAGTCAAAGTGACACACAAAATTAATCATCGCATAAGGTAATATATTTATTGGTTTCAGGGGCTAGGGTGTGAATATCTTTGGGGAGCCGTTCTGCCTACTAGATCACAACAGGTCTTCACTATTTGGTTTGCCTACCACATTCGTCAATTCTAAAGCAGGAATATAAGGCTTTTGTCTTTTAGAAACGAGGGGAACTGTTCACAAACACTTGTAATAAGAATTATTTACTACTTACATTATTTATTTAAAAATGAACATACCTGAATATACTCAAAAGTAGAATAAACAGTACAAAGAAGTCTATGTACTTATCACACAACTTCAACAATTATCAATGTTTTGCCAATTTGATATAGCGATTGGTCTCACCCTGCTTTTTTGTTTTGACGTATCTTTTGGTGGAAAAAAATATCTTTATTTGCAAAGACTAATGAAACTTCCTCTTTTATTGGGACTTGTAATAGTTTCATATAATACACATTAAAGAACAAAATGGTAATTATTTAACACAGGCCAAAGAATACTAGTGCTTTCCTCTCATTTAGTGAATGAGAAATAATGTGTGGGATATTAAAATCTTGCCCCACTTACATAACTGCCATTATGATTCATTGACATTCTTAATTGTCTCACAGTATAGGATTCTCTTATTTCATTCCTGTGCTGGTATATAAGGGAAAGTTGAATGAAAGGGTATGTTGGAAGTAGTCAGCTTGTCTTAGAGAATTTAAGAAATGAAATCCAAACTGCATGACATTTCTGCTTATTTTCCTCTTTTCTCTTGACACCAAGCCTTGGGTATTTGCAGGGTAAGTTGTAATAAAACTTACTTAAGAAGATATTTTACTATTATAACATGATTACTGGCCATCACTGGGGAGTATGGAGTTATATATAGAGACCCAAATCCATGGATAATCCAAAAATAACATTTCTGTATTTGCAATGTGTTTTCAGATCATATTTAACTGAGCATGTGCTGATGTTCCGGGAATTTGGTTTGAACAGAATAATAAAGTATACCATAAAAATCTGGCTTTGGTCTATGAACACCTGGCTCTGAGACTGGGGAAGGGGTTCCTTTTTCCAAGTGTTCCTTTGAATAGGAAAATCATGTTCAACTCTTCCATTTAAAAGGGCTCTTCTCGGTGTAAACATTTTTCGATTAAATTACACATGGAATATTTAGTTTGGAGAATCATCCTCAAATTTGAATTTATTATTTCTTACTCTTATTTGTCCCCCCCACCCCCTTGCTTTTAGAGACCAACACATTCCTCTTTTACAAAATTGAACATTTATGCTTTTATTCTAAACTTTCTCATCTCCTCTGGAATCACGCTCCATTAAATATTACTTCTTTTACCTCTATCCCCCTTTCTTACACTTTCAATCACTCTCATTTAATTTTACAGTCCTTTACAGATAGACACAACCTCTCTCCTATCTGAGAGACACAACTGCTCTACATCTTTTCCCCTTTACCAGTGCATGTATTAAATACCCACTTATTCAGCACCTATGTGTTTTTAAAGGCATTCTAACTTATTTTCTGTCCTGCGACATATTTACACTGTGTTCTTTTTTTTTTTTTTTTTTAAAGATTTTATTTATTTATTTGACAGAGAGGGACACAGTGAGAGAGGTAACACAAGCAGGGGGAGTGGGAGAGGGAGAAGCAGGCTTCCCGCTGAGCGGGAATCATGGGATCATGACCTGAGCTGAAGGCACACGCTTAACGACTGAGCCACCCAGGCGCCCCTATCCTGTGTTCTGAATAGCCCCTAGCAACTTCCTACTCACTGAATCCAACAGCCACATTCTTTTTGTTACATTCTTTAACCTCTTGTACCAGTTGACACCATGAACCAACCAACCCACCGCCCTTTGCCAAAATCTCTCCTTTGTGTCTCTTTAGATACTTTGTTTTCCTGTTCTTATGCTACTCTCCAACTACTCCTTACTACTCTCCTTTTTTCCTTCCACAGCCATTTAGATACAGGTGTTTAAATGGAGCATCTGTCCCTGGTTGCTCCCTTTTCTATTTTGCATTCTCCTCCTGGGCAATCTCAGCCCATGACTTCGACTCTACCTTCCCTGTAAATGGCTTCTAAATCCATGTTCACACTCCTGAATTTTCCCCCGAAGTTCAGTCTCAGTTTTCCAATTTTTGGCTTGACATTTCTATCTGGATATTCTTCTAGCATGTTTTATTTAGCAGTTCAAAAGATTGAACTCCTCATCTTCCCTTTTAAATCTGCCCCCCTCACTATTCCACACTTTTGTTCAACCACTCCCTTGTCATTTAGACTCAACCCATCAAGGCCATCTTTGATTCCTGTCTTTCTTTTCCCTTGTCAAAACAACAAATGTTGATAAGCCTGTTTGATTATATACCTAGAAGGAGTGCCTCTCTCCTTAAGTAAAGATCACTTAATCTGTCATTTCCAATTCCATGACCTATTTTGTGTTTCAGAACCCTATTATCTTTGACTAGGAATATTGCAAAAAAATATGTTAACTTTTCTGTCTCGCCTGCTCTACCCAGTTAGCATGAGAAGTCTTGCCAGTTTAACCTTTCTTGACTTTAGTTTTTATAATGTCATCCTCTGCTTCAAGTCTTCAATGACTCTCTCTTTTTAAAACAGTAGTTCTCAACTGGGGATGATTTTGCCTCCCAGGGGACATTTGGCAATATCTGCAGACATATTTGATTGCCATAAGTAGGGCAGGGAGTGCCTGGGATACTATTAGACATCCTGCAATGCACAAGACAGCTCCTTACAGCAAAAAATTATCTGGCCCAAAATGTTAATAGTGCTGAAGTTGAAAAACCCTGGTCTAGAGAATAATCTACAAATGATTAATTGGGCATTCTCATTTTCTTCTACACTTCATTTACAACCCCATAGGATTTTTATAATTGTTCCTCTTCTCCATTTCCTACTTCTAGATCTTTGCTTATACATTTTCCTCCCTCACTGGTATTTTTTCTTACCTTTTTTTTTCATTAAAAAAAAAAAAATCCCAGTGCCATCCATCTTTCAGTATTTAGCTTTGTTGCCTTATTTTTCATAGGACCCCATAATAATCCCATTTGAAAGTGATGATCCTTTATCTGAATACTGATAAAGATTTTTTTTTTTTTTGGTATCCCTCTTACCATTTCTCACCTTTTCATGATTATTTATAATAATGTCTTTTAAAACTTACTAGTCTTTATATTTATTTAAATAAAAGCTTTATTGAAATACAATGCACATGCCATAAAATTCTCCCTTACAAGTATACGATTTTGTGGTTTTAATATATTTAAAGAATTGTGCGATCATCACCACTATTCAGTTCCAGAACACTTTCATTATTCCAAAAAGAAACCCATGCCTATTAGTAATCACTCCTGCTTCCTCCTTCTCCTAGCCGCTGACAAGCACAAATCTGTTTTCTGGGTCTATGTTTTAACAGTTCCAGACATTTCATGTAAATGGAATCATATGATAGGTTGTGGCTTCTTTCACTTATCAAAAATGTTTTTAGGGTTAAAGACTGTCCTGGGAAAATCATGATATAAATGTCCTATCCATATGATTTGCTGCTTCTTTTTTTTTTTTTTAAGATTTTGTTTATTTATTTGAGACAGAGAGAGAAAGCCCAAGCAGTGGGGAGGAGCAGAGGGAGAGGGAGAAGCAGACTCCCTGCTGAGCAGGGAGCCTGATGCAGGGCTCAGGACCTGAGCTGAAGGCAGATGCTTAACAGATTGAGCCACTCAGGTGCCCCTTACTTGGCAAATACTGAGCAGTTTACTCAAGACTTTCCTGGCTTGTTTTACCCATCAACACAGTGCTATTCATTTTTTATCTTTCAGAAATGTGTTGATATTTTATTTGTTGGTAAAACAACATTCTCTGCCCCAACCATTTCTCTACCCCATTAACTTATCTCTAATGAATTTATTCCTTTTTATAATTTTTTTTATCAGCAGAGTTTTGTGAAGTATTAGAGAAAGATATGTATGCAAAAGTCTACTATCTTGACAGAATTTTACAAACAAGAAAATTATCCTTTCCTGTTCAACTTTTCAGGTTCAACTTCAGCATTTGTGAAATAATTGATGCCGCTAGCCAGGCTGTACTATGATTTATGGTATACTGTGATTTATGTTAAAGTTGGATCTGACAAAAATTTATGTCAAGTGTATCGTGTTGATGGTTAGAATTCTCTGAGGGAAGAAAAAAGGTTAAAGCAAGACTTAAAGCATTTGTATATTTATATATAAAGAATGTTGCTAATATCACCAAATTGAGCATGAGGTCAATACCAAGTAGTGCTTGGTCTGAGTTATAAAACATTTTAAAAGAAATGCAAATTTTAAACTTTCACGTGTGTACTCCCACTGCTTCCTAAGATTATTTGTATTATTAGGGGAAAGAACATTTCAGGCAGAGGGAACATTCAGTGCAAAGCCTTGAGCAAGGGCTTGCCTGCTCTGATCAAAGAACAGTTATGAGGCCAGCTTAGTTAAGGTGGAAAGACAAGGGGGAAGTAGAAGGAGACATGATCAGAGAAGTAATGGAGACCAGATCACATAGGTCCCCATATATCATGGTAAGGACTTTTGGCTTTTCTTCTAAGTGAGCTGGGGAGCTACTGACATGTTATGAGTAGAGGAGTTAAGATTATGTTTTAATTGAATCTCTATTTTTGCACTTTGGAGAATATGATGAAGCTGGACAAACATAAAACAGGGGCACAGTTAGGAGGTGATTGCAATCATATAGGCACAAATAGTTGTGTCTTGGGCTGTGTGACTAACAGCCAAATTCTGAAAAGTTCTGAAGACAGAGTAAATAGAATTTGCTGACAAATGTGTATAGCATATAAAAGAAAGAAAGACATCAAGGATGATGCCTGGAATTTTGGTTACTAACTGAAAGGATGGGGTTGCTATTATATTTAATGGGGGAAGACTGGAAAGGGCAGGTGTGGAGCTTGGGGCAGATAGATAGTGATCGGAAATCAGTTTTAGTCATCTTGTTTGAAATGTCTTCCAAGTGGATTTGTTGGTCAGGCATTTGGAATTCAGAGGAGAGGCTATAATTAGAGTTGTAAATTTAGAAGTCATTGGGTGTGTGGGTGGTACTTATAGCCACAAGACTGGATGAGTTCAACTAGAAGAAGCATGTAGATAAAAGAGAGAAGCAGCTCAGGGACTGAACTTTGGAGCACTCCAGAATCCAGAGGTCAAGAGATAAGGAGGAACCAGCAAAGGAGGCAGAAAAGGAGAAAAGGCAGGTGAGTGTGGAATCCATCTCCTCATTAGATTGTAAACTGTGTGAGGATGGGAATCATATCTGCTTGTTCAGTGTTGTATCCTTCTTTAGTATCTCATTCCCAGGAGGCAATAAGTACTGACTGAATGAATAAAACCCGGTATTGATAGCTTATATATGAAACAGAGTTCTTTTCTATGCCACCAAATTCTTGATTTTTTTTTTAATTGAGGTAAAATTGGTATATAACATTAAATAAGATTCGGGTGTTCCTCCTGAGAGTCTTTCTCCCAGGCACAGTGATTGAAGATGTACAGAGTCTTCCTTTTCAGATCCAGGTGTCTCTTCCAAATGTCCTCTGGTCATTTTGACACCCATGGCTCTAGGCCTGTAGGTCAGCAGTTGGTTATTCTTTTGTTCTTCTAGATCACAGAGGGCAAGGTGTTGTCATGTGGACTAGCTTCCTTTGCTTCCTCTAAAACTCATGGGTGATTATCAGCCTGAGCGTGCATTCTCAGGGAAGAAGAGGGACCTTAGGTCTTTTCTCCTACGCTTTCCCATATTTTCTTTTCCCTCGATCCAACACATTATCCTATTTGGTGCTTTTGTGTTTTGGAAGAGTCACTAATGACTTCTCAAAGTCTCTCAAAGAGGCTTTCACAACTGCCAGTCTTCTGAGCCCTGCACCATTTGCAGCACTGAGCCTTGCAACCAAGAACCCAGTGAGTCATTTTAGTTCTGTTACTCTGGTAATATTCTAATATGGGTATAACAAATTACCTCCCTGTTGGTGCCTAGAAACACTGTATGTTGACCTAGTTACAAATGTTCTCCACATGGTGCAATACCGTACAGTATGGAGAATCTATTTGGACATGTATTTTAAAATAGAGTAAAATGATATAACAAAGAATAAAATTCAGAATTTTACTTTCAAAGTTTTTGCCACAGGAAAAAGTAACAAATTCAATTCATGAGACTTATAACTATCAATAAAAAGGCACAGGAAGTATTAGAGAATACCGTTTGGAGTTTTAGTTTTCAAACGTTCACGTATCACTGTGACAATTCTAAAATTGTTGGAGAGATTTGATAACAAATATGTCAGAATGCCCTAGAAATTAGCTCGTCTTTTTCAGGCTAGCAACTGAGCGTGGTAGGTACGGTTTTTGAAGGAAAAAAAAAAAAAAGAAAAGCAAAAGCAAAAGCCATGACCCTCAGAAGAACCAAACTATTGTCCTCCTTAAGTTGCTTGTGTTGTTATGAAAATGTCAAGCATGTTTGTGCTAATGACTTAGCATGTCTTTCTATTTATTGCTTTAAAAGTTGGTAAATGTGAGAAAGTCACCTAGATCTGGATTTCTCAACCTATGCTAGTGTGGTCATTTTGGGAAGCATAGTGATAAATGTATAAAGCATGTGTCACATTTCTTAGTCCATTCCTTTACTCCATAAAGGCAACTTTCATTCAAGAAACTCTATAGAGTGAGGGTGGAGTTGCCATCTGTTATTTTGCTAATTTTGGTTTGCAAATTTCTGATGACCAACTTTACATAAAAATGTCATATCATGAGACAAATATGAGAAATAAATGACATTTCTTTTTGTGTGGGATCCCATGCTTCATAAGAAACACTTGAAGTGTTTCCTTTCTCCAAATTAGAAAATGTAGTGAGCTATAGTTTGAAAGTAACACTTATGCAATGTGTTACCAATCTTTGATGATATCTAAGAAGAGAGTGGGACATTTGCATTAGGTTAAAATGGTTTTCAAGCTTTATTAGAGTTAATCAAACGTAATCAAAGAGTCCTCTGTCAAGTGACATGCAGGTGGAATAAATGGTTCTACATAAAACAAAATCTTTTTGTGTTAAAGTAATTTACAACTTATATTTTAATTTTTCTCCTCTGATCTACTTTGTTATATACTATTTTTAAGCTTTTAGGTTATCCTTAATTTCATACCTGTCAAATATTGTGCTAAAATTCATTCTTGGATGATCATTATAATGACTTTTAAAAAAGTCATTTTTCTTTGGTCTTGTTCATTGTCATAAAACCAATGAAAAGCATTAGCATTTTTATTGGGTTATTGACTTGGTCTTCTTGGGCTGCCATAACAAAATACAATAGACTGGGTGGCTTAAATAATAGAAACTTCTTTTCTCTAGTTTGGAGACTGGAAGTCCAAGATCAAGGTGCTAACCAATTCTGTTCCTGACAAGAGGGCTCTTTTCCTGGCCTGTAGAATATAGTTTTCCTTGGTGTGTTCGAATGAAGACCTCTTTTCCTCTTCTTATAAGGGCACCAGTCCTGTTGGATCAGGACTCCACTTTTCTAACCTTATTTAACCTTAATTACCTCCTAAAAGCCCCATCTCCAAATATAATCACACTGGGGGTTAGAATGTGGTATATGAATTTTCGGGGGCAGGGTGGAGAGGGACACAATTCAGTCAGTCCATAGCTCTGACAAATCAACAGATCTAACTGCATCAATTACCAGTGGTTTAGCATCAATGCTTCAATTTCTACATTTAACATGTAGAAATGTACTCTGTACCTGACACTGTGCTAGATGTGGGGCATTAAAAAGATGGATAAAAGAGTCTTCTGCCTGTCAGCTTATAGATGAGTGCATGAGACTGATGCGGAGACCCACAAATATCATAATACCAGGTGAGAAGCAAATAGAAATGTACACATGCTCTTCCAGCAAGAATGTCTCTTTTCGCTGTATTTCCTGTAAATATATCTGAATTCATGATTTTGTTTTTTTACGTAGTAGTTGTCCATTATTTTCCACTCTGATCTCTGACATAACAGGTACTGCCCAGTGAGATGCCCATACTATGTTATGTTTTAGGTAGAACATTTTATTCCTGAGCTGCCTTAGGATCTTACGCCAGAATTTTCTACTTGTTTCAGGGACTGTGGCAAACTTGGGCTTGTGGCATCATTTCTCATAGTGTTTTTGATGTATGAGGTATGCTCAATACGATTTGGAATGTACGATCAATACGATTTGGAGTGTTGGATGATTTTTACATCCTCTACAAGTCAATACTGCCCCTATTAGCTAATAGGACTGCTTCTAATTGGAGCTGAATCACTTGCTGCTTATGAAAAATAATTTCGTCCAGACTTTGAATTAAAATTAAGCAAGTGTCAAAATTTAACAATCACATCATTTTCTGTTTTGATGTAAAATGAAATTAGGTGTGTCCATATATCAGTGTGTTATGCAATTTACGCTTGGTCACCCTTTCATTAGTCATGAATCATTCTGAAATCATTGGTATCAAGTGGCGTCAAAAGTAGGATCACAGTTAACGTACTTTTGAAACCTTTAATATCAGTGCCACTATCAGAACTTTCCAAGGATGTTCGACATTTAATTTCCCAAATTAGGCTGTGAAAGTTCAGGAGACAGCCTGAGTTTACAAGCATTGAGCCTGGCTTTGTCTTACCTGCTTCCTCAATGCTATTGTAACCGTTAAGTTTTCTGTTACTATGTGTTTTGCCCTTTTATTTATTTTAGCCAGTGGACACACCTTTTCCTTTTCAAACTAGTGTGTCAATGGCCTTTCCTTGTAATAACAGTTGACATAATCCTGTTGAGCTTTAAGAAAACACTACCAAGGAAAACACTGGCTGTTTCTAACTTTCTCAGACCTCTGCAAAGAGGGAAGCAGGTCTCAAACCAGGGTCAGGCGGAGAAAGAGATATCAGTGGGTGCAACTAAGAATTTCAGGTTCTCAGGCATACTTCTCTTTGCTTTGGATTTACTTCCTAGCCTCTGGCCTAGGATACTGAATTGTGACAATAATATTTTTCACCTGTCCAGTTGGCAAATGTTTTAAACAAGCAATAACAACACATTGCTGGCAAATACTCAAGGATATGAGCATTCCAGTACTTTGGTGATGGAAGTGTGAATTTTTCTACTATTTTGGCAAATAAATCTGGCAGCAATAATTTGAATTAAAATGACTGTATGTCAGATAGCAACCCTAGTTCATGGATTCTAACTCACATTAAAAAAAGCACCTTTGATAAAGGACATATATAGAATAATGCCTTTTGTAACATTGTTTGTTGCATCAGTAAAGCATAAACAATCTGACTGCCCATGAATAAGGAATTGAATAAATTATGGCACATGCACATGCTGCACACACATGCCCACATACACACACAATGGAAAATGAGGTATTGGGATCTGTCAGTGTCCCAAACAAGAGGGATGTTCACAATATATAGTGAGGTGAAAAAAAGCAAATTCAAAGTAAAGGGGATAATATCAGCCTGTTACAAAAATTAACAGGTTATGTGGTTCTTCTTTCTGGCTGGAACCATGCAAGGTGCAGAAGAGAAGAAAAAGATGGTCCCTGCTATGCCAGGAACCCTTAAAAAAAAGCAAAAAAAAAAAAAAAAAAAAAGTACAGAACTGAACATTGAGAGCTTAAGAAAGAAATTTACCCAAAAGATGTTTTGAAAAACAAGGAAAAAGCTTATCTATGAAAAAGGTAAGCTATCTCAAAGAATGTAGACAGATGTACAGACCTGCTACAAGAATAGCTAGGATGGCAAGAAAGGTCGGCAACGTCTATGTACCTGCAGAACCCAAATTGGCAACTGTCATCAGGATCAGTATTAATGGTGTGACCCCTAAGTTCTGAAAGGTGTTGGGGCTTCTTTGCCTTCACCATATCTTCAATGGTACCTTTGTTAAGCTCAGCAACACTTCAGTTAACATGCTAAGGAACCATATATTGGAAGGGGGTATCCAAACTTGAAGTCAGTAAATGATGTGTTCTCTTTCCCGGTTATGGCAAAATCAAGAAGAATTGATTGCTGAATCTCTTGGTAAACATGACATTGAATGGAGGATCTGATTCATGAGACCCACACTATTGGCAAATGCTTTAAAGTAGCAAACAACTTTCACTGGTTCTCCCAATTGTCTTCTGTATGAGGTGGGTTGAAGAAAAAGACCATTCATTTTCTAGAAGGTAGAGATGCTGGCAACAGGGAAGACCAAATCAACAGGCTTATTAGAAGTGTCAAATAACAAAAATTCAACCAAGTAAATTTTTAAAGATCTAATGGACTTTATTAATTGATTTATGAATGGAGCAGCATTCCATCTGGCAAGTAGAAAGGAGCTCCAAAGGACTATAGAAAAAGAAAGGTAAAGAGGGAGTGAAGGAAAGGAAGTTATAAGCAAAGAATCCATTATTCTAGGTAAGGTCACCTTCCTAGGGGGAGTGAAGGGGCCTATCAGGAAATTTCCTAGTGCTGACCAGGAAATTCTCATGTCGATTGGTTAAAGGTTACATTTTCAGGGGGTTGAAACTGCAGTTAGGTTAGGTGTTAAGTCTTGGTTTACTGACCTGGGGCCTTAACCTAAACCTAACCACTTTTGGGTCTGTGGTTTTCTTTTTAACAGAAGAATGAACTAAGGTATCTTTCATGATTATATTTGTAATCTGGTCAGTTAATAAACAGTGACAGCTTTCAAATCAAAATGTAAAACAAAGAACAACCCCCCCACCCCGCCAAAATAAACAGGTTATGTGATTGACCAAAGAGAGAATGGGATGAGTACTCACCCAATTCTTCATATTTGATACCTAAGGGAGGTATAGGGGAATTTCCTTCCTTCCTTCCTTCCTTCCTTCCTTCCTTCCTTCCTTCCTTCCTCTCTTGTTATCTCAGAAAAGGGAAGACACAGGAGAAAAGAAAAAGTGGAACACCATTCCGGCGAGGGATGCTAGGTGAGAGGAGTGCTGGATACCAGTATGGCAGCCAGCCTCATTACCTCCCCCTTAATGGGAGCAGAGGGCTTCCTCTCACTTTCTGAGCATAGAGATTTGGAGAAGGATGTTGATTGAGGAGGAGGAGAATGGCTGGACCACCCAAGTTGTCTACAGTTACTGACAGCCCTTCTTTGTAGAGTTGTCTTTAGGTTGCCCAGAGCAAGTCTCCTCCTAGTTATGTACATCCGTGAAGCAATATCCTGCTTCAGGAGAAGTTCTGCCTTTACCTGTGCCAAGCTCATGTTCCTAGGGTGGGAAGGATAAAGTCCGTAGAAGGTTACTGATGGATGAAGGTGCATCTACTCGAGGTATGAGTGGAAACTTCTTGATGGGTCAAGAAATTTGCCAGACATCTATACTTTTCTTCTCACCCCACCCACAGAGCTAGGCACCAATGTGTGTGGATGTCACTGTCTAAAGATTTTCTCGGAGAAGGATATAGCACAATAATATTTGAAGTTATTAATCCATGCTTTTTCTTCTCTATCTATATATCTATATGTATATCTAAATCTAAATCTATATCTATTTCTGTATCTATATTTGTCTTTTACCCCTTATTTGTGCAAATAGTTGGTGCTGGGGAAGTGTGAGCCAAGGTAATATTTCTGGCTGTTAATTTCCAATAATGCAAGTCTGAAGAAGTCAGGCAAGATTACCAGAAAAGGCCAAATGTAGGATTTGTGGGCACTGACAAGTGTTTGGGCCAGAAACATGACGGGAGGTGAATTTTCCGAGCTAGAAGGAGATTCCCATGGGAATAGGGCAGTGTAAGGAGGAGAAGGGAGGAGTCTGTGGGAACAAGGAGATAGGGTCCTTGCCTGATTTCCAACTATATAAAGAAGAGAATAGTAAGACTCCATAGAGGAAATAGGTGCTTGGAATTGAGACAAAGGAAATTAAGAGGATCTGTTCTTCCAATAATAAACATTTTGGAATTATAAAGAATGTTGCAGAGTGCCTAGGTGGCTCAGCTGGTTGACCAACCAACTCTTGGTTTAGGCTCAGGTCATGATCTCAGGGTCCTGAGGTGGAGCTCTGTGTTGGGGCTCTGTGCTCAGTGGGGAGTCTACTTGAGATTCTCTCTCTTCCTCTCCCTCTGTCCCTCCCCCCACTTTTGCACGTTCTCTCTCTCTCTCAAATAAATAAATAAATAAATAAATATTTTTTAAAATATAAGGAATGTTTCCGGGAGTCCAGAGTCTTTCATGGTTTATCTCCCTTTCTGATTTCTTCCCATTCTTGAACACTACATCAAAAACTAATGATGTATTATATGTTGGCTAATTCAACATAATAAAAAAAATAAAAATAAAAATCATGTTACAAAAAGATTACAAAAAGGAAAAAAAATAAGTAATGTTGAAATGAATATTCTAGAGTCCCTGTGCAAGAGTTTTTCTGTAAATTATACTTCAGAAGTTGACTTGCTGGGTTAGTACCTTTAAACTTTGCTAGATATTGTGAAAATGCTTTCAAAATTATACCAATTTGCTCTCTCAATTTCTTAACTTTCTCTTTTCAAATTTAAACTACGCTCCCTATAGTAAAACTTCACTGTTCATTAATCATCAGGAATTAACATTAAGAATTTGAAAGTCCTGTTTCCCCTACTTCCTTACCACTACTTACTTTTGAATTTTTTCCAGTCTGAGGACATGAAAGGGTACCTTGTTTTAATTTGCATGTTCCTATTACTAGCAAGTTACTTTTTTTTTTTTTTTAAATATCTTCATTGGTCATATAGAGATTCTCTTCTGTGAACGGAAGGTTTATATTAATTTCTTTTGGGGGCTTTTGTCTTTGTCTTACTTAGAGGATATTTTTCATTATTTTAGATTAAAATTATTTCTCAAATGCATTGTAACTATTTTCTCTGTCTGTAGCTTGTCTTTAAACTTTGTTTATGGTTTCTAATGTATAAAGTTTTTAAATGTTTATGTTATCAAATGTATTCAACTTATAGTTTATACTTGATGGTTTAGTCTTTTTTCTTCATAGACTTTATTTTTTAAAGGTTTAGTTTCATACAAAATTGAGCAGAAGATACACAGATTTCCCATATTCCTCCTGCTCCAATGCATGTATGGCCTTCCCTATTATCAACATCCCTATCAGAGTTGTATGTGTGTTATAACTGATGAACCTTTTTATATTTTAAGAAATCTTTCTTCAATATTATAAGATAGTCTTCTACATTTTCTTCTAGAACTTTTAAGGGTTGCTTTTAGCTTTTAAGTCTTTAGTCCATGTGGACTTTCTGTTTGCTTATGGAATAAGGAGGAATTTAATTTTCAGATATATTTTTAAATTTGTTCCTTAATCACATGGGGTCAGCCCATTCTAGTGACAGATTCACCTGCAGTTCTACCGAAAAATCCAGGACAGCAAAGCAGCTCCTAGCAGACATCAGGACCAGACATTGTGGGTAAACCACCAGACTCATCGATAAGCCTCAGACGCCAAAGAGCAAACTAGTGGTGCTCCTTGGGTGAGTGAATGGTGTGACTTCTGTGGAATCTCTCATGCTGTGAACATTGGCTAATGGGAAACCAGGAACATCCACTGATTGAAAAAGGATATAACTGGGCTGTCCTCACAACTGGATATCAGGATCTGGATCAAAATAACCAACCAACTAGGAAATGTAGCCACAAATATGGCAGAACTAATGTATCCAAAGAACTTTTTGAAGCAAATGTAGATAACCCAGAGGAAATTACTTTCTGAATAATGTTTCTTCTCTGTCGTATCACTAACTTACTTAGCATATACTATAATCTTCTTTAAATTCTTAAAAAACAATATAGTGGAAAGGAAAAATCCTATTTTGATTATTTAGTTGGAAAAAGTAAAAATAAAATTTATATTATTCCTCTCCACTTCCAAAAAGAATAAAATAAAATCAATTTTAATAATTTGAGCAGAGATTAATACCATTTTTTTTCCAAAAAGTGAAATAATTACACAGAATTTCAGGTAATCTTAATATTTATACAGATTTTAAAAGAAAATAAAAGAAAACCTTGACTTACATTAAGCACTTATACTGATGATTTCTGAAGTAAATGAATCATATCAAAATTAAAAGTATGACTTAGAATCCAGTGTGATGTCTAAGATGAGTGTCAATTTAAGTACTTGAAATATAGATCAATATTTGTAATAAAATTAAAAATAAATTAAAATAATTAGCTGGGAATATCCCACATGCATTCTAAATCCCCCAGTCGGCCTAGGTAATTTTTCTTATTCTTCCACAACACATGGCATTCTTTCTATGAATGACATCAGTTTGGAAATACCCTGTGGTTTTCTGAGTTATAAATGGATATCTCACTATGAACTCCTGATTATATTATGATTCATACTTTCACTTCTGTTTTTTAATGCTATCATTTTGAAAAGTGAAAATGAAACTGTTTCATTGGCCAACAGTGCACAAGGGAGAAGAAAAATAAGGTTGAGTGTAATGATTTACAAAATATTTAGGCATTATTGTCTGAGAATATTGTGAGAATAATTTCTTAAGGAAAAAACAGTGTAGTGTTATGACAAAAATGCTCTCAGAGAGTTATTCTGGGACTTAATGATTATTGTCATAGTTCTGCTTTACATAGGAACTTCACTTATGATTTCGTTTGGCATCTATCTATCATCCATCTATCTATCTATCATCTATCTATCTATCTATCATCTATCTATTATCTATCTATCTATCTATCTATCTATCTATCTATCTATCTATCATATGTCCATCTATCTACCCATCTATTCACCTGTCTATAATTCTTTTAAAACTTTTTTTACCCATGGAACTGGGTTATGAACCTTTGCCTTTTACCTTTAGAATTTGTTCTCTTAATCAGTACACTATGATAGAAAGATGATGATAGCTACTTAGCTAGCTAGCTAGATACTAAATAAGAAAGAAAGGAAGAAAAAAAGAAAGAGAGGAAGAGAGAAAGAGAAAAAAGAGAGAGAGAGAGAAAGCAAAAAGAAGGAAGGAAGGAAGGATCATATGGAAAGTTCTAACATGATTCCAGGTTTGAGAGACTTTATTGAGACTAGGTTTCCTTAGGGCAGGGTCACACCTGCTCATTGCTGTGTCAGTTCCTGGCACATGGCAACATTCAACAAATATTTGTTGAATAAATGAACACAACAGGATAAAAACAAATTCTTGTACATCATGGTTTTCTGTGGAAAACCACAAGAAAAAAAAATGTCTTCTGAGTTCTCAGCACTAGAAAGTGACCATGAAGTATCAGGAATCTAATGAGATTCTTCTTTTACAAGACCCTTAAAATATCAATGCTCCTATCATGAGGTATGAGGTTGAAGACTAGATGCCTCAATGCTGTGTGATTCGTTATTTAACATTACTTGTAGATTGAGAATTTTGTCAGAGATTATAAACACTTTATAAAGATTAATGTGATTTTAAAAATCTTTCTATTAAATGTGAAATTTACCTTCTTGGGCTTCCTGTCACCAAATGGCAGTTCCTACCAAGGAATTATGTCTTATGGGTCAACATGTGTTTTCCTATAAATGAAGTAATTCCTCACCTTCAAATCTCCCCTGCCCAGACCAAATATTTTTTCTACCTACACTGCTTTGATGCTTGTATTTCAGATTTACCAACTCCTTTAGCTTAAGGCATTGAAGAATGATCTTAATATCACCTGTTTTTATTTATTTACTTATTTATATATATTTTTAAAGATTTTTTAAAAGTAGGCTCCATGCCCAACGTGGAGCCCAGTGTGGGGCTTGAACTCATGACTTTGAGTTCAAGACCTGAGTTGAGGTCAAGAGTCGGACGCTTAACTGACTGAGTCACCCAGGTGCCCCTAAAGATTTTATTTTTAAGTAATCTCTACACTCAACATGGGGCTTGAGCTTACAACCTGGAGATCAAGAGTAGCATGCTCTACCAACTGAGCCAGCCAGGTGCCCCAATATCACCTGTTTTTAATCATCATTTCACCTTAAGATAGAGTAGTCTAACAAAGTAGTTAGCCAGTTACTCTTCAGATTTCTAAGAGGTCAGAACACAGGAGAGATATGATTGTATAATGGTAAGGAGTAAAATAATGCCTAGAGGGCAGCACATTTATGAAGGCTGTTCAGTACGAAATGTAAAAGTTACTCCTTCCCAAAATTGTCTGGAGAGCCCTAAAACACCATTTAAAAATATTAGAACATCCCAATGTCAGTTACACCAAAAACCTGAGCTGAAAACTGAGAATGTGCTGAGAATAGCAGTGATACTAATAAAATTGTTCTTGTTTTAAGCCATTGTGTTTTGTGGTAGTTAATCAGGAATAGATTGCCAGAACAGAATTGCTAAAGATTAAATGGATTTTAATGAAAACAAAGTCAAATGGTGAGATTCTCTTTGAAAATTAAGGAAGTTATAAAGGAGAAATATGGAAGTCATCTTGAGGCAGAATAGTTTATAAATCATTAAAATTTGACTTGTAACCTGGTGAATATTTTTAAAAGAAATAATGTGTTAAACAGAAAGGGAGTTGGTCAGCCTGGCATAAGAAAGAATAAAAAAAAGAATTCATGAAGTACACTTTGGCAGAGAATTCTAGAGAAAATTTGTTCCCAAGTTTTTTCCTGTGTAATACTAGTTGTTGAAATTATAGCATTATTCTTTGCTTGATGCCATTGAACATCTTGTTTAAATCAACCCCCACTTACTCTGAGTTCATTTTCACTAAGCAATATTTTGATTATAATTTGATTTCTGATATAGCTTTACAAGGAAGGAGTGCTTTGGCTAGAGGACCCCTTGGCAGTTGTATCTCTCATCATAATTAATGTTTTTTTCCTCTGGTGTGTATAGAAGTCTCCCGAATCTAGTTTGTATGTTACAATTCCCAAGTTTGACTAAGCTGGGGACACTGGGAAGATTGAGTTTTCAAAGAGACAAGACTGAGCAGTGGAGTTTGGGCTGTGGTGGCCTCCCCAAGGCTGCTGCCCCTTGGAGGAGTCCTCCTGGCCTCACCACTTGTGGGGACAGTGTGCAAGAGTACCCGGTAAGATGTGTGGCACAGAGTAGTGCCCCCAAAACATTAGTTTCCATCCCCAAGTGTTTTCTCTGACAGTTTATACAAAGAAGAAGCAGAGCAGAAGGAAAAAGAGAGCAGTTTGCGGAAGGAATGCTTTATTGACATTTTTTTTTTTTTTTTTTTTTTTTAAAGATTTTATTTATTTATTTGAGAGAGAGAATGAAACAGAGAGAGCTTGAGAGGGTCAGAGGGAGAAGCAGACTCCCTGCCGAGCAGGGAGCCCGATGTGGGACTCGATCCCGGGACTCCAGGATCATGACCTGAGCCGAAGGCAGTGGCTTAACCAACTGAGCCACCCAGGCGCCCCGCTTTATTGACATATTAAGCTCTGATAGAAATCTCTCCTGTGATGACATATTGTGCCTTGTCAGGTGTTACAGTTAATTGTATGTGTCGAGTTAACTGGTTCACAGCGTGCCCAGACATTTGGCCAAACATTATTCTGGGTGTATCTCTGGGAGTGTTTCTGGATGAGATTAACATTTGAATTGGTAGACTGAGCGAAGCAGATTGCCCTCCCCCACCCCATGTGGGTGGGCCTCATCCAATCAGTTGAAGGCCTTGGTAGAACAAAAGTTTGGCCCTCCTATACAAGAAAGAACTCCTTATGCCTGAAAGCCTTTGAGCTGAGGCAACAGTTTTTTTTTTTTTTTTTTTTCCTTGCTTTCAGACTCTAACTGAAACATCAGCTCTTCCTGGGTCTTGGGCCTGCCAGTATTCAGACTGGGACTACATACACCATCAGCTCTCCTGTGGTCTCCAGCTTGGTGACTGAAGATCTTGGAACTTGTCAACCTCCATAATCATGTGAGCCATTTTCTTGTACTAAATCTCTTTCTCTGTCTATATACATCTGATTGGTTCTGTTTCTTTGGAGAACCCTGACTAAATAATTGAGTGTCTTCACCAAATGGCATATTACCAGAAAATTTTACTTTTGCCTATGAATTAGGTATTTTAATGCATTTACTGGCAGGGGAAAAATATTTCATCTAAACTAGATTTTCTGTGACTTGGTGTGAATGTGTTTCCTATTTTTTTTTTCTTTAATGAGACTACATCCCATCTCATTAACACTTGTCAAATTTATTCTCAGTAATGGAAAATTATATGCAGTAATGAACTTAAAAATTTGGTGTACTCTTATGTCAGAGATGTCTGTGGTATATCTTGCCTGGTTGGTTTTATTTGTGATGCTGCCCCATTTCCTTTAGCTTAACAGGCTCTTTCCTCAAATCCCCAAACTCAAATCTGACTCATCTCTCCACTGAACCACCCACTACAATGTCAACAGCTCCACAACTTGCAAGTCCTTCCAAAGTGTTTTAAAGAATGATTTATTCAAGGAAAATATACATCAACAAGTAGATACACTCCACCACAGCAGCATGAGACCATTCATTAATTCCGCAAGCATTTTTTTTTTTTTTTTAAGCAACTACCAATGCACCAAACTGGAGAAAGAAAGATGAAATACACACAAACCATTTCCTTAAAGAGGGAAGATATATACAGGCTAAGAGGGAAAGAAAGTACTGGATGTTTATTGAGCATCTGTACTTTATCAGGTAGGTAGTCCATTAGGGGCTTTACAATGGATCTTCACAGCAGCTCTCTGAGATAGGTACTCACTTGTGTATGAGAACACCTAGGGTCAGGGAAGTCCTCCTACTAGGAGAAATTATAACTAGCATTCACTGAGCCTCAGTGACAGGGCAGAGTTCAATCCCACGTCTTTTTTCTTCATTTTGTTGCTTTGTTCTAGATTGACACTGTGTGTTATGATAGCCACATGTGGCTATTGAACACAAATTGAGAAGAACTCCAAGGATAAAATACAAGCCGGATTTCAAAGACTTAGTATGAAAAAGAATGTAAAATATCTCATTAATAGTTTTTATATTGATTACATGTAGAAATGATAATATTTTGGATATAATGATTTATTAGTCAGTTTTCCAGAGGAACAGGACCCATATTATTTCTCTGCCTGTCTATCAACAAAGACAGAGAGACAGGAGAGGGAGAGGCGGGTATTTAAGCAATTGGCTTAAACACTTGTAGGGGCTGGCAGGTCTGAAATCTGTGGAACAGGCTGGTAGGCTGAAATTCAGCTAAGAGTTGATATTGCATTCTTGAGTCTGCAGGGTAGACCAGGGAGGTTGGAAACCCAGGCAGTGTAAGGGATTGAATTGTTGCCCCACCCCAACCCCTGCCACCAATTCATATGTTGAAGCCCTAATCCCTATTGTGAACATATTTGAAGATAAGGCCTTTAAGAGGTAATTAAAGTTAAATGGAGTCATAAGGGTGGGTCCCTACTCTGACTGGTGTCCTTATGGGAAAAGTAAGAGACATCAGTGATGCATGAGCACAGAGAGACAGCCATGGGAAGATACAGCAGGAAGGTGGCCCTCAGCAAGCCAAAGAGACCCCAGGAGAAACCAAACTGCCAAAACTTGACCTTGGACTTCCAGCCTCCAGAACTAAAATTTCTATTATTTAAGCCACCCAGTCTCTGATATTTTATTATGACAGCTCTAGGATGAGTTCTTTGGGAAACCTCGGTCTTTTCTTTTAAGGCCTTAAGCTGATTGGATAAGGCCCACCCATAGAATGGCGGGTAATCTGCTTACTTAAATTTGATTTTTTTTCCAAAGATTTATTTATTTATTTGAGAGAGAGAGAGAGAGAGAGAGAGGGCATGTGAGCAGGAGGAGGGGCAGAGGGAGAGGGAGAGAGAGAAAGAATCCTCAAGCAGATTCAGTGCTGAGCCTGGAGCTGGATGCAGGGCTTGATTCCAGGACCCCGAGATCATGACCTGAGCCCAAAACAAGAACTGGCCGCTTAACCGACTGAGCCACCCAGGCGCCCCTTAAATCTACCGATTTAAATGTTAATCACGTTGGCCTTTTGGCTAAGATCAAGTGTAGTATCTGTTCTTATCAGTTAATCATGTCTAAAAAATTTTTTCATAGCAACATCTGGGTTGGTGCACGATAGCCTAGCCACAATGACACATAAAATTAACCATCACACTTGGGCTCAATAAAATATACTGTTAAAATCATTTCTACCTGTTTCCTTTTGCTTTTAAAATGTGCCTACTAGAAAATTTCAAATTGTGTGTGTGGCTCACATTTGTCACTCACATTACATTTCTGTTGGACAGCACTGCTTGAGACATTTATGAAAATAGATAACAAGTTTCATGAAGGACACATGTGCAGGGTGCCATGGGAGCATGGAAGAAATACATTAACATCTGCTTGGGGCTGTTAAGGAGGGCTTTGCAGAGGTGGTGAGGTGATTAAAGCACTAATTCTGGAGCCCAAATGCTTGGGTTTGAACCTCTGCTCTGCCAACTCACTAGGTGGGTGGCCCAGTGCAAGATATTTCCCCTCTCTGTGCTTTTCTTCATCTGTAAAGGGAGGGCAGTAATTAAGCCCTGTGCAAGGGGTCATTGTGAGGGTTAAATGAATTTATACATTTTAGCATTACAACAGTACCTGGGACAGGGAACCTCCTCAAATATTAGTTACAGAGGGTCATGCTTGAGCAGAATCAGGACAGAGGAGGGGCTGGACAGACCCCGAAGGGCTTATGGAAAAGGGATGAATTTCCAATGAGGGGAACATCAAACCCTCTTCTTTGGGCTTCATTTACTGTTTTACCACAGGGAAATCAGCTGCAGGGTCAAATTAGTCTATTCTGTGGCTTAGAGTTTGGCCAACTTGCACTGACTTTTTACATCATTCAGTGAATAACTGGCATACACTCAGCAAGGTGCCTTTTGGTCCTCATCGTACCTGATCTCAGCAGCACTCAGTTGTGCTGACCACAGCCTTTTTTCCAGAACACTAGATTTTTAGCATGATTGTCTCATGGTTTTCTCCCACCTCCGTGGGTGCTTCACCTTTGACTCCTTTGCACAGTCAGTCCTCTTCTGGACAAGCTCTGTCCTCTCTCTCTCTTCTCATTCTATGCTTCCCCACAGAACATCCGATACACACTCATGTAAGACTGTATTTACCACAGATACAGCACATGACTCACAAGTTTGCATCTATAAACCAGACTTTTCCACTCAGCTTCCGATCTGAATACTCAAATGCCTACTTGGTTACCTCCACTGTATGTCTCAGAGACATCTCATATTCAACATGTCCTAAAATGCATTCACCTGCTCCTCATCACATATCTCTTGTTCCTTTTCAGTGTTCCCAACTTGTATCTTACAAGCCAGAGACTTATGAATTATCCCTCATCCCTCTCTCCTTTATTCTCCAAATTTAACCTGACATCAAGACTTACCAAAAGAATAGAGGAGCTCATGGAGATCCAAGAATCTACCATAATTATAACTCTCTTTGAGAGAAAATGGCTTGAAGCAGTATCTTCCTACAAACTTTGATGTGACTCATGGCAATTATTCATGTTGAGTGGAAACAATGGGCACAATGGATTAGACCAGGGATCAGGAGATAGTCTGTTAGAGAGGAGACTAGAAATCATGTTGACCAGGAGAGATGACCACATTTTCTGAATTTCCAGTTCCTAGTCTGTCTCTAAGAGGCCCTGCTATACTTTATTTCTCACCTATGAATATCCATAAAATTTTCCTTTTTGTAGCTTTCTAATAAAACTCTTATTTGCCCTTATTAAGGAAAACTTTTCCTCACCGTCAAACAATCCCTGACCAAGACAAGAATTAAATGGGATGATGTATGAGTTCTTTTCTTTTGTTTTCCTTTGTAAACTATAAAGACAAGTATGAGGAGCAGCTATTCTTTCTTTCTCTTGTGAAACTTGGCTTTCAGAATGGAAATTTATTTCATGTTGGCCAATTAGATTGTGAAAAACCAAGCAGAAAAAGATGTTGCTATAATGAAGTATGAAATGCATGTTATTAAATGGATTTTATCTTAAGACAATCAGCATAAATGCACAAGCAAACATTATTCATTTGCAATCCAGAAACTTTTAAAGTCATTCAGCTGCATTTCCCCTTTTTCCTTCAGAAAGGATTAATCTGAGCTCCTACGTTTATGGACAAAGAGATCACCTCTGGTCACACTTCAAAATTTAGTTGTACAGCTATGAAATCAATTGGCCTAGACCTTAAATCTCATTCCTATGAAAAGGTTTTATCATTGTAGCTGTATGAACGAGTGTTTTCAGAAAAAAATTTTTTTTTTTTTTTTGCTAAGGGATAGAGAAAATGTTGCAAATGCATTTCTTTTATTTACTACGTAAACTTTTTATTGGCCTTCAGAGGGGTTCATTCAAACAAAGATTGAGATGAACTTAAAGGGTAAAGATCTGAAATCAGAAGAATCACCTTTCTTTTTTTCCTTCTTTCTCTTTTTCCTTCCTTCCCTCCCTCCCTCCCTCCCTTCCTCCCTCCCTTCCTGCTTTCTTTTCTTCCTTTTTCTTTCTATTTTTCATATCTCTCTAATATCTTGTTTTTCCTTATCTATGCATAAGGAGATCTGAGGTTGACCTACATTTCCTTTTGTAATCTTGTTCAGTTATTTAGAGCAGATATCTTAATCTTTTTTGTTATCCCTGGTACCAGATGTCAGTGGGGGTATAGAACCATTTTGGAACTTTCCCAAGGGTAAATGATGAGTGTGGGGAAGAGCCTGTAAGAAGATTGATGTCTCTTGTTCAGAGCTCCAAGGACAGTATCTCTGAATTGAGAGTAAAGCTTGCATTTGAGGAATGTTTCTTATTCCTGACAAACAGCATGTTGCATACAATGGAATATAGATTTTTAATGGTGATGAGAGAGGGACTGACTGGGCTAGGAGGAAACTATTATGGGATAAAAGCCCAAACCTTCATGAAAGTATATTCCTTAAAGCTAAGTTTGAGATTTTGCATAGCCCGTAATGAATGCTTGCAATAATTCAGTCATTCTTTTTTTTTTTTTTAAAGATTTTATTTATTTATTCATGAGAGACAGAGAGAGAGAGAGAGAGGCAGAGGGAGAAGCAGGTTCCCAAGGAGCAGAGAGCCTGATGTGGGACTCGATCCCAGGACCCCGGGATCATGACCTGAGCCGAAGGCAGACGCTTAACCATCTGAGCCACCCAGGCGCCCTAATTCAGTCATTCTAAGATCAATAAAATGTATTAAGATTCCAAAAGCTCCACGCATTCTCTGTCTGCTCACCATTGCTTCAAGACTTCATTAAGCACTGCTATCAACAAGGGGGCACTGGTAGCAAATGTCTATACCCTTTAAATATCTACTATGTTATCAGTTACCAGTTTGATAAAATTGGTAAAATGATGCCATTTTGTCAGATTTCAGGTACTATGTCAAAGCCTCACTATGAACTATTTCATTTTAATCCTAAAAAAATCCTAAAAAGAAAATATATTGTATATTGAATATATTGTATAAATACAGAGGATGGAATTTAAATAGGTCTGCCACCTACACACACACACACACACACATACACAATTATTAAATAAGTTGAAGTTTTGGGATTCAAATCCAAATTTATTTCATTGTAGATCTGGTGCTATTAACTAATATAGGCTACTGCTGCCAGATACCTTTTTTTTTTTTTTTTAAATTCATTCGAGGTAGTAAGATTCTAGTTATACTGGTAGACCAGTATACTGCTTAGTTATTCAAGCAGGTTATTGTGGAGGAAAGTGTAGACATTAAAAAAACATGATGGCAGGCACCTAAACCTGACTGAGGGGATGAGATATGGCATCCTAGAGAAGGTGATCATTCTGGATGAGTAAGAGTCAGTCAACACTGATGGAAGAAAACCATATTTCAGGCATTGGGAAGTGTATGTGCACATATTGAAAATGCCACATTGCTTTTGTTGAGTTGGGATCCAGAGTAGAAATTGAGGAGTGGCCTTGGATGGGAGTGGAGAGGTGGGTAGGGACCTTGTATAAGACCATTGTATAACACCCTTAAAGGATTGGAATTTACCTATATATCATAGGAAGACTTTGAGGATTTCATGAATAAGAGTAACATGCAGATTTGAATTTTAAAAATATCACTTTGGAGATTGTGTGGAGATTAGGTTTGAAGTGACTAAGATTGGAGGCAGGGAAAGCAGATTTTGTTAAGAAGTAATTTATGCAAGAAAAGATGAGGCCCTACATATGGAAAGTGATAATACAGAAGAAAAAGAGGAGATTTGAGGGATGTTTGGGAATTGAATTTACTGAATTTGGTGATTGGATGGAATGTGAAGAGGAGATGAATAAAGAAAAAAACCTGCAAAGATGATTGCTAGTTTTCTGTCTTGACTGACTGTTTCATCAGAGGGATGGCTACGTAAGAAGAACAGGTTATTGGGAAAATGTTGGGGCACCTCTACAGAACACCCAGATGGGGAGGCTTAGAGTTGTAGAAATGGATCTGGAACTCTGAAGAGAGGCCCAAGCTGAACATATGCTTTGGAACTTATCGGCAATAAAGGTGGTAATTCAAGTCATTAGAGAGGATGAGTTTTTTTAGGGATAGTATGAAGAAAGAGAAAAAAGAGGATGCGTAGTAGAAGAAGGCCCAACATTTAAAGGATGTGGTGGAGGAAGAAGAGCCTGTGAAAAGTAAAAAGCAAGAAGACCCAGGTAGGTTGAAAGTAATCCAGGGCTAACTATAGTCAATAAAACAAAAGGAGATAAGAACTCCAAAAGGGGTATTTGGGGAACAGCTTCAAATTCCATGGAGAAGTGAGAAAAGATTGAAAAGCATCATTTGAATTTAGCAACAGAGGTATGATTGAAATAACGTTTCTGTTCACTTTAATAAAAACTCTTGTTCCTCAGTCTTTTCACTGGGATAGGGTTTAGTGTGATTAGAGGTGGTTAGGGAGAGAGGTATTAGCTTGGGGTTTGCACACCAATGCAATATCCATGAAGAGGTAGCATGGTAGAAAAGGGTTTCTTTTGGCTCCTTGAAGTAAAATTACTGAAATCAAATTTATATACTCCATCTATTTGTGCACCCCACCCATGGACATCAAGGGATTGCTCCTTGGAAGGAGACTGTTGCAGGAATAAGGGTTTATCCTTTTCTAACTTCAGAGCCTCTCTAAGGATAATCTATGCAGCAAACACTGTATGAAGAAATGTATTTTGAATATCAGAAGTTGTGGGGGTCCATATTATGTGAATGTGTAAATTAGTTTTAAGAATATAACTTCTACCAATCACGGTGAGTGAGACTGTGCTCTTATACCTTGTGACACTCTGCAATGAATCAGAAATCAAAGCTTTTAACGGTTGAGCTTTAAGTCTGATAAGTGTGTGTTTGGACATTGCCTCATATATGCTGGGTGATCTTAGGCAAATTACTTTATCTTAGTTCCAATTTTCTCATAGGTGAAGTGAGAATGGTAATATCCACCTTGTAAGATTTTTTTTTTTTAAAGATTGTATTTATTTATTTGAGAGAGAAAGTGAGCAAGAGAGAGAGAGTGCATGAGCACGGGCAGAGGGAGAGGAAGAGGGAGAAGCAGACACCCCTGCTGAGCAGGGAGCCTGATGCGGAGCTCGGTCCTAGGACCCTGGGATCATGACCTGAACCAAAGGCAGACACTTAACTGACTGAGCCACCCAGGCGCCCCAAGATTTTTTAAGTAGTTAAAAAGGTAATGTACGTTAAGCATTTAGAACAGTTCTTTGCACATAACACTGCTCAATAAATGTTAACTACTATTATTTCTATTCTAGTTAACTTTTCTTCTCTGCTTTGGGACCCATCCCTGATTGAGGCTTTTCAGGCATTGCTCTCACACCTCACCACACCCCACCCTCCTTAGGGTTCTCAACCAACCTTCCTTCCTTCCTTCCTTCCTTCCTTCCTTCCTTCCTTCCTTCTGTCCTCCCTCCCTCCTTCCCTTCCTCCTTCCTTCCTTCCATCCCTCCCTTCCTTCTTTTAAAAGAGTTTTTTCTTGACCTTAGTTATGCCTAGAGGTCAACTACTTTAAACAATTCAATTTTTTTCCTTTGGATCCTGATACTTATTTAATAAACTTTGAATTTATTTTCTTACTTTTCATGACCAACTCTTCAATAAATAGTCTACGCTCACTCTCATTTTTCTATTATCTGTTTTGTTTGTAAACTTTGGAATGGAATTTTAGCCTCCTGAATCTGCTTGTGGGAAGGTCATTAGTGACCTCTTTCCAGTGAAAATCAATGGCCTTTTAAAAACCCTCACCCTCTTGGTCTATTCAGCTGCATGTGATTCTGTTTAGAACCCCTTCCTTGAAAACCTCTTACCCACCTTTTTTGTGGCACCATAATATCCTCACTTTTGTCTTCTTTTCCCTCCCACATCCCAGTCATTGGAGTTTCTCAAGAATTAGTCTTTCACTTTCTCTTCTCTTTTATACACTAATTTCTCCACAGAGTTTCGTCTACTGAGAGTTTATACCATAACTTTGATGATGAAAAATATCAAGTCTACCTTTGTGCTGAGTTTTTAACTTGTATCTCACCTCCATATTTCAAAGCACCTAGAAACCCTGCTATCTTCCTGTCCTTCAGCAAGTTAAGTGCAATTGTCATGCCTTTTTTGGGCTTTACTATTTTCTAGCCGATAAAATTTCTTCCTTTTCTATATTTCTTTTAGGCTGTACCATTCAGTTTAGTATCTGCCTTAAACTGTTTGAAAACCACTATTATATGTAGCTTCTATGTACTTTGAGAATAGTACTCAGATTGATATTTCTTATGTCAAACGTAAGTACTTGATAATTAATTACTGTGTCTACTTTTTACAAATGTCAGTGTTGTGGATCAAACACAAAACATAGGTGAACATCAGAGTAGAAATAGTTTTACATCCTAGAGTGGTGTAATACTTATTTAGGAATTTGTGTTTATTGTCAAGCTAAGTTTATTTAATAATATTAAGAGGCATAATTAGAATATGAGATTTAAGTGTATTAAATATTGAGGGTCGTATGAAACAAACATACTAAACAAATGTGTTTCCTCTTTTCAAAAATTATTTGGCACTGGAACTTAATGTCATATGTTTCTTCATAACCCTGGTTAAGAAATGAATAGGAATTTTTTTTTCTGGAAATTAGAATGGGATATTTAGCAAACATTTTCTGACTTGCAATTTGGAGACTGCGATTAATTCTCAATATAATTTACTTTAATTAAAATCCACTACAATCTGGTTTATGTAGCTAATGAGAAAAAAATCCATGAGTGGCAAGTTTTATGTTGAAAAAATATTTTGTTTTGTTTGGTATTGAGCTAAGCTTTCCTAAACTTTCATGTTTTTGATTTGAAAAGATCCAAACTAAATCTCAAATCAACTGTAGATTTAGTAAACAAACAAACAAACGAACAAACAAAATGACCTCCCTGATACAAATCCATACAAAAAGGAAATAATTTTTCATTGCTTTGAACAAAAGGATTATTTCCCTTATTTCTAAGCTAGTATTCTGTTGCCAGTATCAGAAAATACATAGCTTGTATTTGTCTGGTTGAAAAATGACTAAGATTCTATTCTGGACAAGGTCATTTGGAAGGCCTCTTGTTGGTGGTCAAACAATAATTATGATACTATTTAGGGCTATATGTTGGAATATTGAAAGCTCAATTTGAATTCTTGTTAGCAGCTGAGTCACTGCAGGATCTCTCAAGTGACTTTTATTTTTGCACCTTGATTTTCTCTATCACAATTCAAAGCGGGAATTTTGATCAGAAAATATAATAAATTGCTTAATAATGAGAAAAATTTGAAGACAGAAAAAGGGAAAAAAAACCCCAAAAAACTAATAAGGTCTTGTTAGGGATTTTGCTAGCTAAGAGATGAAGGCCAAAAGTGGGTAAGTTAACAACTGAGACAGTTGGACACCAGTATTTTATGTGAGTCTATCCAAAAGAAATATGTCTCCAAGATGGCATATTTCTGGCCCCAGGTACCAGCTTTATTTGATGCGTTGCTATTGTGCTTTCATTTATTCACTTCTTTAGGTCTATCAAACAGATGTGTACTAAATTAAATACCATCTATGGGATAGAGTGCTAGTGATTGGTGCTACCGGTAAAGTGTGTGATGATGTTACTTGCTAAATTCTTCTCTTTCATCCTCACCCAGGCCTTATTCCAAGATGGGAGCCATTTGCAGGAATCATAAGATGTGGGTTAAGATTTTGGAGATTGTGGGATCCATGGAATTTGCAGTACTGGGGAAATGTGCTTCTGGCTTTTGAACCCATCATCCTATTTCCTTTGTTGCTTTTATGCTACTGGAAACAGCAAGGAATTCAGGACTAAGAGGCAGAGCTTGGGAGAGTCTGCAACTTATTTTGAATAACTTTGGCTCCGCTGGAGAAGGAGGAGATGACCAATGTGAGTTCCACTTGTGTGTTTGGAGGGGGTGGGGGGTCTGCTGCCAAGACTATGCTTAACAGTTTTGTGATATATGTTTAGGTGGTAGCTGAGATTTAGAAGATGGGAGACTCAAAAGAAAGTAGGCACAACCCTGTTTTAATATTTTTCCCTACTCTCATGAGTCGCCTGTGTTAGTCCCTTTCAATTCATGGGGTAATCTTTAAAAGACCACAGAAGGAATGGGTTTTATAGGTGGGTCCATTCTTTTCAAGAAGAGATTTTTATTCCAGTTGTACTTTTCTCTGTATCTTGTCTTCTTTCTCTCTCTTTCCTTCCTTTTGTTGTTACACTCTGTGTACCTTCAAAGATCTATTCCTTTTATTTATAAAAAATTTAAGAACTTTAGAGGTTTATAAATAAGCATAAAAATAAACAATAGGATGTTTCTCCTTTTATAGTTAGGTTTATGAAAATATAGAGGAAAATGACTTGGTTGGAAATAGATTGATTCTATGAAGCTAAGATAGGAAGGGCAGAAGAGAAGAGAATTTCCATGGCATTTTATATAAAGTCCAAGTTATTTCCCTAGGGACTTGTCAGGTCTGAAGGATATTTTCTACATAGGGAGGAGACTGACTGCTATACAACTGGTAACCTCCTAGGGTGTGTCCCCAGGCCATACCTACTTCTCTAGGCTTCTCTGACCCAGTGTAAGTTATAATCAGAGGGGAATTTCCTTATTTGAAGTCTTGTCACTTCAGTGACTTTCTAAGTAGAAATGGGAGAACCCAGAAAAGTTTTCAAAAAAGTTTTAGTTCTTCCTGGAAATTACGTGTTTTTTTTTTTTTTTTTCCTTCCTGTATGTCATTTGGATGTGAGGAACTCTTATTACCTTTGGAATAAATATGAAACAATTCTCTGGAAAAGTGAACTTGATTTTGGAAGAATATTCCCTTTTTTCTCTAGTGCCTTCACAATAAAATGTATGTTCAATATAACTGAGGAGAAAGACTACAAACGTTGCTTTTTATTCATGTGTATGTTTGTATTAAGTATAATGAAGGTAAAATTTGGGTACTTAAGAATATAAAATCAACACACTCTTCAATTTTCTTACTACTTAAAAAAAGTGTATACTATGGGCAGCTATCTAGAAATTTACTTCAAATTTCCACTGACTATCTTACGTAGTAACAGATACTATCATATTCCTTTTCTAAAAAGTGAAAAAGGAAAGTGACAAAGAACAAGTGTTTCATGGGCCACTGATTAAAGGACTCAACAAGATTGTGTCTAGTGGGTGTGGGGGTGTATAAGAGTGAGTGAGACAGAGAGAGAGAGAAGAGAAAATAGAGGTGTTAGGTGGGATAGAATATTTGTCATAGTAATTTAAAAAATTCTATAGCTATGTTTTTATTTCCTATGATACATGAATAAGTTCTGGTCACAAACTTTTAACTCAATTTATTATTTAGATTTGATTTTTGTGTTTCCCTTCAACTAAGTGTCAAGATGATCACTCTGTTGGCTAAAAAGGATTTGACAAAATTAAGATAATTATTTATAATAATATTAGATCAATGAATTAGACCAGAATCATCCTCTCAAAGGTTTTAAAGTGGTCGAAATTAAATCTATTCAAACATAGTGCCATAAAAAATGAAAAACAGACTGGTTAAAGGGACAGTATCAAGATAGATACATTTAAAATGTGAAACTATTCTCTTCATATTGAAATATCCATTAATACTTATGTTTTCATATAGGAAAACCAATTTCCCAGAATAATTCTTTTTCTGATTTTTAAAGTGTTAGCTATTAGGGCATGAAACTGACCTCATTTTTGATGCCCATAAGTATGTAACATGTTAATAAACTCAGGCATCACTTTTCTTCCTTTCTAGTTTAACTCTTGAATTAAAATTTTTTTTCATGCTGATTGCTGATTGATCCCAGCATACTTCTGTGCCTAGCATGAGTTTTGAGGCTTTGCAATATTTTCCAATGTAATTTAATATAAATAGAAAGTTTACTTCTAAGTCCCTTGATGTTTGGGATTAATATGTAGCACAATGTTTGGCCCATAATAGATACTCAGTAAGTGTTTGTTGAAAGAATGAAATTTTCAAATTGACTATTCTGGATGGATTGGCTAGCTTGAATTTGCTCCCTGAAAATAGACTGCTTTTCTAAACTTACATACTATTTTGTAACTTTCTGCTTTAAGTCATAACTAAGCCTAGGCCTCTTAAGAACAGATATACCTGAACCAACCCATCACCAATTCTACAAAAATGATTGAAGAAGTTGTCCAAAGATTATTCCTTTGGATAAGTATATCACATATTAGTTGGTATTCAAATTCTATAGTAATCCACACATAAAAATTAAACTTTACAAAGAATGCAAAATTAAAAGTGAAAACAAAATATCCAACCTTACTACACATGACTTGCTGAATTGAGAATGCAGACAAGCTACTGTGGGGTCAATGTACTTACCAAGGTCAGGTTCAATTAGCAGCCAACACCACAAGCCCTGCACTTAGAGTGCTGATTAGATGGACATACCCATCACCAACTCCATAAAATGCTTGTGGGCTCTAGGAACCCCAGACACATATTAAAGAAGAGGATGTTAACTTATAAAGGAGCAACTGGACTCCTGTATTCCCCTCTATTTCTATATAGAGGTGATGTTTGTGATGAATAAAGCCTTAACATCCATGAACATCCAAATAATTCCAATAAACTATTTAAAATTTATACTTTCTAGGCACTTCCAGAATACTTGTAATGTTTTAGATCCTGATCTGGATCACAATTACGTGAGGGGTTCAGTTCATAAAAATGTATCAAGCTTTACACTTTTGGTGTGTGCACTTTTCTGTATGCATACTATACTTCAATAAAAGATTTTACTTAAAATTCAAAAAAACCCTTATACTTTCTAGATTATGGAAATGAACAGCTTTTCCTGGAACATTATCTACTGTTTCAGGACAGATAAAATAATCAAATGTCTTAGAGATGCAGTATTACACCTCCTGGATTTTTTGTTTTCCCTTAATTGATGAACCTGTGACTTGTCTACTATAGAATGCTCCAAATCTTCTTGTAGGCTATAGAATTCAAGGAGATTATAAATATCACTCACTCACTCATTCCTTAAATCATTTACCAAATATTGAGAGTCTCAATAGGTTTGTACCGAGGGTAGAGAAATAAAACAAACAAACAACCCCCCCAAATCCCACACACCTAAATAAACAAACAAAACCATAAGTAGCTTGTCTTCATAGGATGAACATAAAAAAGTTCTTATACGTAAAAAAAGTTGTTATGAAGGAAAAGCGTAATGCACTGTCATCAGATATAAAAGTTGGAAGGAACAAATAAGGAAAAGAGAAGTACACAGCCTGCTGGTGTGTGTGTGTGTGTGTGTGTGTGTGTCCCAGCCATTCCATGCACCTAGAATGCCCCTTTCAGGGGTACATCACTGACCACAGCCCCACTCCCCTGCTGGGCTCAGGGCCCCATCACTGCTCTCTTCCAGCCTTCTCCGTCCTTGTTTATAGTTCCTTAGTTGACTTCCCCATGTTATTAGAAATTATCTCCTTATGTGTTTGTTTCTATTGGTGAATCATATGCTTCATGAGGGCAGTGACAAATACTATTTATCTTTCAAGTGGTAACAATTTAATTGAACAAGTAGGTTAATTGATTTGCTGAAGGTTGAATTTTTTGGAGGAGGCATGATAAAGAGAGGAAAAGCTTTACTTTTGGGAGGGGGTCAGGAAACTGAATTCTACTCTTGGGCTGCCTGCCACTCACAAGTTTGTTGTGGGAGCTGGAAGAGATATGTCATGAACTTGGGTGGCTGCTTTGGGCACTGGGTTGTGGCCGAGGCTCTTTGTACTTTGCATCTCTTCCTCTTAACCCACCTCTGATTTCAGCCACAGCTTTGAGGGACACACCCTGGGAGTTCAGATTCACCTGCTGGGAGCTGTCTTATTTTCATGGGAATTGGCTCAAAGAAGTATAGATTGGGAGTGGCAGGGATTTCTGGGAGCAGTCCTTAACTGGGAGCAGTCTTTAACTAAAGATGATGGGAAGCTGTTGGAGAAATGTTTCCTCCTCCTTTTCCTTGGAAGGGATGATTCGAGAGGTACTGGTTTTCTTTTCAGAGGGCCTGGCGGAATCAAATCCTCTATGAAAATGCAGCTCTATATTTCCTTCTCTCTTTCTCTTCTCACTCTCCCACTCCCTCATTTCTACTTCCTGGTATCTCATCCCAAATAAACCACCTGTACCCAGGTTCAAGTCCCCATCTTAGGCTCTGCAATCAGGGAGACTCAAACCGAGACACCTGCGTAAGTAAGTGGTGGAGGTAACTAAGCACTAAGTGGCCAGTGCTTTTCTGCTCCAGGTTTCTACATAACACCCAACATGATTTCTCTACCAGCCGACACACACTTCCTTATTTATAATTAGGGCCAGACAAGGACAACTTGACTGATACTTTTTGTTTTAGAATATCTGTCTTCTATTTGCTGTGTAAGATTTATGTCATTTTAATATTTGTCTTATTTGTTGACAGGGAACCCTGGATAGGAAACATGCACAAACCCATGTAATAGCCTAAGGGATAAGCTCACCCAGCTCCACTAGGAAACCTTTATAATGATCAATGGCAGATACTATAAGTTGTAAGATTTCAAGAATCCTCAAGAAGAAAAATGTGTGAGCTAAGGGTTCCCAAGATCTTTAGCCTTCTGAAGTTAAAACTCTGGCCTTTCAGATGCAAATTCAATAACTGAGCCCCGCCTGCACAAATGCACTAAATGATGCAGTCAGTCTAATACCTTGTCTCTTATTTCCCCGGGGAAGGGGAGTGGAGGACAATGGGTACGAGACACTCTCTTCTCATGTATTCTCCCATTTGCTCTTCCTGTTTCCCTTTCATTCACTCTGGATCTGCCATCCTGCTGTACCTGTCTCCTGCCCATACCAGTTCATTCAAAGCCACAGACAGTCACCTGTCCTCTGTTTTTCCTTTGTATCACCAGCCCAGACCTGCTACAGAGAACTTTACATGAAGGCTTGGTGAAAGTGGCAAGGAATTACAGCACACTTCAGTAAACAACTTAAGTTCGAATAAGTGAATAACCTTTTCTCAAGTTCATCAGTCATTTCTGCTCTGGGGGACTCTTACCTTATTATACTTCTTTTTGGGTCCCTGACCTGCTGTCATTTTTGTGGGTCTACTCTTTCACTTTAGGGTCTTCCCCCCCTTTACTTCTAGTCCCCAAATTCATCTTCCACCCATTTCAAAGAAAACCTTTCAAAACGGACATTATCACTGCATGTGCAATTTACTGATAATTTGTTCAATGGAAGAACTTAGCTTCTTTTTTTCTAACCTCCTCATTCCAGACTCTGCCCCAGACTTTGCCTTTTGAAATCCCAGTCTGTCGTCTCAAACAAAATGCCAGTTTGCAGTGCATATTTAGCAATCCAAGAATTGTTAGAAACTTTGGAAATCACAGCTTTTCTTTAACTATTTAAAGATCAAATTCTTAGGTGGTTTCAAGGTCGAAGCATTACTCATAGTACCCCAGCCAGGGGCTTTTGTTAAAGGAAGGAGGATAGGAGTAGACTTTGTTAGCCTGCCCCAGAATAGAAAATCCAAGGGTCAGATTCACCCTATCTGCCCGTTCTCATGGCCAAATACAGCTCCAACTGCCTAATTTGGGCTGTGGTCCCATTGACAACCCTACACTATGTCTCTGGAGGCTGTCTCAGGTTCACTTCATGGGAAGGGATCAGAACTAAGAGTGAACTGGGAAATTATTAGAGTCAGAAAAGGAGTTTTTAAGTTACACAATTTCTGCCAAAAATCGTATCTTTGAATTGGGCTTGGGATGCAGAATTGACTGCCCTCTGGGCTGCATTGTGGAGCCAATATTTTTTTCCCAAAATTCAGCAAGCCAGACTCTAAGACTCTAAGGATGGGTGAGATGGGTAAAGCAGAGAACTGATGGTGCTTAGTGGTGTTATTCTGATCTTCAGATTCTTTTTCTGAGTACTCTTCCAGCGCCATTCTCTTTCTCCTTCCTTTCTGGGACTCAGTGACACACAAGTTAGATATTCAGTTATAGTTCCACAGGTCCCTGATGTGTCTCCCCCTCCCCTCCCCCCACCCCCAGCCAATTTGCTGTTTTCAGAATGGAAAATTTCTATTATTCTCTCTTCAAGTTCACTGATTCTTTACTCTGTCCTCTCCATTCTGCTGTTGAGACCATCCATTGATTTTTTGTTCTTGTGTTATATTTTTCAATTCTAAAATTTCCATTTGATTCTTCTTTATATTTTCTATGTCTTTGCTGAGACTTTCTATTTTTTTCATTTCTTTCAATCATGTTTATAATTGTTTGTTGGAGCACGTTTGTTGGATTCCTGTTTTAACATCCTTGTCAGATATTTCTAACCTCCCTGTCATCTCGGTGTTGGTGTTTGTTGATTACGTCACTTCATTCACATTGAGATTTTCCTGGTTCTTGGTAGGATGAATGATTTTTGATTAAAACATAGATGTCTAGATCTTATTTAAATCTTCTGTTATAGGCCTCTTCTGGCTCAGAACTGGTAGGTGAAGGGGGGTACTGCCAAATGACAGCCAGATGGGGTGGAAATCCATGCTTCCCATTGGCAACTGGAGAAGAGGTGATCCTCATTACTGCTGGGTATGGGTGTGGGTGGAAGCTCAGGCTTTTTGCTAGGTCTCTGCTGATACTGCCCTAGCATGGAGGGGCAGGAGTGCCTTGTTACGTCTCCTCACAGGGCCTCCACCAACACCACAAGGATGAGGATGTCCTTCTTACCACTAGGTAGTGATGAAAGTTCTGATTTTCTTCTAGGCCACCCCTGACACAATCCAGTGGGGTGAGGGAGGGGCAGGGATGGAAATCCAGCTTCCCCACTGACAATGCAGGGATGGGGTTGGGTGGGGGATGGGAGCTGGCATAGTGAAGAGCCCTGCCCCAATATGGGTCTTCTCTGATATCACGCTAGTGGAAGTGTTGGGGTGCTTCATTAGCACCTGGCAAGGGTGAAAGTCTGTGTACCCCACTTGGCCTTTGCTGGTGAGAGTAAGGTTGGTGGCTGGGAACAGTTTTCTCTGTGGTATTTAGCTAAAGCAGGATGGTTATTTTAGAAAAGTTTTCTTTCTGATTGGGATGCTCCTTTTGGATAATGGGAGCAGGTTTATTTTACTTTAGATTTTTTTTTTTTTTAAGGTGCCTGTTGGTGTTTCTTAAGGTGCCTATTGGTGTTTCTGGATTACTGGCTTTTCCAGAAAGCAGTCTGGAATAACTGAAGCAAAGAAAACCCAAAACCCAAAACCCAAAACCCAAAAACCTAGAGAACTTACCACTGTGTCTTTCCATGGGTCTCAAAATCTCTAGCCAGACCTTATGTTCTCTCCATCTTTCAGAGTCTTCTTATGTTGATTTTATGTCCCAGTTTGTTTGTTTATTTATGCTCTAGTTAGCAGAAGCAATAGGGAAAAGTACTCCAACTCCAGTTTTCCAGAAGTAGAAATCTCTCTGATGTCAAGATAGAGTAGCTTGAGGCTTTGCCCAACACTACCCTATCCAGCCAACCTTTGAGGTTTTAGAGGCTCAGTGGGTTCTCATGAGACTCTCACTTTTGGTTACCTGCTTTGGTCTTAATGCTGAACCACTCTGAGCAGTATCTGGCGGTGTAAGAGGTGTGCTTCCTCCTGCCCAGGCTGCTACCATGTTGTAAACCCATTCCCCCAAGCCTCCCTGATATGCTTATGTATGTATCTTCTCATTTGCTTCTCCTAAGTCCTTCCCAATGTCAATAAATGTCTGCAGTCTGTTGAGAAACTCAATAAAAATTCTCTATAGTCTGTAGAATGAGTAACAAAGGGATAAAAATAATCTCATTATGCTCTAATTTGACATGCTCTAATATTTGTTCAGGTCAAATTTAAATTTATCATTTAGTGATTTTATTTTTAAATGGGCTTATTTGAATTGTCCCAAACACCTATTTTCTCAAAAGAAAAAAAGTTTGATTTTCTTTATAAGAAAATTATTGTGTATGTGCTATATTGCTGAATAGTAGAGAAAGACTAAATGATATTAAAAATAATGGGGTAAATGAAAAAAAATCTCAGCTTAAATACTGTGTCTGTCTTGTTAGAGAATTGCTTGTGTAATTTTAATTCCAAATGCCTCCATATTTGCCATCTGTTTCTTCCTGGCATTGAGAGTCAAGAAAGGCCAGACAGAAAGTATCTGAAATAAAATGGTTACTAATGCAGAAAGTGTGTTTAACCCTAGAACCCTATTATCAATTAAACTAATATTATGGCTTCATGATTTTCTTTCAAAAATAATTTCCCCCCTCTAAACTGTCTTGAACAAGCTACTTCTTGCTACCAGCCATGTCTCAAGGGATGTGTTCTGACTGGAAATTTTGAGCTTCTATAAAAGTGTTTATTAAATTTTTGAGTAATTGCATTAAATACCAACAATAAGCAATCATCATTTTCATGTTTGTTGAGCAATTGCTCCTTGTTGAACCACAAACTTTGGCTACAAAATTCAGAATAAAGGGCAAAGTACAAGAAGTTCTTTGCATGGATAAAGCAGATACTAAGAAACAAATAAACCAACCAATCAACCAAACAAACCTCAACTAAAAACAAATCGAACATGAAAATAGCATTAGAACAAGTCCAATACACCTGGGGGGAAAATAAATCATAACAACAGTGTATATTAAACACAATTCTTTTCTGAAGAGTTTATGGTCTACCTTTTCTCTGCTTTATGCATCTTTTCCCTTTTAAACTTACGATGGTTCAAGGGGAAGAGAGATGATATATTGTTTTTACTTTTCCTTCACTTACAAAGGAAACCTGAGAGTGTGGAAGTATCTTCTGGACACATATTCTCCAATTACCTGTCCAGTGAGGGGAAATCCCTTCTCAGGTTCATGTCTGTCTAAACTAGAGCAGGGGCAGAGAACTGCTCCCACTTTGATGCAAGGTTATTATTATTATTATTATTATTATTATTATTTTATTATTATTATTTTTTGCTAGCTTCAATTGTTGGAGAGTCTTTTCCTATATGGAGCTGAATTGTTCCTCTGTGATCTAGTTTGGTCACAGGGAGTAATTCTAGGCTCTATTCCGTATGATAGGCTTTAAACGCTTTTTTCTTCTGTAGGTTAAATATTCTCGAGTTCTTCAAGGGCCCTTTTTGAGAATTCTTCCAGACATTGTAGCATCATAACAACCCTCTTCTTTTAATGTTACCTATGTTTATAAATGTACCTGCTAAAATGTGATTAGAAAGTCAACTTAAGAAAATTTCAATTCAGTTCAATTCAGGGAATAGTTATCAAGCACTTTTGATGTGCCAGATACTCTGTTGGGCCCTGGGGCTGTGATAGTGAAACGACCATCTATCCTCCTGAAGATCACAGTTAGCAAAGACAGATATGCAATAAATAATGACAACTGTGATGAGTGTTATGGAAGAGGATGTAAAGTTGTCTAAAGTAAGGGGGATTTAATTAATCCTGGAGAGTCATGGAAGGCTTCTATGATGAGGAGATGTTTAAGTGAAGACTTGAAGCATGAGTAGAAATTAGCTGAGATAATAGAGGTTCAGGCCATGGAAGTGGTACAGGGGGAAGCTTGCAGGTTCCCAAAGTCCAGGGAAGACACTTTTTAAGAAGAGGATTTCAAGTTCTCATGTCAGTGGAGAGAGTCTTGGGTGGCCGCCACCATTAGGTAAAGGAGAACTCCACTGTTCAGAAGGGAGCAAGCCCTGGACTTTTTTGTCTGTGTCATGCTACCTAGCTTACACAATGATTCCTCTACTTACTTACACCATGGTCTGTCTTTCTTTCTTTCTTTCTTTCTTTCTTTCTTTCTTTCTTTCTCTTTCTTTCTTTCTTTCTTTCTTTCTTTCTTTCTTTCTTTCTTTCTTTTTCTTTCTTTCTTTCTTTCTTTCTTTCTTTCTTTCTTTCTTTCTTTCTTTCTTTCTTCTTTCTCTCCTTCTTTCTTTTATTTAAATTCAATTAGTCAACATATAGTGTATCATTAATTTCGGATATGGATGGGATAACTGGGTGATGGGCATTAAGGAGGGCATGTGATGTAATGAGCACTGGGTGTTATATGTAACTGATGAATTACTGAACTCTACACCATAGTTTTAACAACTGTCCTGATTATGTGAACATATTATCTCAAAAATAAGTGCTTTAAAGGTTTTACTTTTGAAAAACTGCTCAAGGCACACAATCCCTCTTTCTACTTGGCTATTCTACATATTTATGTGCCACACAGCTGATTAGATAAAAACCAAAAAGTGTTCAATGGGTTTTGCATAAAAAAATTTATTGGTGACATTCCAAAGAGCTCCTAGTGGCTTAGTGGGAGAAGAAGTCAGACGGCAGTGTGTTGGGGAGTGAATAGGAGGTGAGCTAGTAAATACAGAGAATGCAGACACTCTAAAGAATCTTGGCTGTAGAAAGAAGAAAAGAGATAGGATAAGTATCTAGAGGAAAAGAGGAATAAGAAAATGTCAGGGTGTTTATTTTTTTATTTTTTTTTAAGGGGAGAGACTATTGCAAGATTAAATATTGCTTGAAGTTCACTACTATTTATGGCAAAGTAAGAAATATGGGGAAAAGCTTCCCTAAAAGGAGGCCTCATCTATGACCTTTGGTTGTTTTCAATTTGGTTTAGAAGGTAAATGTAAAACCTAAGTGATGACATAATAGGACATCCTATAATAAAGAACATTTGTTGTGAGCTAGTTGTGTGATGAGAAAGGGAAAAAAAAGAAAAAAAGAAAATTAGGTACTATACGTTGAAGTGACAATGTTTTCAAAAGGTGGTAGCAAACCAGAGATCAACTTGGGCTGGTGGTTTAGAAACAGAAGAGATTTTGAGGCTCATCTCCTTTATTTTCAATCACTTTGACTTTAGGCAAGTTATGCAGCTTTTCCAAGCTTCTCTTTTCAGTTTGTAAAAAGGAATCATGATGCCGAACTCACTTTTTGTGTTTGTGAAGAGGAGATAGTTTTTGTAAAGCTCCTACTATGATAAATGTACAATAAATGATAGCTCATATAAAATCACAGAACGTGGGACTTAAATGACAAAGACACTATTACTCTATCATGGTTTGCACATAGTAGCTCTTCACTAAAAAACTGGAGAAAAGAAAGAAAGAAGGGAAATGCACAATGTGAGCAAATATATGAAGTGAAAAATATGTGTGAGGACAGATGACAAGAAATTAGATGGTTCTATAGGTGATGCCCTACAGTTTCATTGTGTTCATGATATTAGGAAAATCTGGGAGATCAGGGTACTTGGAAACTAACTAACAGTAATTCATGATGTAAGTGTTAATTACATTATCTGTTATAACAGGTACAAATCTCAGTCCAAAATAAACCAGAAATGTAAGAAACATGACTTGATTCTTCTACATATCAACTAAATTTTTTCTTTGAATCTTTCTTGTTGTTTATCTTTATTTTATTATATGAATTTTTATCTCATAATCATATACATAACTCTGCAATCCAGCTAGACTTGGAGGAGCGTAAGGAAAATATGAACCCATAGAAGTGCAGTGAGAGCACAAAGATTATAGAATATTTCTTTTTTTTAAAAAAAAAATTATTTATTTATTTGAGAGAGAGAATGAGAGATAGCACGAGAGGGAAGAGGGTCAGAGGGAGAAGCAGACCCCCGCCGAGCAGGGAGCCCGATGCGGGACTCGATCCCGGGACTACAGGATCATGACCTCAGCCGAAGGCAGTCGCCCAACCAACTGAGCCACCCAGGTGCCCAGATTATAGAATATTTTGAGCAGATGGGGGTGAAGCGGTGCTCTCCTGAGCTACAGAAGGAATGGTCCAGTAGTTAAGATAAAATACAAGTCAAATTTATTAGATTTGTCTACAGTCAGCAATGGTGATCTTCTTGCTGGTCTTGCCATTCCTGGACCCAAAGTGCTCCATGCCTTCCACAATATTCATGCCCTCTCTCACCTTGCCAAAGACCACATGCTTGCCATCCAACCACTCAGTGTTGGCAGTGCAGTTGAGAAACTGGGAACCGTCAGCATTTGCCATGTACAAGATGCCAGGACCTATACGCTTCAGGATGAAATTCTCATCATCAAATTTTTCCCTATAGATGGGCTTGCTGCCAGTGCCATTATGGTGTGTGAAGTCACTACCCTGGCACAGAAATCTCGGAATAATACTGTGAAAGCAGGAACCTTTATAATGAAATCCTTTCTCCCCAGTGCTCAGAGCACAAAAGTTTTCTGCTGTCTTTGGAACTTTGTCAACAGCTGGAAGGAGATGGGGCCCAAGGGCTTGCCCTCCACAGTGATGTTGAAGAACACAGTGGGGTTGACCATGGCTGGGCAGCGGGGGCAGCTCCAGGGGGTGGCATCATCTGCAAGCCCTCTTTGAATCTTTAGTTTCTTAGGACATCAGACACTTAAACTGTCTGTCTTTTCCCTGGCTTGGGTCTAAGTTCCAGGGAGATGTATGTAATTTCAAGATGTTGTATGACCCATCTTGTTTTTGAGTCATCTGTCCACAGAGATATTTGCTGATCAATCCATTGATTCCACTTGGTCCTTGCTCCCTGATCCATACAGTAAACTACTGAGACAACTCTCATTCTTGTCTACCTAGGGCTTCAGGTCCAACGGTCTCTCTGACGTTTTCATGCCAGGCTTGAAAACTGAAACATCATTCTATAGCTTTTATGCTATTCCCTGGTAAGGGACTTCTCCTGGGACATATCTATGGCTTAATTTGCCTTGATGTCTAATTTGTGACTCTATCACTTCTATGGGTTTATGATCTAGGAAAAGGGGCAAATATCCACATTTATTCTCTGTCTCCACATCAGGGTCTTGCCTCCTCACTGAAGTTCTAAGATGGAGAGCAGAGTCAATACTGTCTCTCTTTAAACCACCATACTTTGTCTTTCTTCTGCTGTCCTCCAGCCTAGTAGATTATTTTTCTCGTATTCGGGGGAAATCCCTCCCTTAATAATTTTTGATAACTTCCCCCAGATTCATTTTTGCTCCCCAAATAACCATTTTATGGCATTAAGATTTGGAAAAATAAACCAGGGACTCATAGGAAGCTTCTGTTTTCCACCCTACCCTGGCACACCCACATCCTCAGGAAATAACTAGAATAGACTATTTGCCTGAATTAGGTGAACAAGTGGAAAGGGAAAGTGGGAGCTCTAGGGAAAAGGCCATTTATATTTCAACATCCTGTGATAATGACAACACATTGCATTATCTTATAATTTGGTATATAACTTGTAAAAAGTAAATTGAGAAAGGCTCTATATTGGTTATTTAAATTTGATCAGTGTCCTCCAGCAATGCACTTCAGCATATTTTTATTCATCTGAATTCTTTGCCCATATTGTTTGGAGAAATGTGGACAAAGAATTCAGATTAGTTGGCAGAAATGTTAATGTCTGGCGATCACAATTCTGAGATTATAGTGGCTACATTTTTAGATGGTTATATGGATCTTACAGCTCATTTTACAAAGGAGATTACCACAATCCAGACTTTCTTCTCTTGGAAAAGTCTGGAAAAGTCAATATTGATTTTTGCCCAAGGTTCTTGGTTGCTTCCCAAGGGCATAACATTACTTTTTGCAGTTTTGTGCTAAGCAGTATAGCGTATACTATTTTTACTTAATTAAAATTTTATTCAATATAAAAATCAATTAACAGGTTGGTAGATTTTCACTTTTAGTCAATGCATTCGTGGAAATAAATTTCTAATCTTGCTTTGAGGAACTGACAAAATATCAGGATGAATTCCATTTAATTTTTGAAATCTAAGGAGTGTTACATGGGTTTGTAATTGCTTTTGTTTCCCAGGCAGTTTCTCTACTAGATATTCTCTCCACACCAACCTCAGGGTAGGTTAGCATCCTTCAGAGACACCTATAGGATTTGATGTTCTAGCATCAACATTTTCAGTGACACAGGACAATGAAATTGGGGATTGACAAGGTAATGACTCATGGCATAAGTATTCAATATTACTTTTCTAAATGTCCAAATAAATATTTGGTTCTAGGCTTTAGACATAAACCTCCAGTGATACCAGAAGGATTCATGGTTAAGGGTAATATGGCCCTCCAGGGAAGTTTCTAAAGAAGCTTGTCATCTATACTAGCTGTAAAAGCTCAAGTGTGAGTGCAGCTGTAAGACTTCTTGCCCCCATGACAGCAGCAGGGATGTTGTTAAAATATACTTCTATTCAAAGTGTATCTGATGTTATTCTTGAACAATTGATGTCTCTGGGCCATCTGGCATTTCATGGCTAGGCACTGCACCAGCACCATGTGGTGAAGTGCTAGGGGCAGGAAATTGTGGTTTATTTCATTGTTTTGCTAACAAAGACTCAGAAGTCAGTAATTGCTTGACATTTCTGAAAGTGTCTTCCAGTTGGAGTGAACGCACTTAGACAATGAAATAATGAAAGGGTTGTGCAATAAGTTTGTGTGTGTATGTGTGTGCAATATACAAAGTCACCCCAGAGGTATGTGATGGTCTGGTTTTGTTTCTGGAGAAGATAAATTACAGAGTAGTACGATTGCCAGCACACCTCTGTCTGAACTGAAGTAGTTCAAGCAAACACACATTTTAAAAGGTTAGGATTTCATTTTTCGGTTCTCTTCCTGACTCAGATACATGATATATAAAAGTGAGGGAGGCCTCTTGAATTCTGCCTGAGTGTATCTGATATGAGTCTTGCAGTTTGGACACATTCACAGAGGATAACATACCAAGAGTCCCAGGTATCAGGGCTTTTATCAGGAACGTTAGAAAATTCTAGGCATAGACCTTCCAAACCACCGTACCCAGAATGTCTCTCAGTAGGTGTCAGTTTAATGTCTGTAGTAGTGTCTGTGATAATCAAAATCATTGCTGCCTTTGGCCAGAACTTCACAGAGTGGCTAACTATGGGTCTGACCATACATTATATTTAAAGTCAGAATGATGGAGTTGAAATTTCTTGAGTCAAAAAGACAGGATGAATTTGGGCCCTGACACCCAATACATCTGAATAGGGGTAAATTACGAAACCCATTTGAATATTAATTTCATTATGAAGACAATAATAACTTCCTTAAAGCATTGTTTTATAGATTAGTTGAGAAAAGAAATATGAGGTCACAGACCTAGATTTAGGGCTCAATAACTTTAAGATGAATCTTTTTAAGTAAATGTTCAATTACCTTAAAATAATCCTCATTTCTAATACGTTTTTTTTTAAACAAATAGATACTCTTAACAGAGTTAGAGTAAGAGGGGTGTGCCTTTCTACCTGATTTTTCTTTTTCTTTTTTTTTTTTCAGACAATGAATGTCATTTCCCCCTAGACTTCTAGTATGATAGAAAGGATAAGGGTTTTGGATTTGTGTGTGTTTGAATTTTCCATTTGTTTCAGCCTCTTAGATTTTAAGAGATGGGTGTCTGTTGCAGGAGAGGAGAGGTTGCAAGAAAGCAGTGGTGATCCACTTTGCTTCAGCAAAGTACAGAGAGTGTGAAATGTCTAACAAGGTGAAGGCTTTGAATAATGTTGCCTTTGAAACCCATTCCTTTGTGGGAATACATTGGCCACTCTAAAAGATAGCCTGCACTGGTCAGTTTTCAACTGGATATTTGGTCCACATGGACATATCCAGCCTTCAGTTTCCAGAAATCTCTCTGGGTCATTTGGCGTTGCTTTACATTGGGTAGGAAAGAAGCTAGCCCTCTGAGCACTTGCTTTTGAAAAACTCTCAGTCTTGAATGATTGGAGAGACATCCATTTTTATTCTGAAATGACTTGGTCATTTTAACATTCAATCATTTATTTATCCATGCATTCAAGTTTTTATTTATTCAAATATTCATATTCATGCATTCAAGAAATAACTTAAATGCTGGCACAGCTAAGGCACTGGGCTAGATCATCTGATTTGAGTCATTCGCCTGGACAAATGTTCAATGTGCCCATTAGGATTGTGGGATTGCTAGTTTGTATTAGGATTTTCCAGAGAAACAGAACCAATATGTTTGTCTCTTTCTTATGAGAAATTGGCTCATGCAATTATGGAGATTGAGAAGTCTAAAAATCTGAAGTTGCTAGGCTCAACACCCAGAAAGAGCTGCTATTTTAGTTGGAGTCTGAAGGCAGGAAAATAACACTATCTTGGTTCAAGGCAGTCAGGGGGGAGGGGTTCTCTTTTACTTGTGTGAGGGCCAGCCCTTTTGTTCAAGTCTTCAACTAATTGGATGAAGCCCATCCACATTACGGAGAGCAATCTGCTTTATTTAGCTACTGAATCAAATGTGAATCTCATTTTAAACCACCCTCATGGACATACCCAGCATAATTTTTGACCAAATATCTGGGCAACCCATGGCGCAGTCAGGTTGAGACATAAAACTAATCACCACACTGTTTTTATTGTTGAAATAATGAAATGTTGAACTAAAAAAATTATGTTACAAATCAAAACTTGTCTTTAGAATGTTTATTTTCCTGAGCTTGATAATTCTCCTTTAGAGAGTCTGTCATTTCCTCTCAGCTTTAGAATTTATTTTAAGTTTTCTTCAAAATTCCAAGTACTCCTAAAAGTTATTGACCAATGTCCTGCTTTAGAATCCTCCTAAAGTTTGTCTTTTTAACTGTTATTAAGATATTCAAATATATATCTAGCCCTAGGAAAGAACAAATGTTACTTCAACTTTCTTAAATTTTTTATATTACATATGTCTTCAGTAGATATTTCACACCTTCCTGTGTGCAGAACTTCCACTGGAACGATGATCTCTCTTCAACTGCTATAAAACAACTCCCACACCAAGAAAGCTGCCTTGGATTTTTATATATTTTTAAGCAGGTTCATAAAAAATAGGTCCCTTGCCTTTTTGTAGAGAGGAAAGAGCAATAAATATATTTAATATCATTCAAAGAAGTATGAACATAAAGTGAACTTCATGCATCCTGATTCTTTTTTTTTTTTAAAGATTTTATTTATTTATTTGAGAAAGAGAGTGAGAGAGAGAGCACAAGAGGGGGGAGCGGGAGAGGGAGAAGCAGACTCCCCGCCGAGCAGGGAGCCTGATGCGGGACTCGATCCTGGGACTCCAGGATCATGACCTGAGCCGAAGGCAGTCGCTTAACCAACTGAGCCACCCAGGCGCCCATGCATCCTGATTCTAATTACAAATCATTCTCGCTCTTTTTAGGTCACATCACATATAATTAGATTCAGTCAGAGGTTACCTTTAAAAGCAAATCCTTGACCCAACCTACTTGTTTTCTCCAACTTTCTTGTCTCCCACCCTCAGACCCTCTGGGTCCTCTGTTCTCACTGTTAAATTCAAGATCTTCATATGGGCTCTTGCTGTGGCTCTGGGGTTTGGAATCACTCATCCTTAAGCATACAGCGATATCTCAAGATTAGAGGAAATAACCGTGACTTCAACTGAATCATGCCTTCAATGAGAATGTGTGTTAACCCATATGCCCTTTCAATTATGCTGGTCAACCATTTATGCTGGTCAACCATTTAACATGACAAACTTAAATCAGTCAAAAAAAAAAAAGATTGTTAAGAATTAAGTTTGCTTTATGTTCAGATAGGCAATGAACCATACCCAAATAAACAACTTTTTTTTTTTTAATCCTTTGCTCCAAGGCTGGCCCTAACTATATCTAGAATAGTTAGCTCAGTATATATGGTGTCACTCGTCCCATGTGCTGCTCACCACATTTTTCCTATGTTCTGACCTGTTAATAATAATAAAAAACACTTATATGGTACTTACCATGTGCCAAGAGCTGTTCTCCACCCCTCCTCTACCAGAAAGTTTTGGTACCCTGGGATAAACTCTCAGTTCTCACGTAGTGGCACTCACACCACCCACACCCTACATTCTCCAGGTGGGAGTGTTTTCATTATCATTTCTCCATTGACTTCTTTGCCCTGGTAAAGTATCTACCATTCAAAAATCCCACCAGAGGACACAAATTCTATTCTGGAAAACCATATATTCTAGATCTAAATCTCATTAAAGAACACTTCATTCCCCTATGCCTTAGTCCAGTTAATACCTTAATTAAAGAATTTTTCATTTCAATTATTAGAAATCTTATACCCTTGTTTTAGGTCTCTAGGGCTTGACCACGAGACTTCTTTCATAAATAAATTCCGACTGCCCATAAGACAGACATATAATGGCTTATGGCTAGTTGAATTTTATTTTGAGGGCTAAATTACAGAGAGATCTTTCTTCCTGAAATTAGTTAAGACTCAATTTGTGTAGAATAAAAAATTGATTCCATGAAATCAGATAGTAGATTAAAATGCTTTTAGAACATTTTAATATAAGATGATTAAACTTAAATTCAGAAACTGAAGGGACAATTTTTTTTAATGGAACACTTGCTCTAAGTAAGACTATTAAAAGATTACATTGCATAAACAATCTGAAATTTCAAATGTAAGTAATAACAGACATTGGAAGTTCTTTCAGGGGAGATTTTTAGACATCATAATTTTCTGAAACTGGCATATATTACAGAGGTAACTAATTTCAGATTTCTAAAGTTCTAAAAAGAATCCATTTAATCTCTATCTCTTGTGTATTATCATGTAGAATGTATTCATGTCCATATTATTTCTTTAAGTGAACCGCTTGACTTGAATAAAAGAATATAATTGAATAATTGCATTGACTGAAAAGGCTGAGTATTTTTGGCATTTGAAATGGCCTCGGGCTTTCTATAACATTTTTGATTTTCTCTTTGGTTTTGCAGCAGTACTTGTGTAGGTTTTGTGTGTCTCTCATATTAGCTTTCTGGAATTGAGAGATGAGGTGAAGCCTGGAAAACTCCCCCAACAAGGTCAAGTTCCTGTTGACTAATTCTGTGATGACCAAGAACAGTCTCTGAGTCCTTGAGGCCAAAGTCTGTGGCACAGGGTGTCCTTGGAGCTGAGTGTGGTTTCTGAGAGGCTTCAGCTCTGTGGATGAGGAGAGGCTCCAGGAAGCCTTCAGTCACACATTCACAAACCAGTGTGAGTAGAGGGTCTGTGGGTGTGATGAATGCCTGAATGACTCATGGGCGAGGGGAGTGGTAACAGGACTCTCCATCAGACACCACTTGCTATAATTTTCCTACGATATGCTTGGAAAGCCCCCCTCATGGAGGAGAGACAGGTTGATGTTTGTCTATTTCAAAAGTACTCTGGTAGAGAAAAGCATTTTCATTTTCAAAAGCCCTGAGAATCCCTGAAAGGCTATCTAAGTAGTCAATGTACTGGAGCCCATTCCCTCACACAAAATATTGCTTTTTCTCCCTCTTGGACACTTGTGCTTCCTCCTAGTGCAAATTGAATCACCGGAAGTCCAAACCAGGGTTGGTTCTTCATTTCTTCTCTCAGCTGTGTCCTAGCTACCCAAGGTTAACCTCTCCATCTGGGTTCTTTATTTTATATTTTAAAATTATTTTAAAAAGTAAATGGAAGACTTGCTTCCCCCACCACCTTGCCATGATAAAGGTAATAACTTCTCATTATAGGAACATTGGCAAAGTAAAAAGAAAACAAAATTATTTATGGCTCCACTCAACCAAAGTAAACCATCACTAATTGTTAGTTTTTTTTTTTTTTTAATCCAAACTCCCTCAGCTCATACCCTTTGCTCCATATACAGCATTCAGTGTGGGGTTTTATCATATATTTTTAACTCCTTTAAGAGTTATATACAGGTCCACTTTAGATAATTTGGTAGACGAAAAAATGTATATAGAAGAAAAAAATACCCATTACCAATATTAACATTTTATTATATTTCTCTACCAATCATGATTCACTGTCAGTTAGCATGAAAAGTTTCCTTTATAACCAAAAACTTTTTGTAAACATTACTTATGAAAGCTGAATAAGAGAGAACATTTTAAGGAATCTATCAAAACTTTTTAAAAACAATGTCGTCAGAGTATTTCCAATATACTATTTGGTGAGGAAACAAAGCATATGGACCATCACGGAGAAGCCAGCAACCCAGAGTGACTTCTTGTGACTGCTTCTTCCCCCCTTTCTTCATTCCCAACATCCCTATCTATGACACTCGAAAGACACTAGAAAACTTTTGTCTCGTTTTGATTTTTTCCTCCAAAGTCCTGCAAATACAGATTCCCTGAAAATATACCAAGATTTACAGGAAGAAACGGTAACTTGTATCCTCTTAGTCCTTTTATGTACTTTTTACTAGCTTTGTTTTATCTATCTTTATAGACATTTATTCTTATCTTTTATTTATTTGTAGTTCACATGGAATATTTCAAAACACAGATGATGATTATTTTTAACATAATAAAGAGTATTGAGTATCTTACAGAGGACAAGGCACATATTAGATGCATTTCTTGTTATTGCTAAGAAATAAGACTGAATGAATAAATTCTATATATGTTATAGTAGCAAACAGATGAAAAACTCAAGGCCCTTCTCTGCAGTACAAGTTTTAAAATCAGAATCCAGAGAACCTCATAATTGTGTCATTAAAGCACACCTGGAAAGGTTAGGAAAACAAAGATCCCAACTTCTGACAGTGTTTTGGAGAATCACAAATGTGATGAATTTCAAACTTAGGATCTTTGAGTTAGAAAGCTTTGATTAACGTTCCAAATAACCCTGCATTTTCCCTAGATGTATCAACAAAAATTTACAGAAAGAAAGATTCTAGTAGTTTTTTCCTGGCCGTGATCAATGCAGACAAAATCATTTGCTGTTTCAACTGCAGAGGAAAAATCACAAGTGATGATTAATTGATCTAATTTTCTATGTGATTAATAAAGCATTCTGCTCACTATTAATGTGTGATAAGAGATATGACTTTTTTTTAATATAGAAAAATCTCCAAGGGGATGATTTTTATATTGCATTTCTACTTTTCTCAGTCGAATACTTTTTTAAGAAAACTTTTTGTTGAAGTATCACACATGCAAAAAGGTGTGCAAATCCTAAGTATATAGTTAGATGGATTTTCACAAAGAGAATACACTCATGCTACCAATGGCCTGATCAAGAGCTAGAAACTTGGGGTGCCTGGGTGGCTCAGTTGTTAAGCGTCTGCCTTCGGCTCAGGTCATGATCCCAGGGTCCTGGGATCGAGCCCCGCGTCGGGCTCCCTGCTCCACGGGAGGCCTGCTTCTCCTCCTCCCACTCCCCCTGCTTGTGTTCCCTCTCTCGCTGTGTCTCTGTATGTCAAATAAATAAAATCTTAAAAAAAAAAAAAAGAACTAGAAACTTGGTTGTACCCCACAGGCTTCTTGTGCCTCTTCTCCTCTTCCTCTATCCTTCTCCTCTTCCTCCTCCTCCTTCTTTAATTTTAATCACCTAGAGCTCATCATGACAAGTGTACTTTTTAATTCCCATCCCCGATTTCACCCACCCTCCACCCCTCCCCTCTGGAGATGTGAATTTTTTTATTCCCCTTTCCCTCCTTCCCTTGAGATATTACATATTGAGTTAACATTTGATCCACCATTTCCCAGATTTAAATGAGTATGTTCATCGTTTTAAGTAAATTTATTTTCAAATAATTATGCCCATGTGTAATTCTTGAATACTATTTTAAAACTAATTCACAAGACAGTTTGTGTAAAAATCAGCATTCATGATTATGAGCTCCCTGAATCCTTATTGAACTGGAAGTGTGAGGATGTGGTGTATTGTCAGGTCTAAATTCTGGCAGTTTTGGTATTTTCTCTGAGAAGATGTGATGACTGAGCATTGTTTCTCCCAACACTGAGCTTCTTTTTTCCAGGTAGACATTTTGATGAATAACATGAGCAACTAAATACTCTGGATATCGTCTCAGATTTGATTCTGCTTACACCAGTAGGTAGAGATAAAGACATTAATGAAATGAAGCAATCTGGACTCTGACTAATGAGCAGTGTGAGGGAGAAATACATCGAATGGTTTCAGTTACAGCACTGGTGTAAAACAGAGGGAGTTTTACAGCGAGCAACTGAAGTGTTTGAGCTCAGAATTAACAGTTCTTTGCTTGAGGAAGGCATAGTAGAGGGTCCCATCATCTCTTTGCTTTGTGAAACATCAATATTTTTCAGGCAGCTGAAGTCTTTGTAGAAATGAGAAGATGGCAGGATGCCAATATAGGAATTTGCATCAGGGCCAAAATAGTGTCTAGAGAACAATTTGGTCTCTTCTGTAGCAATGTGGGGCCATTTTTCAGTTTCAATGTGTGACATAAGGAGTGGTGACTTATCACCTGCCTGTTCAGGTTTGCATGGAGTGGGTTGGGGCTCTGATAAAGAGGGTCATGAATGAGCTTATGAATGTAAGTTAGGACTCCTATGGTCTGAGAGGTCTGACAACTTAAGTACTTTACATTATTCATGGCCATTCTATGACCTTTGTTAATATGCACTGACACGCCTGAGTAGGGGACTGTTTCAGAGTGTGGGACTCTTATCTAGTGCAGGGACTCTTATCTATTGATTGAAATTGTCCTTTAGAAAATCTAAGGCAAACGACTAGCAAAGGGATCAAAAGCTCTGATATCCCCCTTTTGCCTTCCTTTTTTTTTTTTTGCATGTTCTATCAACTGAGCCAGCCAGGAGCCCCTGATAACCCCCTTCTAGAGTGTTAGTTATGGTAGAGAAATATGGAAGATAGGATACAAAGGTAGTTTTGAGGGAAGATCCCAGAGAAGTCTTTAATTCAAAGTTAGAGAGTTTTGATTTTATTTCTTGGTTTAGGGGCACCCATAAGAAAAAGTAAGAAGGGGAGTGACAGTGTATCTATGAAAAAGGACGTTTAATGAGACAGAGGTCTGCAGGATGCAACGGAGACAGAAACGTAGGGAAGGGTTAGTCAGTTGTCAAGGTGTTAGCCCAAAGTCCAACTTTCAGAAAACTGTTACCAGCCCTAGAAAAGGCTGGGCCTGAGAGAAATCATTAGACTCTGGAGGCAAACAACCTCTACTCAGACCTGGAGGGCATGTCCTTAAACTGCATCCTCAATCCAAGTAGAGGATACCAAGAACCATCTTGTGCAAATGGGAACAAATCTGTTGGCATGGGACAAAGTGTAGCCAAGGGAGACCAGGACTGGCAGCATGTCTACTGTAGGTACCTGGGCAGGGAAATGTTGAGGGTCCCCACAAAAGGGCCACAGCCAGCCTCTTCTCAGAGCACTGAGACCCACCATCAGACCACTGGGGTCTGATGCCATCTGGTATAGTCTGGCGACAACACTAGTCACAACTCTTCTTCCGACTGACTTGGTTTTGATTCCGTTTTTTAATCATTTCGACCTACCTGATCATGTCATGGGTGTTCATGCATGATCAAAGCACAGCTGCCTTTCTATCAGTGACAGATTGGCCCCATTGCTCCCTGGCAGAGTTTCTTGCTCTCATAACTAAAGGAATCCAGAAGATATGGGCATGATATGTCAGTGACAGTGGGAAGGTAGAAATAGGTGTGCATTAGAGAATCTGGAAGGTTGAATGGACAGAATTTGGTAATAAATTGGGTGTGGCCATTATAGAAGAGAGAAGAGGCACTGCTGAACCTAGGTCATGGTGTTCAAACCCTTTTGAGTTCTAAAGCCAAGGATATTGTCCCTGGGGTGGGGGAGGGGAACAAACATGTGCATACCTTTTGTCTATAAAACCAGGAGGTTTAGAGATGTTAGCCAAAGGTTCAGAGATCTTAGCCAAAGGATAAGAACCCCTTTTGTAGAGGAAATTCCTGAAGGTAGTACTGGATGACCTGAAAGATTCCTTCTGCTTCCTTAATATTAGGGTAGTTTTGGAACTTAAATATTACTGTATTGTTGGGGCCATAGATAGCTACAAGGAAGTCAGGAGTATGCGCTGGTACTTGCTTATATGAGACAAAGGGAGTATAGGGGGGAAATTTATTTTGTTTTAGACCCTATCAACCTTAAGTGCTGACAGGGCATTCATAAGGGGATTAAGGGGATGTTGAACAGATTATTAAAGGCACATCTTGGTAAAGTGTTTAGTTCATTGATCTGCACTGTCTAATATGGTAGCTATTGGCCAAATGTGACCAGTAAGGATTTGAAAGAAATGTTTGCTAAGCCTCGTTGAGATGTTCTGTGAGTGGAAAGTAAACATTCATTTTGAAGATAGGCCAAAAAACAAAACAAAAGAAGATGAATATTTCACTTTTAAAATATTGATTACACGTTGAAATTATAATATTTTGGATACATTGGGTTCAATAATATATTTTAATAATATATAATTAATTAATTAATTAATACACAATTATATTATAGAATTAATATATAATTAATATAATTAATATATAATTTATTAGTCTCAGAGGTAGAATTTAGTGATTCATCAGTGGCATATAACACCCAGTGTTCATTATATCAAGTGCCCTCCTTAATGCCCATCACCCAATTATCCCTTCCCTCCATCCACCTCCTTTCCAGCAATCCTGTTTGTTTCCTAGAGTTCAGCATCTCTTACGGTTTCCCTCCCTCTTAATTTTCATCTTATCTCAGTAATATGTATTATGAAATATATATTAACTTCTTTTTAAATGTGGCTACTAGAAAATTTCGCATTACATATGTGGCTTGTATTTGTGGCTTGCATTATATTTCTATTAGACAGCACTGCTCTAGATAATGTTTATGGGTATTTACTGGTGACAACTTGGGAAGGATCGAGGTCTCCGGAGGGAGGATATAGAAAGGGAAGTGTGAAGGCTTGAGGACATAATTGTGGAGAATGTTCACATTCATAGGTCTAAAAAGGGAAGGAGGCTGGGAAGGAGCTGGAGAATGAACAGAAAGAATGAAGAAGAAGGTGCTGTCACAGGAATGAGAGGAAGAGGGAGCTTTAGCGCGGGGGGTCTAGCGAATAAGATTGCGCTAATTTGGCAATAATTCTCCAACTGCAATAATTCTATTGTTGTTGGAGAGTACATGGATATTTTTACCCCCAGAAAGTGAAATAATCAAGTTTTAATTTTAGGAGATGATTTTGGCAACAAGTTAAAGCATCAGGTTAAGGGAAAATTTGAAGTCCAGGTGGCCAGTTAAACAGTTAGGTAAGAGCAAACCCGAAGCCCTTAAGCATCTATAAAGCTGAACAGAAAAGAATGGTTTTCACTTTGAGAAAGAACTTTCTATTTTATTTTCTTGCAGTGAAAAATGAGGTGAGTAAGATTTTGGTAATTTAAACATGTGTCTTCTGTTTATAGAATTCAGGAAAATGGGTTGCAATGAAAATCAGTGTCACAGATGATTAAAGATGCTTTGTGTGAGAAAAATAGAAAGATGTAAAGAAACTAAGGACACAGAAAATATAGGATTCATAAGAAACAATGGTTGTCTTTTTGTATAATTGTCCCATGTAAGAAAAAGAGAAAAGAACATTATTCCACATCCTTGAGAACATGACAGCAGAAAAGAATGGTTTCTAAAAAGAGTTTTTCTGGAGACTCCGGCTCCATAACTTATGACCATTTCAGATACTTGTGTTTACAAATGGAACGTACCGCATCCTATGATGTCCATTAAGCAGACATTTCGGTACCTGAAATGATTTATTGGGAACTCCATTAGGGCAAAGAAGAGATTGAAGTCTATAAAAGTACAAAATTCAGGGTATCAAGTAAAATGAGCTGAATGTTCCTATTTAAATTTATATTATAAAATCTTTGCTAGTTTAAAGGAAAAGAGGAAAAAGTAATGGCAGAAGAAAAGGAATGCAAGTGGTCATATGAGGAAATGAAACAAAAGGGAAGTAAGTGGCTGACCAATTAAAGGCATTTGGAAAATAGGTCAAATGGAGCATATGAGTCAGGCTCTGTGATGGGGACTGTACAGAATTAGGAGAGAAGCCATATATGTTGCAGATTAATAATTGTAATAGTAATAATAAGAATAATAAATAACAGTAGCTAACATTTATTTAGCATATAGTATTTACCAGCTGGTGTTTATAATTTTTCACTTATTTATTTATCACAATAACCTCACACAATAGGCATTATGTCAATGTTATAAAGGAGGCACATGGAGATTGGGTCATTTGCCAGGTCACACATCTAGCTCACTATATCTCACTGCTTCCGAAAATGTCAGGAAGACTCAAGTTGTATCAGGCAGCGTTGGCTGGGTTATACGGTAAAGAATGACTCCAAAACCCTTAGTGGTATCTAACAATAAGGATTTTTTTTTTTTAACTTCATTACAGGACACTTGCTCTGCTTCATTTCTGGCCTTTGCCTGAAGAAGCAGTCCCCCTCTAAGATGTTGTTTAGATGTCTTTAGGCAGAGGAAATATAAAGCAATAGAAGAACCATGTGATGACTCTTACAGCTTCTCCTGGAAGTGGAACGTATCACTTTTTCTCACATTTCCTTTGCTTAAGTAAGTCACGTGGCAAGCCTGTCAATGATGTGAGAAGTGCAATACTTCTGTAGAGAGGGCCTTTGGAGTAAGAGGACCCACAGGGAGGGATTTTTGTCTTTTTGTTGTTGCTGTTACATGAATCTTTAGCTTTGTAAGGATGCAAATCAAGGAATAGTTATTTGACTTCGTTTCACACCAAGGAGTTAATTCTTGGCTGTCAGTATTGAATGGGGAGTGACAGGGTAGCAGAGAGTCATGCAAGTGGGGGACTCTGAAATTGAGAGCAGCCCCCTCTCATCATGATCAAGAAGGGCAATGAGGCCACAGCCTAAATCATTGCTGAGCAAGGCACCTGGAAGGAAGACCAAATTTCAACAATATATAAGTTCACATATGACCCAAGGGAAGGGCTGACTGGCTTGAGAGCTGGTAGGGAAGATTAGATCAAGCAAGGTGATCACAATCTCAGGATCTGGTGAAGGCTGAAGCTTAGTTCAAGGGGGGAAGCCAGTTTTTGAGGGGGAAGGGCATGCCCTGAGTTCCTTTGTTTGAAAACCCCTCCCCTCCATGAATTCCTGGGGAGTGCGCTATGAACTCATAACAATGTATGCAAAAGAGGGACAATTATAGATAGTCCTATTTATTAAAATGTAGAGAGATAATGGGCCCAACCAGATCTATAGGAACCAAGTAATTAGAACGTGAACCGACGCAGACAGGTAGAGCAGACACATGAGAAAAGGGGAAGGACAATTTAATTCTTTTTTTTTTTTGAATTAATGTTAAATTCAGCCTGAATTTTTTGGGTAAATTGCTCATTTTTATGCAAATAAATCTGTTTTAAAGACTCTAAAAATATTTCCACAAAGATGTAAATTGTTCTTGATGAATACAATAAAAGCAAGTAATGATCACTTTTTGGAACTTAGAAACAATTCACATCAGGTGAGGGTATAACATTTAGAACTAAGACAATTTATTTTCCTTTCCAGTGTTAAAGAACTCTAAAAGCTACGGCAATAAATTGGAATATGTGGGGAATGGAGACAAATGTAAGATTTAATCTCATCACTCATATATGCGAAAAGTTCTAATTTTTGTGCATCCTTTATAGCGTTTTCCCACATACATATAAAAGCTGTGTAATTACAGATTCCATTGTTCCATAAACAATCTTCCATGTTGAAGCACAGTCCTTATGATTATAAAGGCTGCAAAATAGTTCACTGAATAGAATTAACATAACTAAATTCATTTGGTTTCTTTCAGTTTTCATCATTGTTATTAATACTGCGGTATCTCTGGGTGGTGAGATGGAGCCCGGAGTTGGCCTCTCCCTTAAGATTCCCTCTCTCCCTCTCCCTTTGCCCCTCCACCCTGCTCTCTCTTAAATAAATAAATAGATCTTTAACACAAAATTAAAAAATTAAAAGAAAGACTACAGTAGATGGCTATGCAGAATATATTTATTAAATTTTTTTTTGGCGGTTCTTGCAGCAAAATTTCAGAACTGGGGTTACTGGGCCAGAGGTTATAAACACTTTATGACTACATGTAAATTGATTGAAAAAGAATGGCTACATCAATTTAACTAAACCGTGAATGTAATTTACTACAACCTCACTGGTTCTAGGAATTATATTTTAAGACCATATAAATTGAAAAATCAATAAAAAAATATGGTATTTGGTGTTAATTTGTATGTTTGAATACTTGTGAGGCTGAATAGTGTTCTCTGTGTTTATTTACCAACCGTGTGGACCATCACTCATTCACTCAACCCTTCTTTCATTCAGTTCCTGCACAAGTATTTTTTTGAGCACCCACAATGTAGGTGCAAGACACTATTTATGTTTCTGAGCACAAGACAGTGGAGAAAACAGAAATCCCTGTTCTTATGGATTTTGTATTCTGGGGTTAAGACAATAAACATAACAAGTATTAAAATTGGGTAGTATGTTGAATATTGTACTTACTAGGGAAAAGAATAAAGCAAAAGGGCAAGAATAAGACATTTGTTGGGAAGAAGTTGCATTTATAAATAGGAGTAGCAGTGAGAAGAAATGTTTGAACAAAGACTTGAACGAGGTGGGGACAGGTCCCATGCAAGTATTTGAGGAAAGTGTGGAGCCAGAAATGTGAGGTTGTCCGAGGCCATGAGGGGAGGACTGCCTGATGTGTTGGACAAGCAGGGAGGCCAGGTCCTTCTGGGTGGGTGAGACTTTTGACTTTGACTCTGATGATGTTCGTTTGTTTGTCCGGTAAGAGGAGAACAAGGAGAGGAAATAGAACTAAACCCAGCAGAGGAAAAAGTTTCAAGAAAGAGGTTGTCAACAAAATCAAAATTAGCCAAAATATCCAGGGAGAAGAAAATGGGAACAGATCAAGCACGGTCAATAAAGAAAGGCAGCGGCCAGAGCTCAGTCACGTGGTGACACTCAGCTAAAGAGAGGCACCAAATGGAGTTTAGCGGTGACCCCAGAATGAAGGGAATACTGATTGTTTATAAAAAGCTTCCCGGTTTTGACGCGTCCGATGCGGAATCAAGGGCGTCATTATCAACGGGGATAACTGGGAAACTATCCCAGGCCTTTTCCCCAAATACTTACCAAATATCAAGGGATGGGTCCCCTGAATGTTTTCTGAGTGACTGTGTTGGACATCCAGATTTGGAAACCACTGAGTAAACTGTTGGAACTAAGAATATATCAAAACAGTTCTAAAAAAAAAAAAAAAAAAAAATTGAATAAAGTGGCTCTGGCTATAACACAGAGGAACCACGAGGTGGCAGAAGAACTCCATTCTCTAAGCCTCTTCGCGGCTACCTTAGTTCACTTTTCTTATTCCTCCGATTTCACTCCCTTCCCCTTTTTTCTTTTCTAGTGGGTTGGCTTGAAATACATAGAAATTAAGTTCCTTAAAAGAATGGATGCTAATATTCTACATAGATCTCAATATTAAAAAATGTATATAGAAGAAAATTACCTAGAATATTAAATTAGTGAACTCTTTGGAATTAATGCCATTAAATATAGCGTTCTGTTTTATGTTGAAGCAAAATGTGTTAATATTGGGAAGTCAAATAATCATAAGAAACTTTTTTTTTTACTGCTTAATAGGTAAGTTTTGAGGCACAGATTTTATAGACATATTATTAATATGTATTATATATGCTAAATTTATTCTTAAGAAAAACCTAAATTTTTGTTTTTGTAAAGCTAGAAACTCTAATGGTAATTTTTTTTATACTGAATTCCATAGAGAAATGTCCTGAATTCTGAAGAGTCAAAGGCTAACTGGATCCTGTCTGAATCTAGGCTCCACCTTTGTGGAGACTGACCTTGAGCAAATTTCTTAGCACTTCTCTGCTTCTGCTATTTTAAAATGACATAATAATGCCTAGACCATATGGTTGCCGTGAAGAGTCAGTGACGTCCCAGGCAAGTGCTTTATGCTTCAAAAATTAGGAAAATAAAGTAAATTTAAAAATTCCTTCCTCTTTCCAAATTTTTCCAAACGGCAGAAGGCTGAAATACACATGTAGCCAGCAGAATCATCATCTAGTTCAGATGTTCAAAAATATCATGCTGTTAAAAGATTTCAGAGTTGAAAAACTGTGTTCACCGTTCTGAAATATCTCTCTACTTCCTGCCTTTTTTTTTGGCTCTATGTGTTGTAATTATACGTTCTATGGTGTTGTTCAATATGTTGTAGAAAAAGGAGAATGAAGAAGAATGTGTTTTATCAGCAGGCAAAGATTGTCCTCTTTATCCTTTGTCCTCTATATCCTTTCATGTAATTTGCTAAAGAGCTGACAAAGTCACACACAAAGTCTGCAGACAGTGAAGAAACTGACACTGAGCCTATGCTTTCCAACTCGGGTCCACGTAAGAAATTTGATGAGCTTATACAGATTCTTCATTTCCATACTCTGAAAGAAAGGGGTTGCTTATAAGAAGGAGACGTAAAGTCCCATGTTCTAGACAAAGCTGTTGGCAAAGATGCCATGAGGCTGCTTGGACGACCCAAAATGTAAACACTGAAAAGGCTTCAGATTCATCTTTCATGTGGCTGCAGGGAAGGAAGGTGTTGAAACACAGATTAAAGAAAGGTCTGGAAAAATAAAGGGGCACTAGGAGAAATATAGGGAGTTTGTGTTGCTGATGAAAGGGCTATCTATGTGAAATACATCTAGTAATATGTATTTTTTAAAAGATTTTATCTATTTGAGAAAGAGAGAGAGAGAGAGAGAGAGAGAGAGAGAGAGAGAGTGAGTGGGGGGCGGGGCAGAGGGAGAGGGAGGAAACAGACTCCCCGCTGAGTGCAGAGCCCGACTTGGGACTGATCTCAGGACGCTGAGATCATGACCTGAGCTGAAGGCAGACGCTTAACTGACTGAGCCACGCAGGTGTCCCTAGTAATATTTTGGTATATATGATTTAATTGTAAGTAAATTTTGTAATAACCATCTTTAATTCTAAGGATTGAAAACCTTAAGAGGATTTTAAATTTATAGTTAATTTTGTTAACTATAAGTAAGTAAGTACTCAGTAAGTAGCCTGATGGACTTGGACATTATGTTTCTTAAGTCCATTTGGTGAACTTGAGGAGCAGAGGGGATTCCTTTCAGGAGACCTTGAATGGGGGTAGGGGAGACGCTAGATTTCAATGAGCAGCTCTTTATTCCAAAGTATCAGATACTGCCTGTGGCTTCTACTTCTAGGTGCTGGCTTCTGCTTCTCAGCTAGTTAACAATCGTAAAAATGGAAATTACCTTAGCGGATTGTTCAGAGCATTTTTTTTTTTTTAAAGATTTTATTTATTTATTTGACAGAGAGAGAGAGAGAGAAAGAGAGTGCGTGAGAGCAGGAGCACAAGGAGGGGGAGTGGAAGAGGGAGAAGCAGGCTTCCCGCCTGGCGGGGACCCTGACGCGGGGGCTTGATCCCAGGACCTTGGGACCATGACCTGAGCTGAAGGCAGTCACTTAACGACTGAGCCACCTAGGTGCCCCTGTTCAGAGCATGTTTTAAGTGTACTTGAATAAAGAAGATTTTCATATTCCCAAGGCAGAAGAGCCAGTGTCTTGCTTCTGGAGTTGGAAAGCCTGGAATAATCTCAGCCTCTACTGTGGAAATTCTTCCTGTTCTCAAGGTCTCTATCATGAGATACCTACATCCTATTTTTCCTGACTATCTGAGTTAAAATGCTTTTTCCCTTTTCTGTGTCCACATAGTCATTAGTTTATCGAGGGGTATCCAGAAGCACAGCTGCCTCTTACAACTTCTGACATTGGCATATGGTTATTGGTCTGGCATTTTTCTCAACTCCCAATATCAAAGAAAATCAAGGATGGTTTCTCTGTCTCTGTATTCTTTCTCTCTCTGTCTTTATTGTGGTAAAATAGACAACATGTAAAATTTGCCATCTTAACCATTTTAAATATATGATTCAGTAACATTAAGTATATTCACATTGTTGTACAATATTCACCACTCCATAGTTTTTTTGTGTGGAAGTTTTATGTTCTTTTGCATATAAAATCATATCATCTGTGAATAGAGACAAATTTACTTCTTCCTCACCAATTTGGATGCCTTTTATTTCTTTTTCTTGCCTAATTGCTCTGGCTAGAACTTCCAATACTATGTTGAATAGAAGCCAGAAAGAAAAGAACAAATATTAGAGGATTCTACTTATTTGAAGATATAGAATAGTCAAATTCATAGAGATAGAAAGTAGAAGAGTGTCCAGGGACTCTGGGGGGAGAAGTAATGGGTATGGAGTATCAGTTGTGGATAATGAAAAAGATTTGGATATGGTATATGAGCTTTTGTTAGTATTTTGTTAGTATTAGCTGCATTCCCCTTTGTGTTTGGGGGATTTCACCTCAGTCCCCCAGTGCTTGATCTCCTGCTCAAACTCTTAGTACCTGGTGTGTTATGCAACTTCCTGAGCCTGGAAGATGTATGTAAGGCAGTTAATCAAATGTTCAATAAGGGATTCTCAGCTGAGGGCAGAGAAGTCTGTAGTTCATTTATATAAGGACTTTGCTAGACCATAATAAAACAAGGTGAACAAGATCCTCTGAGATTTACCTGAGAATGCAGAGCACATAATTCTTCACCTGAACCTGTTCCTGAGTTAGTCACAGAAGTGACTAAGTTTACATGAACTATAAGATAAAAATGAATGTTTTAGTTTTGTGGTTTGTTTGTTTTTGTTTGTTTGTTTTAGGAAGGAGGGCTCTATCTGTAGAATCCTTTGAACTAGAGGTTATTTAAAATTACTTAGAACAAATGCCATTATGTACTAAGTAAAATCTCGATTGTGTGCAACAACTCCTCTGTGAAAATGACTGTTCAGCCCAATCAAGTTCAGAACATAGGTCCAAGGCAATTCAACCAAACAGGACTAAAGCCTGTCCAGATCAGCCCATGACCCTACAGCACTGTTTGCTTTGGCAGCTATCCGACGTCTGTGGTAAACTAAAGCCAGGAGGCAATGGTGATCATCTGAAAAAGGGAATCTCCTGTGGTTAGTGATTGGCAATAAGTTAATAAGTTCACACCCATAGAGTGCCTTTGAGCTGAATATGATGAGGGAAGTTGACTCTGGAAAGCTGAATTTGTCTTGGATGTGTCTCTCTTTCTGTCCTTTTAAGGACTCTGCTAACATTAGTGTCACATCTGAACATGGAGAAATATTGCCATTTTGGAAGGAATCAGGGATTTGGAATTAGAAAATGCTATGGTCTGAATGTTTCTGTCACCTCCTAAATGCTTATGTTGAAATCCTGATGCCCAATGTGATGGAATTAGGAGGTGGGCCTCTGGGAGGTGCTTAGGTCATGAGAATGGAGTCCTCAGGGATGAGCTTAACACTCTCATAAAAGAGTCCCGGAGAGCTGGTTTGTCTCTTTCCCCATGTGAGGATGCAGTGAGAAGGCACCAACCTTCATAATCAGGAAGAGAACCCTCACCAGAAACTAACCATGTAGGTGCCTTGATCTTGGTGCTCAGCCTTCAGAAATGAGAGAAACAAGTTTCTGTAGTTAATAAGCCACCCAAGTCATGGTATTGTGTTATAGCAGCTCAGATGGACTAAGACAAAAAAAGTGATATCCAGTCCCTGCTTTGAGTTGGCCAACTGTGTGACTTTGGGTAACTGATATAACCCTGTTGTGCTTCTACTTCCTCATCTTTAAAATAAGGATTCTACACTAACAATAGCTATGTTATAGTATACAATATCAAGTGATGTGTATGAAGTTATTTATAAATAAAAAAATGCCGTCTACCTCCAAGTCCCAGACTTTCTTCTCTTCCTGGGAAAAGCTTGGGGATGTCCACAGCATGAAATGGATGTCACAGATTGGAAAATTTACCTCTTCTTATGTCTGTCCTTTTCTCTGCCTTATTCTTCGTCGCCTTTGGAGGGCATGATGCCATCCAACTGTGCGTGGTTCTACACCTCAATAACAGCTCCGCAGAAATTGAACTTAATGTATGCTGCAATACATGTCTGAAAATAAATGAGCTGTGAGAAGGGAAATGCCAGTTCTGCCTCACTCCCAGTGAAATCAAGATGAGACAGCTGTGCCCATAAATGAAGCCATTTGAAGAGTTAACATGGAAGACAGCCCCGTGTAATTGTGAACTTCTGTGGAACTACTCACAGACCATGCTCTAGAAATTAATAAAAGTACTGAAGAAGATGGGAAGGGTATACAAAATGAAAGCCAAATGAATGAATTAGTTTTCCCGTCTGGTTCAGCAGCACTGAATCCAAACACTGCCAGGCGCTGCTGGTCTATGGTGTAAGTGGTATTTTGAATGATTTATACCAAGGCTATGTAGGAAATCAAAGCAAAACAGGATAAAAATAAAGGATGATGACACTTGTGTTCCTGGTGGGTAAAAACACACTGGAAAAAAGAAATGAACTGGTAATTAAAAATAAAGAATCCCTTATGTTTGTCAATAACTTGAAAGCAAACAGATCATGTCTGTCAACATTTCCAGCATTCATATAATTTCAGAAGAGCTTCTCATCTACCCAAATGTTTGTTTGTTCATTCACCCATTCATCTAAAAAAAATTTCAGTTTCTTCTATGTACTAGATTCCAGACTCAGAGCTTAAATATGCTCATTTAATTCTCAAAACAACCATTCTCAACAGGTATTATTATTATTCCAAGTTTTTAGTCAAGGAAATTGAGATGCTGAGCTGTTAGTAACATATCAATATGATCAATTTAGCCGGAAACGGAACTGAGATTCTAATCCAGTTTTTTCCCTTTAGTATCCAGTACCCCTTCTTTTACTATAATACTTGTTATGCACTCAGTTGGTATGTTAAAGTGAGTTGAACGTTCTTGAATTTAAAAAATGTAAAGTGTTGGGGCGCCTGGGTGGCTCAGTCGGTTAAGCGTCTGCCTTCAGCTCAGGTCATGATCCCGGGGTCCTGGGATCGAGTCCCGCATCAGGCTCCCTGCTCAGCGGGGAGTCTGCTTCTCCCTCTACCCCTCCTCCCTGCTTGTGATCTCTCTTTCTCAAAGAAATAAATAAAATCTTAAAAAAAAAAAGTAAAGTGTTTTTAGCAATTTCTTAATGGCCTCCGAAAATTGGAGGCAATGCAATCGAGCATTTACACTTACCTATAGTGCAGCTGGAGTGGAAGAGGGTGATAAAATTCTGTCTTCCTGTTTGTGCCATTGAGCTATATTTTACTACATTCAAATATCATGGTTCATTCTGCCAGGTAGAAGATAATTTATTTATCTTATTTATTTCACAATTGCCACCTAAGCTATGGTTTCTCATCAGAAACCTATATTCGAATCACCTGGCAAGTTTTAAAAATGCAGATTTGTATGTTCCATCCCTGCATTATTGAATCAGAATTTCTGGGGTTGCGCCAGGGATGCTTCATTTCATTTATTTATTTATTTATTTATTTATTTAAAATTTTATTTTATTATGTTATCTTAGTCATCATACATTACATCATTAGTTTTTGATGTAGTGATGCACGATTTTTAACTAGCACAGTGGTTCATCCTGACACCTGCTCGAGTTTGAGAACCACTGTCCGAGATGATCCTCTATCAAGACCCCGTCCACGGTGGATGGTGGCACAACTGCTGATGCTGTCAGAATCTGACTCAGCTTGTAACTTCCAGGCCATCCCTTCCGGCCCCACCACTGAGCCAGGCCCTTCTGCCTACACCGCATCACAGGAAATTGCATCACATCAAAGCCCGCATTCCAGGATGACTCCTAGTTCACCCAAGCCTGACTCCGAGTTCAGAGTTGGCCTCCATGGACCCTAGGAACTCTGGCACATTTCCTACTACAACCTCAGTCTGGGCTCTGATCTCCCCTTCCTGCCCTCAGTGTCCTGTGCTAGGGTCCTGATGTGATACCTGGATTCTTTTCTGGTCAACATAGGCCTTTAGTTCTACAGAAGAATAAATCTCTCACCACCAAGTAAATAAAATAATTTTTATCTGGTTCATTTAGGTATTGAAATTAAAGATGTAAAAATATTTGTTTACTCAGTTAATGATAAATTAGCATCTTGCAGGATTCATGATTAATCATGCTCTACCTGGAAGCAAGTGCCAAAATGACTCTGCTAACAGAATCTATCTACTGCTGAAATAAATGATTGCATCAAAGACTGCTTTATTGTAAGTTCCTTAATTTTATATTCTGGTTGCATATTGACATTCCCTAATAAAAATTGTTTGGATTCCTCTCTGAAACATTTGGGGTGAGTCTTGAGGAGGTAATTTACATTTGCTAAACACCGAATCATAAAACTATATCCATTATTCTGGCAAGGCAAAACATCTTTTATTCTATGAGATTTAAGCACTCATTTAAAATGAGTATTTTATTCCATTGATCTATATGTCTGTTTTTGTGCCAGTACCATGCTGTCTTGGTGATCACTGCTTTGTAATATAGCTTGAAATCGGGCAACATGATGCCCCCAGCTTTGTTTTTCTTTTTCAACATTTCTTGGTGATTCAGGGTCTTTTCTGATTCCATGCAAATTTTAGGATTGTTTGTTCCAGCACTTTGAAAAATATCATTGGAATTTTGATCGGGATGGCATAAAATATGGATAGCAACATCTATTTTGAAAAGTGGTCACAAAGACTGGATAATAACATTTGTAAAGTTCCTGGCACGTAGTGGGCACTCAGTAAATTCTAGTTTGCATTCTCCTTCTGTTCCTGGCCATGACAGTAACACAAAGGCCTGTCCTTTTCCCCCTGTCTCCATCAAAAGTTTTACGAGACCACCTGCATGGTCTTTTCTCAGCTTTAGGTCATTGTCATAAATCATATCTGACATCAGTGTCTGTTGAGGTTGGGTCCCCAGGAAGCAGAAGCTGAGATAGGGTGTGGAGCACAAAAGGTTTATTGGGAGAAATGTTTGTGAAACAAAGAGAGGGAAAGAGGATTTAGCAGACATGACAAATCTCTGCCTGTCTGGTGGGGGGCCCAGAATAAAGACTGCCCCTTAGAGGAGTCCTGCATTTGGTGGGACTGATGAGGTCTTTTGTCATGTTGCCTTGCTTGGTCGTTGGCTGGGAGTGTCATAAGTAAAGCATGACTGTGGCTACCACCATCTGAGAAGAGTGTGTCCTGGTCTCAAATGCTGAGTCAGATTGTGAAGTAGCTGGCTGCTGGAGAGTCAACCACACTCCCCACGGTTGGGCAGTGAGTTCTTTCTTGATGGGGGATCTGAGTGGTGCATCTCTGTGTCTGCCCCAGTGTCAATTAAGGATTTAGAACCTAGAGCAATTTTTTTGGGGGGGGATGCTGGCTGCTTCATAAGAGGACTTATGAGCCACAAGAATGGCCTTCGTGGCACTGGACACAGGCAAATGTTCGAACTGGGAGGTTTTGTGTACCTTTCAAAAGCACACCTCACCTACCTGTTACCAAGGCCCTAAAACTGGGTGTGTGTGTGCTGTCTGTGTGGTATTCCTTCCTTGCTCTACCCTCCTCTGTCATGCCTCTTGGGAAACAGACTGTGGGAATCTAACTGAGTCATGTGGCCTAAATATTTCCTATGTAAAGAAGAGGGTCATGTAGCCAAGCAAACTTGTGGTTACAGAGCACTTTGTCCCTTGCACTGAGGGCAACCAAATGCCATTAGCATAACAAAGGAGAGTAGTATATTTTAATATGCATAGTGCATTTTATAAAAATGATGAATATGAGTAGATGTCACTCTCAATCTTATTTTAACATTCAACCAGAGATTAAAAGTGCATTCTTATATCAGAAGATATATACCTAGAGCATCTTTCTCTAAAGCTACAAGACACATGGTAGGAAGTGGAAACATTAGAGTCACACCACAGAATTGGGGTTATTCTCAGGGCTGGGTTCAGTGTAGACAGAGCAACAAGCAGGGCATTTGGGGAATGTTGGAAATTGTCCTGCTGAGTGGGTTCTACCCTAGCTCTTCCTTACTAGTCAGTTGCTATTCAGATGTCATAAACGTGTGCAGTGTTTTGTAAAATATATTCAATGTTTTGCTAATTAATTTGAGAGAGGATTCTGCTACATGTTTTAATACTTAACTAATTTTCAGAGGATAAGAATACAATAAAATGTATACGACATGTGAGTTGTATGGAATACGTTTCCGTTCAAGATTTGAAAATTGATCTAGAATGTTGTAGTATTCCACAATTGTGTAGTTGAGACAGACAGGGCATATTATGAAGAGATTGCTTACTGGACAACGGAAGTTGGGCACTCACAGTTGAGTCTGCACTCAGGGTTAACTATACAATGGAAGACAGCCTTTGAGAGGGGACACATACCAGATCCCTATGAGGATGGTACTACATATAAAAATCAAGTGAGTTGTTTCCAAATGAGCAGCTCTCTCATGAGGGCAACTGTGGACTTTGTAAGTCGGCTTGTGGGGGAGAAGATCTGGTAGTGAAACACTGTGCTGAGATTTGTCTGGAGCTCTTATTTTGGGAGTGGAGTGACCTCCAATCATAGTACCTGCTAACTGGGGCAATGTGTTGTACCACATCCTCAGGTTCAACATGGATCTTCCCTAGAGATGGGAAGGGGCAGGTTCACTGGTTTTTGTTTTACTGGATTACATATTCCCCTGACTTGTAGAGGCTTAGTGGCAGGGTTTCCAAATGGTCCAATTTTAATGAACTCTTTTAAGAGCAAGAAAAGAACGGTAGAAATAACCATAGTAAGAAGGTCCTTTTTATACTTCATGTTTTTTCAGATTAGTAATTTTGTGCTCATGAAAAATGCCCACTAAGAGGACCTAGAATAGATTTATCCCTTATTTGTCTGTATAGTTTACAAAACACTCTTTTTTCTATAAAAGTATAAGATGGAATGCAAGAGTACTTGAGACAAAGAAGCTTGTTAAAAGATAATTTTTACTTATTTGATGGACATGAGTTGCATCTTAATTTTCAGTTTTTTAAAATAAATTTGCTACATGTTTTGAACTATTAAAAAAAAATGTAACATCTGAAGTGTCCTTAAACCCCGCATTCCTAATTTATTCTTTTTTTCTCTTCCCTAAAGGACATCTTTATTATAAATCTAATGTATGTTCTTGCAGTCTGTTTTTCATTGTTTTATACAAGTGAAGTATTCATAAGCAGTATCAAATATTATTTTCATATTATCTAAAATTTTTCATAAATTATAACATATTTTTATATATTCAGAAATATGCTTTTTCCACATGTATTTTTGGCTACATCAGTGTTAATATAGATCTTTCATTTTTTTAAAAATTGCCCTGAAGAAATCTATTGTATGGCATGCCATATTTTATTTATCCATTTACTGATTAATGGGACATTTTAAAAAATATGTCACCTAATGATGTTCATCAATCTAGCCTTTATTTAAAAAGGATTTTCTTTTTATGTACAGGGTGTTCCAATAAAATGTTTTGGTTAATGAAGAGCTTCTGCCTATGCTATATATAGGAATTACCAATTTTTAGAGGATTTAAATACAATAAAAGACATAACTTGAAATGTTTCCTGAATATACTTCTATTTTATTATGTTTCAAATGATTCTTAATGATAATGTCAAGTTTTGTGTACACGTGCTGCACTCGAGGAGAATGGTGTGGGGTTTAGGGAATAGTAATCCTAGGAATTGACTTACACTTCCCCTTTCCTGTGATTCTAGCCTCCTAGAGCAATAGAGGTCAGAATGACATGACAGGCATTGTTTTAATTTTTTTAACCTCAGAATACAAGGTGTTTTGTAAGCATGTTGGAGAATGTGGCTTGGTCCTTGCAGCCAAAATGAAGCTCTCCATTCCTCTTTCACTGGTTCTTCACACCCATATCCCCCCAATAATCAGGACCTAGCCACACTGAATTTCTTTCCTTACTCTAGTTTTGAATTTTCACTTGTGGAGGCTGTTAGAATTTGGGTTTGAAGAGCCATGGCTTATGAAAACGGCTCTACAAAACACCAGAATTGCGTTAGCAAACTACAGGATAGAATCAGTTATATGATTATCTTAGTTGAAATATTGCAGGTGCAGGCATTTTGGAATGGACTAAACATTTTATTCAATGATGTATTTTGTCATCGTGCCCTTCTGGTTTTTAAATCATAGCTATACGTGACATGTATACATAAATTCTGTGATATTTAAAGTGAATTAGAATGCCTAGTATCTTCACAAAGCAAAGTACAATAGATAGACATCTCTCCCCCAAATCTATAATTTTATAAAATTTGTTACAATTATGAATAGAGAGTCATTTTGAGTAATTATTTTAGTTTTAGAACTGTTCTCATTAGGAACTTATGTGAAATAAAATGCTAATATTCTTTCAGAACATAATGCATTTGCAAAGTATGGAAGCACTTTCTATTACCCTTATACACGGGAGACATAGGTAATGGCATTATGTAGATAATTTTACCTCAACAAAAATAATACAACCATAGACACTGATGATGAGAAAGACTCAAGAGGTGCTTTATTCCATCAGCATGAAACATTGCTGCATATCTTAAACTTCTTGTGTTGATTTTCTGTGCCTCTAATGATATCACTTTTAACAATTTCTGAGGAAAAGTTTTGAATTTTTAATTGAGTTATTTCTCATTTTACCTAAGGTAATAACCAGAGACTACATGGTAGAAATTAGAAGCAATACAATCTTTAGATAGATGTTAGGTGGCTGGCTTTACCCTTTTTTTTTTTTTAACGCTTTTTGTTTGTTCTTCTAAACACTAGTCTTGCACTCATATTATCAGATCACAAGGATATAACACCAACTGGTTGACTGGGAGATCCTTTGTGGGTGCAACTGCACTCCCTGGTCAGTGCTGAAGAGCTAGAGACATGCTGCTCATGTGTCCAAAACTCAAAGAGCCACCTCTGGTGACAACTGAAACTAGATTTGGCTTCTGTACAAATATCTTAACTGATGTTTCATGGAAAGTCCCTAGTGCTTGCTCTTTTTTTTTTTTTTTAGCTTTTAATTTTGAAGTCATTATAAATTTACTGGAAGTTGAAAAGATAGTATAGAGAGGTTCCATGTATTCTTCATCCCATTTCCCTAATGGTTACATCTTATGTAACCATAGTACGATAGCAAACCAGGAGTTTGACATTGTTACAGTATGTGTATATGGCACATGCCATTTTATCACATATATAAATTCGTGTAAAAACCATCGTGATGAAGATGCAGACTATTCCATCACCACAAAGATCTCCTTTATGCTATTCCTTTATAGTAGTTGTCATCTCCTACACCATCTCTAACCCCCTGAGAACCACTAATTTGTTTTCCATCTCTATGTTTTTGTCATTTCAAGAGTGTTATATAAATGGAATTATAAACTATGTGACCACTTTTATCTGATGGTTTCATGGAAATTCCCCAGTTCCTGCTCCTTTCTTTTTAAATTCTCCCTGGTTGTCTTCTACATTTCACCCATGTACAGTTATTTTTAGCTCTGACATTTTATAATATTAGTCAAGAATCAAGTGTAAAATGTAATGTGACTTAGTCACTTTGCTAATTGCTATGAAAGTCTGGGTTTTTTTTTTGACAAATAATCTATTATAAATGTATAATTACTGCTGGATTTCATTTGTATGGAGGGGTGGAATATGTCTTCTTTTCAAGAACATGCCTTGCTTATGACCGCATCTTCAGTGCCTAGTAAGTGTTTGACACATAGCAGGTCTTTAGTAAGTTTTGTGGAGAGTATATATGAATAAGGAACTTTTTTATTTCTAGGAGGGGCAAGGTTGATGGCTGATGAGGTTCTGTATCTGCATGAATGGACAACTTGTACTAAATATCCATCGGGAGGAGAACCAGATGATGAAAATGCTACTGCTGATTATCACCTGTTTACTTTGTGATTGCTTCCTCCCTGTGCTGCAGGTAATATAGGTATCTCTTAGTCCAGGTAGACTCTCCCATTTGTAACTGAGGAGTTCCGAGCTGATGGAGTATGGGATCTTTCCCCTAGGTTGTGTCTCCAAGTTAGAATTCAGGACACTCTCCTGAGTACATCATCATGAGGCATTGTCTACCTCTCTGAGTCATGGGGTGTCTCCCTAGCCTATGACCTCAGGAGATCCTGGTGCTCACCTTTTCTCTTCTCATTGTCATTAGGTTAACTCACCTTCATTGTCAAATACAAAGTGCAACCCCAATTTCCTTAGCTTAATAAGCTTTACAGGAGTATTTATACTATGAAATATACTATGTGTGGTAGGAATAAGGAATGCTCACATAGGTGTTGCTTGGTTTTCTGCTCTGTGATCATCTTTAATCAGATTCTCTGGACATCTTTCCAGGTCCTACTCACCATGAATGCAGCCAGAACAAGGTGAGCAAAAGCCTTCAAAACAGAGAAATATTTATTAAGAAAATGACCAGTTGTGACACGTATCTCTGCAAGTCCCTTCCCACTTAGCACTAATGATTATCCCTACCCATTGCATTAACATGCTTGTCAGCCCCAAAATACATGTGAATGGGGCTATATTGTAGGAATGTGGATTGTTAGATTGAGGAATTTTTAACCCACTTGTTAGGTCATGCAACATCATTTAAAGCTTTGCATTGGTGAATGATATGAGCAGAGTAGTGTCCCAGGGAAAGCTAATCAACTGGGGGTAACATCTAGGAGGGAAGACTATAGGTTGACTGACAAACCATAATAAGAGCTTGAAATAGCTATTAATTAAAAATGCAAATTGTTCACAACACAAGTGAAATCTTCTATTTGCATAATGCCTTTATGAGATGCTTATTGTATTAATACGTTAAAAATTCTTAATGTCTAAGTGAGTCAGGGTAGGTTTTAAAGTTGAAAAAACAAGGGATAAGAGGGCATGTGACTTGCTCAAGGCCACACATCTAGGAAGAAAGTAAGGGCAGAGCTAGAGTACAGGTGGTAATTAATCACCATTGATTAGTTTTATTTGTGTTTTTAAAGCTTGGCCATTGAGCTAACTAGTGAAGGGCATACTGTGTTTGTCAGTGCAGAAGTGGGTCAAGTTGCCTTAGGGTTGCTGAATCATATGGAATTAGAATGTTCCTGAAAGGCAGAATAGAGGTCTTTGATTCAGAGATGTCTTTGACCCAAAAGGTGTAGAGAACATTTCATATATTCAAGTAAAATAATATCGGGTAGTATTTCTGAAGTTGCCACAAGCTTGCTGTTATGGCTTATTATACACTGAACCAGGTAAACAAGCACGGTCCATAATTCTGTGAAAATTGACAAATGGCTCTATGGATACATGAATAAGGTATATTTTGAAAGCTCAGCTGCCTTCTACACAGATTTGTCAATTGAAAATCTACTCAGAGCATGTAATGCATAAAAACCTCATTTCAATTTATGTCCTATCTCTATTAATAACAGTATCTACTAAGACCCTCTTATAAAAGGCTACAGTGTTAATATAACCAAATGGTTCCAATTGACCCACATGAGACATTTTTCTGTCTGTTACGTGAATGCTGGCACCATAATAGATGTGTTAATTTAATGAGCAAATTATACTAATTGAAATAAAGACCTAGGGGTGTAGAAGTAGCAGAGTAACACTTGCTAGTCATCACCAAAATATTAAATTCCTGACACAGAAGATCACCTTAACTATTATAGAATTAAAAGCAAGTTATTAATTCAAAAAAGGAAAAATAGCAATATATGAGAGACAAATGGCAAACAAATGGAATTGATAAAAAAATAATTTTATAATAATGCAGAAATGAAAAACTTTTAAAAAATCAAACATAACTGAAACAAAAAAATTTAAAAAGTTCAATAAAAATGAATAAATTAATTTTAAAGAGAATAATGTAAATCTAAATGCCTAAAACATCTAGTAAATACAATAAATAATGTTAAAATAAAAATCTGTATCTTAGAATCAGCAGTTTGGTGGGAATGGGGAACTTTGGATGCCATCTGGTTCTATACTATCTTGACAAATATCCATTTAAAAAGTCTTTCTTGAGCACGCACTCTGTGCCAGGAACTCTGCTAAAAATTGGGAATACAATAGTAAGAAAACAGGCTCTGTCCCATTCTCATGGAACTTAAGAGTTTAGCAAACCTTAGTAAAGACCATATAATACTAAATATAAAATATTTAATGAAATATAAACATAAAATTTTAAAACATGAAAAAGAAGGCATGTAATAAAGGGAGCTGATCTGGTTTAGGTCACAGCAGGCCCCCAGAGGCAGCAATATTTAGGCAGAGATCTGAAGGCTGAGGAGGGTCGGTTAAAGGTAAAAGGACAATACTGAGAGCATTTCAGGAAAGAGAGCCAGGTCTGTGGCAGGAAAGAGCTTAATGTTCTTAGAGACCTGAAAGAAATCCACTGTACCGGAATCTGGAGAATGAGAAAGCATGATGTACACATGAACTTGAGCAATGAAAGGGGACCAGAACATGTGAAACCTCCCAGAAGACACTTTCTGGGAGGACACCCAACAATGCAGCAATGGGTACATGCCAAAGAGTTTCAAACATGGGTGTGACATTGTCAGACTTGTCTTGGAAAGATTATGTTATCAGATGGAGAATGGATGGGAAAAAGAGCAAGAATGGATGTTGTCAGACAGATTAAAAGACTCGTGGAAGTGGGAAGGTGGTGGTCTTGTGAACCAGGGAGATATTGGAGGAAATACAAAGAAGTGGACAGATGTGGAAAATCAATAGAACTTGATAACTGTATTTTATGGGATGTGGAAGAAGGAAATATAAATTTGATATTCAGGGTGCTGGCTTGTGCAAAGCTGGATGGACAATGGTAAGGGATACTGAGACAAGGAAGACCAAAAGAGGAGTAGATTTCAGAGGAGCTGGGAGATTGGAAAGAGAGTGGGAAGCTTGAGTTCAGTTTTGAATTTGTTGAAGTACTTTTGCCAAGGCCACCATGTTGCATAATCCCACAAGATGCCATTCACATACAATTCAATACAAGCTTTGCTCCCTGGAATGATCTTTGAAGTGCTGCTATTTCAAGCATTCAGGTAGAAATGGTAAGTAGATATCTATGGATTTGGTTTTTCAAGGAAGTATCAGGGCTGAAAATATTTCATCGAATCTAAGGTGCCACCAATTTAAGAATATACCATTTTATATGCCACTAAGAAAGAAAAATACAGTCATGGGTATGGCATACCACCAACTGCAAGATCCTGTTTCATTTCAAAGATGTCAAAATGTGGAAAAGTAAGTCTCATAATTGATGAAATATAGCATCAGAGAAATAAATTTGGGTGACATAAGCTTATGGTCAGTGATTTTAATTGTATGCATGGATGAAATGCCTAGGAAGAGAGTGTTGAGGGAGAAGAAAAGATGGCGTAATATGCAGTCTGAGGGAAATCTATTCATGGCCAGGACAGAGGAAGATGATTCAAGAAAGCCAAAGAAGAAAGATCACTGGGGAGGCACAGAAACCCAGGGAGAGAAAAACATATTGAAAAAGGAGATAAATAAATTGTGCTAAACATTACCAAAAATACCCATGGAATTTATCAAAAGGGAAACATTGGTGACCTTGGAGGGTGCTCTTTTGTTGAGTAGAGGGGATAGAAGTCGTATTGGAGTGGGTGGAGAGTGACAGGTAGGTGAGAAGATGAAATCAGTGTGTGAAGACAAGTTTTTGAACAAGTCTGGCTATGAAGGGCAGGGGAGAGACAGAGGAGTAGTTGGGCAAAACGAGCTTGAGTGAAACTTTCTTTGTAAGGTGAGAGAGATGTGGGCATGTTTAAAAGCCAATGGGAGAAGCTGAATATATATGAGGGGTAAGATACAGCTAATAGTGTGAGTTGATGAGCAGATGAGAAAAGACAGGATCCATAGGCGGATAGATTAGTCTTTGATACCCTCTTATATTTCACACAGGCACCAACAAAGAAAGCAGATGAGACCCACCAGGACTGGGTTTTGTTAAATGGGATGGAATAGGAATGTGACATAGGAAAGAATGTTACTAATATTATGGCTTGTGGAATCTAAGGTGAAGATGGACATGAGGGAAGGGGAGGTCTATGGTGTTAGAGGTGTTGATGTGCCTTCTTACTCCATCAACTGGTCTTCCCCTTCCCTTGTATGTGTTGCCTGCCTCAGACAAATGGATCCTTCTCACTGGCTTTGAAACATACATACATCTGTCTCATCTTAAAATGATCTCATAAATACAGTGTAACAATGAGTCTAGGATGATACATCATTGTGGTTAAGAAAGCAGAGCCCTGATTTACGGATTTTGCAGGCAGAGCAGTCATGGGTTGACAGCATAACCGTGGTTTTAGGTGAGTTAAGTGGAAGAAGGAGAAAGTCTTTAGAGGAAGAAAATCTTCAAAGACAAAGATGGTAAGGCGTTCGGGTGAAACAACCCCCCCTGATATGAGTGCTGATGCCACAGGACCTGACTTGGCATGCATGGGATGTCTGTGAGCAGGAAGTTGGTGGTAGAAACAAGGAGAGGGACAGTGGGCATAGCTAAATAGCAGGAACTGGGGGTGCCTGGGTGGCTCAGTTGGTTAAGTGTCTGCCTTCAGCTCAGGTCATGATCCCAGGGTCCTGAGATCAAGGGAACCCCACATTGTCATGATTGGCTCCCTGTTCAGCGGGGAGTCCGCTTCTCTTTCTCCCTCTGCCCCTCCCCCCACTCATGCTCTTTCTCTCTCTCTAATAAATAAATAAATAAATAAAATAATTAAAAAAATAAATAGGAATAGCAAAAGGGTGAGTTTTTTTTTTTCAGTTTCAGAGTTTGCAATTTAGAAGATATGGTGTGTGTGGAATAAATAACACAGGGAGGGAAAGACAGAGGAAGAAAGACATAAATATATAGAGGAATGGAAACCTAATAAATTCGATGCAGAAAGGGACATGATCTCTTTTCTTCTTGCCTCATTTAATAGCAGAGCTTCTATTGTAGCTGAAGGATGAAACTAGTTCCTGCAAAGATTTGTCTTGTCACTTGAAAATGGTCAGGTGAGGAACGGTTGACCATTACCTGTGCATAAGGGGGTCCTTCTGGAGCAGCTACTTTAGCACCTGAGCCCTTGTTAAGTGGACAGGGCCTTATGTGAGCCTTGACGATCACTTTGCCCTCTTCTGCCAGAGGTTGAAAGAGAGTAGTGCTATTAGTGAACCCATTGGGTCCTGCTAGCCTTCCGGCTACATCATGGGGAAGAAGGAGAAATGAGTGGAGGAAGTGAATTTTGACGCTTACTTGGTCTTTACAACCTTCAATAACAGGTCCACTGTAAGCCCTTGACAACTGCCTTTTACCCTTGGTACAGATTTGCTATTTCGTACTGTGTAAGGATGAGTGACGGGAGAGACCTGAATGGGTGTGTGCAAACTTGAACTTCCCTGGAGAGGGAGAGGGTCACCAAAAAGGTTTTGGCAGTCAGTCATATTTATGGTTATTATTTTGAGAATCCAAATTTTCACAAGAGCCACTACTATTTATTTCTTTAGACCCAAAATTATTTGGCTTCAATTTACTTTGGATAAATTATTTAGTGATTAATGAGATTTAGTTAATTCTAGCTTTCGCAGCATAGCACTGGGGACACGCATAGCCTCCTTTCCGTCCCTCCCTGCAGTATTATGTTTCCCTACATATCATAAGTGGCCACCATGAGGTTGATAGACCAAATTTAATGTAAGAGTCATAGATGTCTCCTCGAGATATTTATAGTTGATTTCATTTTTATTTGCTTTTAGGATGAAGACAATGTAATGTTTATACTGTCACCACACAAACTCAAGTGTGACTATCATTTTATCATATAAGCAGTCAATTTTATGTATTATTGTTTTATGTTTCATCCTATTTCAAACACTTTTATTTTTGTTCTTTTCGATGTCAGGTTTTTTGCGTTTGGGTATGCATAGATATGGGAATCGTGGGGAGCAGGGGGTCTGAATGTGCAGTTGATGTGTCCCTAATGCCCATACTTTGTACTGCCTTGTTGCACAGAACTGCAGAGGGGTGATTGCTGGAGGAAGTGCAGCCTGATGCTTTTTGCCCAGAGACCCAACACATCCAGTCTTGCTTTACTAGTGAAAGCATGGGCTCTGCATTGCGATAATTAGCCTCCAACTCAATGGCTTTCTGATGTTGACACGATGACTTCATTTTTTGGAGCCTTATTTTTCTTTTCCATAAAATGGACACAATTCTACCTTTATTCTAGAAAAGTATCACATGAGATATGTACCTTAGACATTTGCACAGCATCCAACACATATTAGATGCTTGAAAGATGGTCTTTCTTTTTCCCATGTTGGAATAAGATATTTAAAAAGCTACAATAGATTATTTTTCACTTTTATGATATACTGAGAAGAGGAAATACTGTAAGTTTTTACCAATATTATAATAGGGAGATAAATTCCTTCATCTTAACCTGATCATTCTATTCCTTTGTTCTTGAAACTTGACATGATTTGTTTCAGCAGGAATTTTTTTTTGGCACTCTTCATTATGATTTAACAATAGTGGATCTTCAGTGCTGCTAACATTTATTCAGGGAATAAAGTCAAGTATTTCTTTAGTAACATCAAAAAGGAAGCATTTGGGGTAATAGTTTTATTTTTAAAAGTATATTATTTTTTTTGCAAGAAAAAAGGACATGCATATGTGCAAGTGTGTGTATAAGCTCTATAACATTTAAACAGACCTCAGGGATGAATATGTTACTGAAAGCTCTTTTGAAAATGGCATGCATATTTAGTTATTTTAGAAAGAGGCTTTTTTTTTTTTTTTTGGCTAGTCTTCTCTCCCATAATAAAAGCCAAAGTAACGTATTCGGAATTTTATTAAAATATCATCTGAAAAGCTTCGTCGTTAATAAATTTGGGATTGTAAAGTTATCAAAACACTCAGTTTATCGAATGCTTAGATTTTAACTATCTATACATAACATAATCTTGAATTGTGTTTTTTTTTGAGGGTACGGATAAGATCAGAAGATTTCATTGTGTTTTAAGACTCCTTTTAGCACACATTTTTAGTCCATTTTCCCTTCTCTAGGCTCACACACACCTTTAAAATAAAATTGCCCTATTTGTGGTTGGCAAGTTTTTTTTTTCTTTTTTTCCCCTCTCGCATTCTTGAGTAAACACTGAGAATTCCTTTGACAAGGGCGACTATTTTTTAATGAGCACACTAAATTCAGAGTGAGTAGCAGGTACTTTGTGAATGCATATAAAAACAGATTTACTTTAAATTTCTGCTTTGTTTTTAACTAGTCCATGTAGTACTTGGAAATGAATCTGTTTCCTTTTTCCATCATATTGTCTAATCCCAATTTTTACTAAAATATTTTAGGGTTCTTCTGAGGCAGTTTGGAGATTACAGTCCAGCTAGAGTTTAAGAGGAAGCAATGAGAAATTCCTTAAACACACCAGCACACAGAGGATGGCTCGGGACAGTTAACTTTAGGTATGACTGACCTTATTATCTTGTATAATCCTTTCAACGCCGTTGTCAGGATCAGGGTTCTTATCATCACTGCATTGATAGAAACAGGAAAGCAAGTATATGACCAAGGAGGCTATCAACTCTTCGGTAGTCCTAGTTTTGCATTATCCCCTGCTAATGATCTTACCTACAGTCTTAAGCAACTCTAGACAGCATGCGAAATCTTGCACCTGGCCAGAACGTTGTCTAAAACATGTCCAAAGGTCTAGGCAGTGGAAGAATGAACATTTCAAGAGAGCATTGCTTAGGGTGAAATGATTGGTTACTTCTTTTCCTGTTCTTGGGTGTTTCTACTTTTTGGGTTTATGTAAACATGTCTCAGACTATGGCTTTGTTCACTACAGGCGTGCCCGATATATTTGTCATCTATGAAGCAATTGTATTCAATGTTCTTGTGACTTGAGGTCTGTGGATCAAAAGCATGGAGTATTGTTAGAAGTGCAGAATCTCCAGCCCCACCCCAATCCCATGCAATCAGAAACTGCATTAAAAAAAAAAAAGTCCCAGGCTAAGTGTTTTCAGCCAATATCTCAAAGTGAGGGTGAACACACACTGGATGGTGCAAAATAACCCACTGTAGTACACTTTAAATTTTATCTATTTTTATTTAAAATATGTAAAAAGGGAATTAAGCTTATGAATATTTACTCGAGGGAGTGACTTTGGCGCCCCCACATGGTCCTATAGGTGGTAGCCAGGATGTTCAAGGATCTGAGCTCAACAGCTCACAGGATTCCACCGAATCGCCTCCACTTGGTCATTTGCTTTCAGTGCATTGTAATAAAGTGTAATTACTCTGTGCCTTTTTAAGTGGAAATATCTAGTTTTAACGTAATGAATCCTCCCCAAATGGACAGGCTTTAAAAGATTCTTCCAAATGAACTGTAGACCCAAGGTCATGCTAAAATGCCAGTAAAGCGAACAATAACATTTTCAGGGTTGTTTGCTTCGCTTAGTCCAAGTACAAACTCTTTGTAAACCCAATTATGACATTAAGAAAGCAATATAAAAACAAAGCAGAATCCCCCACAATGTTCTAATTAGATCTTACAATAAGTCAATAAAATAAGGAGTCATTATGATATTGAAATATGGAATTATATCCATTACCATTAGCAATGGACCATCCACCCCTAAGTACCTATTTGCATATTGTAGCTTTATGAAATACTGTTTTCAATTTTGACATACATTAAAACTACTATAAAAATAAACTTAGAATACCTTTAAATAGCTGAATCTGAAAGAGTTCAAGCAAACAAAATCAATCACTTTGCTCTCATTAAAATAATATGAAATAAAAAAATGAAATCAATGTAAATTCTTTTCTTTTTTTTTTAAAGATTTTATTTATTTATTTGAGAGAGAGAGAGTGAGAGAGAGCATGAGAGGGGAGAGGGTCAGAGGGAGAAGCAGACTCCCCACTGAGCGCCTGATGTGGGACTCGATCCTGGCACTCCAGGATCATGACCTGAGCTGAAGGCAGTCGCTTAACCAACTGAGCCACCCAGGCGCCTGATGTAAATTATTTCCTTATGTAATAAATTATTAAATATTTTAAACAATTTTTAGTAAAAACAATGTTTTCTATGTTCTTAAATAAAATATAATTTATTTAAACTATATATTTCATTTTTACTTTCTCTAAATTTCTAGGTTTTGTTTAAGTTTCATAATTACACAATATATTAATTCGGCAACAAAAGTATATAAATTTTAAATTTTATATATATGTATAATAAAACCCCAACAACTTCCTCTATTTTATCCTGATTTAAGATGTTTATCACAGGAATCCTAAGAGTAGTTAGGAGGAAACCAGGTCAGTATCTCTTTAAAGAAGAGAAACTGGAAAATGAAGTGGTTATCACTTAATCTCACATTTTTAGTAAAGGGACTTGCATTCAGGTCTTGAGACATTTATTTTCCCTTCCCTACTTTCCATTAAGTCTCTGGTTTATTTTAATTCACACTGATGCCATGTTTGGGTGGTGATGACTCAAAATTAGCATCCTGAAATTTGTTACCACTTGTGTTCTCAAACTAATCGCTTATTTTGATAAGACAGCAAAATGATTGTCATTATCTTTACACTTTTGTTACTTTGTATCATAATTAACCTAGCTTCCTTTTGATGTGTTAAAATATTTTCCCAATGATTCCATTCGTTGGGATGTGGTTGGTGTGTGATGAATATTGTACTCTCTTACTTCCATAAATGTGTCAGGCACCAAACAAATCCTTTCTCCTCTTCTTGGCACTTGGCAAAGCTGTTTCCCAGCCTCCCTTACAAGCCGTGTGGTCCTTCGCTTGAGTTCTTAATGGAATGACAGCCCAAAGACTGTGTCTCCAGGCCGAGGTCTTTTTCCAAGCAGATGTGCCTTCCTCATGCCCTTTTTTTTTTCTGCCACTTGGACATGACAGAACAGCCTATAGGATGTGGACAATGATGGCAAGGTCCTGGATGGAAGGAGCCTGGAGCTCTGGGTACCTGTATGGAGGAGAGCTGCCTGCCAGCCAGAAACACCTGCCTGGACTCTCATGGGAGCAAGAAATAGAGACCCTGTATGGGTTTATTTATTGCAGCAGTTTATACTACATCAATGATGTGTTTTAGTACAGTATGTTTAATACAATATGTTTAATGCAATTTGCTTTAGTTTGCATTATTTTAAGTGAGTTTCTTTCAAATTTCACAATCTATTGTGTGTCTCTGTTGACCTTGCTTGGTGTTTTATTTTTTTCTGTTTCTGGGTTGTGATTTCTGGTTCAGTGGGTGGGCAAACTGATATTTAAATCTTATTTCCCATCACATTTGATAAGAAAGGCTCTTAGCAGCTTTTCTGTCTGCCTGCTTATGGTTTTCTGCTAGGCTTGCTTAATGTACTGATTTGCACAGTGGGATAAGCTAGAAAACATATTTTAAATCTGAAAGCTTATATTCTGCTGAACAGAGCAAACATTGTGGAAAAGCACTAAAATGTGCAAAATCTATCAATTCTCCACACCCCTGCATTGTAAAGGCTCTTGTTAAAAACTCAAAAATGGCAGAATACAGATTGTGTTCATGAAGAGTTGTCTTCCTATGTACCACACGTAATACATTTAAGGCTTCTGCCCAAAGAAATTATATGCTGAACATTAGCCATTTTAGGAAAGAGTCTTACACACTTGACCACATTCATACTCTGCTTTGTAAATCCCTGGTTATTATGGAGCCTTGAGAGTGACCAAAACAGTTTGGAAGGTATACAAGAGTATTCATTCTGGGACACCTACTCTACTGCCAAGTTCCTCGGCTCTTGGGGATATAATTCAGAACCCATTTCCAAGGTTCAGAGACTTTTCCTTTCATGAATCATAGAATTATTAGGCTGGGAAAGTCCTCAAGAGATTATCCGATGCTAATTCCCGCACTTACATTCACCACAGTCTATGGAAAAAAGTACATTTTTCAAACTCCCTTGGTGACTCACTTCCACACTTAAAGTCATCCCTATACAAATTACTTGAGGATGTAGGTAACAGATCAACAGAAAAATAGTGAGACTGTGAGAGAAGAAAAAAAAATATGAGCCATAAATCAAATGTTTCAAATACTAGGAAGTCTAAGTCAGGGGTTAGCTCTCTTGAGGATCAGTTAGTTTCACCCAGAAAGTGTCCCAGGCGGGCTCTGAGCCTACTCCCCTCAACATTTCAGTCACCTTGTGTCTGGCCCTGTGTGTCATTTGCAAACCTGGATGGGGAAGTGTTGGTCGTTCCCCCAAGTCACTTACCTAGAGTAGGAATAAATATGATACCAAAAATTAACATTTTGTTGCATTTGACTCTTAAAACAAAGCCTACATACAAGACTAATTTGAAGGTTGGAGAAATTCTTTGAGAGAACAAAATAGGGATAGCTGGGGCTAAAATTTAGATCTTCCTTATTCTGTTCCTGGGTCATTTCCTCCTTGTGAACCATGACCCATATCTTCCTCACGATATGGTCTTCTCTTTTTCCATTTCTCCCTCATTAAGGGAACTAGAGCACAGCAGGAACAATTTCTGTCACGGGTACTTCTCTAGGTGGGAATGTTAGGGATTTTGCAAAGCCAACTGTCTTGGGAACAATTACTAAGTGGGTGGGAGGTCACCAATTCTGGGATGGATAGGATGGTGAAACACAGAGTCTGGTAAAGTAGTTTTCTTTGCATTTAATGGCCAAGGGTGGGTGTGCCAATCAATAAACCTGCTTTGTAGAAAGTGATCTCAAAAGCCTTTCCCAGAATTATTCTCTTGATGCTGAGGAACATGGTTCTCGATACAGTGAAAACCAAAAGTAACATCATATTTAACATTCAAGTAAACACATACCTTCGTTTTCATGAGTAAACTGAAAAATAGAGAAAGCTACAGAAAGCATTTTATTTAGCTTCCCCCTTCAATATATAAATTTGCTTTTTACTTTTTCTTTTACTCTTGGGTTTTTAAGACTGACTTTAATTATGTTTATTCCTACTAAATCTTATTGCTTAAAAACACTCATGACTTTAAAAAAGTGGTTTATTTTCCAGGATTTGTCTTCCATGAAGAGAATGTTCTGATGTGTGCATTGCTAAGGGCCTTGGGAAGTTGTAAAGGCTGGATGGCATTCCTAGATTATATACCTAGGAAATTTTAATATATTAGGAAACTTGAAGCCTAAGCAAATTTTAAATCATTGCCTATGGCGCTCAGTTGATAAATGTACATTGCTTTACCCATTGGGGTACCAGACCAATGGAAGCGATGTTGATTGGATCCAACGTAATCAAGTGTTTCTTAATACTTTTAAAAAGGCAACAAATGGAGTTTGTATCAACTAGGGTGCTTTCAAGAACAATGAAAGAAAAAAACAACCCTCACTTCCAAGTGGCTCAAAGGTTGAGAAAGTTTATTGGTTTCTATAACTGGAAGTCTAGAACTTTAACAATCCAGTGGCTCTGACCTCCTCTCCTTGCCTTTTTTTTTTTTTGGCTTTATTTATCTACTGGTGCCATTACTAAAAAGCATTTTGTAGTTTGGGGACAAGGCATGACTATACTGAGGAAGGCGTTGAGCACTGTGTTCCACTCTTCAAGCAAGAGTCTGTCAGCCTACCTTGCATCTGACCATTTAAGAATATTAACTGGCTGGGGGTATGGAGTGAACGGTTTAGCTTCAACTAAAAAGTATCCATTCCAGGGGTGCCTGGCTGGCTCAATCGGAAGAGTGTGTGACTCTTGATCTCAGGGTCATGAGATTATTTGGGTGTAGAGATAATTTAAATAAATCAACTTAAAAATGATCCATTCCTGGTGCTGAGCTGGGGGTGGAGGTAGTCAGCTTCTTCTCAACCACAGATGCTGTGTGGGAATAAAGGAAGGAATGTTGAGTGGACTGCCAACATTGACCATGGCAGATTTATTGAGAATGACTAAACCAACATTGTGGAATGAAATATATTCGGTGTATTAGATTGTATACTTAGTTATAGTGTTAGATAAAGATTTACAAATAACTACAGTAATGACCGTAATGTGGGTATGGGGTGAATCTACCAATCTTTGCTTCCCAAAGTATTTATTTCTGAAGATTTTACCTATGAATTTTGAGAAAAGCCTTTTTCTTTTATCTCCAATGACCATACCTTCCCCATAGCCTAATATATTGTTTAATTTTTCTTGCTACTTTTACAATCACTTAGATATTATATTTTTAAATATTATTACCATAAAACTAAATAAAAATATACTAGAACTTATTTTTTAAACCAATTAATCACAGACTGAAAGGTCTCCTGTTTCATATGATAGAATAAGTATTCTTTCCTTTCTACCTTCCTTTCTCCTTTCCTTCCTTCCCTCTTTTTTTCTTTTTCTTTTTTTTCTCTTTTTCCTATCTCTTCACACCTTTTTTTTTTATAGTTGATCATACATACTTAGAGAATTATATGTTGTTGCTGCTCTATGACTACATTAATAGTTACTCAGGCAATAATGCTTTTTTTTATTATGTTCAGTTAGCCAGCATATTGTACGTCATTAGTTTTTGATGTAGTGTTCAACGATTCATTAGTTGCATGTAACACCTAGTGCTCATCACAATCAGGCAATAATTCTAATAGTTACAGATTATATTGTTCACCAAAAATTCTTTTATTTTGATTTATTTCAGAGATTGCTGTAACATCTCACTAAAAAGGATGATACATGTTAAGGACATTTTCTAAGTTCTTCGATATGCAAATACCTTTGTTGCCTCCAAACGTAAATAATAGTTCGGCTGGAAATTGGTTTCTCAGTTCCAAATCAGTAGTCATCCTAATTTTATAGATGTTGGATAGTTTCTTTTCAAATAAGGAATTGTGGAGGACAACTATGACATTCAGATGGTTCTCTCTCTCTTTCTCTCTTTTTTTTTTTGTTTGTATGTAGCCTGTTTTTCTGCCTGGATGGCTTTAGTTTTTTTCTTTTTTCCTTATTCTTGTAATTATCAAGATCTGTTTCATCTCTTATTTCTCACTAATTTTGCCTAATACCCTGGTGGCCTCTTTTGATTTAAAGTCTCAGCTCTCTTCAGCTTGGGGAACTTCTCTTTATTTTCATTTTCTTTGCTACTTCTCCTTCCATCTTCCACAGAGAGCTTTTCTCCATGAAATCATTGCTTTAAGAATTCTTATTATGAACACCAGGGAACTCCTGGATCAATCTTACATCTTCCTATTATCTTTTCACTTACCATATTAATCCCTTTGCTATATTCTTCTGTGTTCTGTAAGTATTTCTTGGAATAGGCTAAGCCATATTTCTACTTTCTGTAGCAACCAATCTGCTGCTAGGTGCCTCCATTGATGAATACTTGGAAACATAATTTCCTCTGGAAGCAACTTCCCCTTATCTCAGACTGTTCTGTTTTATAGATGTACTGCCCTTTCAAATTTCATGGACAATACAAATAAGAGGGTTTCAAAGTTTTCTTGTTTCTATCGGGAAGGCTATTTCACAAATGGAAATTAGCTTTCGTACTTGAGATAGGCCTGCATGGTTAAAAACAAATTTAAGCATGTTTAGTGTTATGCATGTGTTAAAACATGTTTTATTATTAAAATATGTTTTATTTTTCTGCCTGTTCATCCTTAGAGAAGATATAGTTTATCCATTCTTGAGAAGTAATAGTCCTTGCTGATATATGAGACCCGATTTAAGACTTTTGAATGCAGAGACGGAGAAAGTATATTTTTATGTTTATTTTAATTTTCTTTTAAGATTATGATTGAAGTTGTCTGTGAGGAGAGGAGGAACACTACCACCAGAGGCATTTGCAAAGTAGAGACTTTCATTCCTATAGGGTTTTCAGTTGTTGGCAGTGGTTGTCCAAAATGAACTCCAGCAACATCAAGCTCTTCTCACCATCATGTGGTGGTACGTCCATGCCCCATTTCTCTGCACCAAATACAAGCTTGGGGGATTGCTGTGGCACACTGTTTTCAGTGCCAACATTTATTATATTTTCCAGAGTCTCTTTTTAGGTTGTGATTTGCCACTCAATTCCGAACCCATCACTCTATATTAGGGTGCTAGTTGGATTCCCATCTCCTTACTCCCCAGCTGGCTACACCTTTGTATTTGTTACCCCTCAGGTTGGCACGTCTCTTCATATGGTCTTGACAAAGTCCATGTAGTGGAGATTCCTGAATCTTCTGGCCTGTGTACATCATCTTTCTTCTTATTTAAATGTCCTGTGATAATGTATATTTATCCCCATGTTTTCCTTTCATTTCTTTGGTCATTCCATTGAGAATTTGAGAGGTGAAAGAGTTATGAAATAGGGGAGTTATTTTGTTATCTCTCTCTTTGTCCTAAACTTCTTCTTTGGTAATGTTCAGATCTGAGTCTTTCTGTTTCTGTTCCACAATACTCACTTCAGAGCCCCATCCTGGTTGGGTCATTTTCTGAGACCACAACTAGATCCGATTCTGTTTTTTGTCTGTTGTTGTTTGAAGCCATCATTAAAATGGATTTTTTTCTTCTTTAATTACAGGGGATCTATTACCTATATATCCAGAATTTTCTGTCTTTCTGTTTCCCTGCCTATTGCTACTGCACGTTTGCGCAGAGCAGAGTCTATAGGATTTCTTCATGTCATTCTCTTTGAATTCCCCGAAGTAACTTCTGTCTCTGGTGATAGCTGGATTGTATAACTCTTCTTGCTTCCAGGAAAGAAAAGAAAAACCATCTTCTGGATGATTATTGTCTGGAAGACTCTCACTCCTACATTTTCTTTTCTTCTGCTCATTACACAAAGCTCTACTTCAAAGAAGCTTCTGCTATTGGTGATGAGATTAGCCCAGCAGGCAGAGTCACAGTGTTGCTATTTAATTGTTTTAAGCCCATTACGTAAGAGGAGGATGAAGTTATTAGGAAAAAAGCCCAAAGACTTTTTTTTAAGTAAAATAATTCAGTAATATTGTTGACAAAACAAACTTTCTCCACAAGAGTAAGAGGTTGTCAAAGAAGTGTTTCCAACAAAGGAGTGTTTTAATTTATTCTAATGTGTGCTTAATTCTTTTATCTTGTGATAGCATTAACTAAAATCACCTTTAGGGGATCAAATATTTCATACCTTTAAATAATTCTGCGGTAGTTTTTTCGTTTTAGTAGTATGGGACAGTGGATGGTGATGAGAGATGATAATGTTAATATTTACAACCCATTCTGTTTCATTACAAATCAAGTCACAATGTAAGCCAGATTGCATTATTGGGTTTTACTCTACTCAATGAACAAAAACAAGTCAGTTACAATTTTGTCTCTTAAATATTTACTTTTTTATTCATATAGAGGCTTTAATGTAATCAGTGCTTGCAGTGAAAGCAGGTATGGAACAACTTCTCAATCTTCTTTCTTCAGTGCCATGAAATAATCCACAACAAAGAATTAGCACGTACTCTGGAACAGAGTAAGTGATGGTGATGATGATGATGGTGGTGATGGTGATGATGATCATGATCATGATATCCTACTAGAGCCACATCTTCTCTCAGGTGTCCAGCCTATAATTTGAGAAGCATCTCAATATAGTAGAAGTATTTTAGGAAACAGGATGATCTTATCTTTGCACTTACTGTATTTATAAAGATGAACTGCAGAAATATCTTCTACCTCAATGTCTTCCCTTCCTCCAAATTCTACTTTGGTCTAGTTGTTTTTTAACATATGTGCCTCATGAGTAAAGTGTTTTAATTTAAACACCTAAGTAGATTCAATATAGTAGAGTTTTGTGTAGGAAAATTTTGCAGACCACCAGAGATTTTTGCACTTTCCTTAGGATGGTGGCTATGGATATTAGTTGTGACAGCGCCATTATTTGGATGGTTTTCCAAAAAAAATCTGGTAGCTGGGAGAGATTTCCTTCCTTAACTATTTCCTTTGTAATTTAGGTTCCTGGAAAGCATCAATATATTTTGCATTTGCATCCTTTTCTTTTGTTGTAAAGCAATAGAGTTTCAAGTTTAAAATGCTAGTTTGAGGTTTTTCTTTGTAAATGGTGATCTACCAACTGTTAATTCTGCTTCTTTACTTTCTGAAACTCTGCAGTATTCTACCAGGCCTGTCAATCCTAATTGTGGAGGTTTCCTAAAACAAGACCTTTGACTTTTCCCTTGTTTTCTCCCCTTATTTCTTGCTCATAGAGCTGATCTATTTTCACAGACTGAGTGCTCACCATAATACTTTTTGTGCTTCTTCCTTATTGTCTGTACTCACTTATGGTTATCACAATGGTAATAATCATCACAAGGTTTGGCCACTACCTATAAAACTAGTTTCATTATATCCTCTTCCAAATCAATAATCTCTTCCCAATTCTTTATTGTATCAATGGCTAATATGTCGAAATATTATCCTTTTCAAAGAAGGTATATTTTCTGAGGTTAAAAGCCTATCCTTACATTTCATTTCTTCCAGATCCTTGCTATTCAAGCGTGGTCCATGGACCAATAGCATGGCTATCACTTGGGAGCTTGTTAGAAATGCAGAATCTTGGGCCCTATTCCAGACTTTCTGAATTGGAATCTGCATTTTAACAAGATCCCCAGATGAAAGCATCATGTCTAAAACTTTAATGTGAATACAAATCACCTAATATCTTGTTTTAACAATTTCAACAAGATTTTAGCATGTACCCAGGTTAGGTGGATGTTACTGAATCTTGGATCACATTTTGAGTTGCATGGCTGTGGGGCAGTTTTGTCCAACAGAACTATCTATGATGATGGCAGTGTTCTATATCTGTTGCCCAGTAAAGTAGCCACTGGCCGCATGTGGCTAATGGGCACTTTAATCAATTTAAATTTGAGTTTAAATGGCACATGTGGCTGGTAGCTACCCTATTGGACAGTACAGCAAATTCTGGACATTTGGTGGAAATTTTGTAAATGCTAGGTAAGTGAAATACAAAAAAAATCCCTTATGTCATTAAAATAAAATTTTATTTCAGACTCTCTGGTACATATATATAAAGCAAGGAAAGTGAATTGGAGTATGTGTAGAGTTTCTAACAGCCACACCTGTTCCCTGACAACAAATCATTTTCAGTTATAATCAATAGAGTGTGCTATATTCAAGTCACTTGTGCTCTTTGTCAAAGTGGATTATTTATTTGTACCAAGAAACTAATGGGACTTTTTCAAAGCCCTGATTGGCACAGACTTGGGCATTATCAGAAACAGCACAATGCTCCTATTCAGTTACCACAGAAAACCTCATTATTTTTTTAAAGGAACTGGTAAAGTTTGCTTTTCTGATAATTTTTTTAAGTTGGGAATGGTGCACAGAACAATAAGAGATGTTGAACAACACATTTTAGAGCATTATGGTGTTTTGGTTTTAATGTAACTCAATTATTTTAAATATGACTATTAATATGATTTTCAAAAACATAATTTTTAAAATAAAATATTGATTTGTTAAAATGTTCATTTATTTAAAAAGTGCACTTATATTTATAATAACTATCATGTGTGCTTTGATGTAAAAAATGTGATTTTGTTTTTTACCAATGAGAATATTTTTCAGGATATAAAATATATTCACTCCACAGATATGAATCTAATTGGAAACCCTCTGAGAATAAAAGAGGCAATACTCAAAGACAAGACCAGTAGGCATTAATGTGAGAGGAATAAATGGGTCTAAGGGAGGGCAAGGGCTGTGCCTGAAGGCTCCCTGAGCTGCCTGGCTTGACCCAGGTTGGAGTAATAGCTGCCTTTTTTATTCTCACGGACTGCCCACCATCTGGTGTCTATCCCTCGAGTAGAGAGGTGAACATTTTCTTATTTTTCTTTCTTGATACTCTATCTCTGACTTAGAGCAGGGCCCAGCATTGCTATTTAAAACCATTGCTAATGTCACATCTTTCTTTTTTCTTCTTTTGATTGAGTAACTCCTTAATTTACAATCGCAGGGACGCACAGTCTCCATAAGCTTATTTGGTCTTATCAAAAGGAATAGTGGAAGATATGAGTACCAGATCTTAAGCAGATTAAAGCACAGTTGTTAAGTCCACACGCGGACGAGATCTGTGAGTATTAAAGATACCCTGGAGCTGAATGGGAGCTTACTTTAGAAGTGTCATTGCTTTTGTACTTTGAGGATTTGTTGTGAGTTTTTATTTTTTTTCTAAACTTTCCATTTAGAAAGTGGGTCATTAAGGATTGTCATTTGCTAAAAAATTAACCCTAAGCGAGAGAAGTGCCTTGAAAGGAAATGAAGTAGATTTTTAAAAGTTAAAGTATGCAAATACTTTAGAAAGTGTTTAGAAAAGAATGAAAACGGTTTGTATTTAGTACATTTTAAAAGAGACATGATGTAAGCTTACCTGCTGCAAGCAATGCATGTATACTCCTGCCCTTGTTCCGAAAAAGTACTCTTGTCAAATTCCTTTTGTATAAATGAAGCCTCCCTCCCTGCAGTGCTGCCATTGATTTATCCTTCCAGGTAAGACGAATTGTACAATAGGTCAAACCTGATATCAATATCGTGGCTTGTCTGTTCTTTTTGTTTTTAATCTTCTTCTTTACACTTAGTATCAATACCAGGTGAAATGAAAGTATAGCAAGGGCAATGTTTCGTGGTTTTTTTTTTTTTTTGCTTCATCTTTCCTGCAGAATCCTGGCGTAACTGTAAATCATGATTGTGTTGTTTAGCTGGTCAATATTCAATTTGTACCTTATAGTTAGAGGTTACTAACAGGCTTCATGGCAAGATCATGTTTGTTTAATAAACGATCATATTGTTTTTGTTTAGAATTATTTCTAGTACTTAGTAGACATTGTACTTATTTATTCTGTTAAATAAATGGATACATAAAGAATGAGCAAATTATAAGACTGAGAGTAAAGAACAGCTGGTTATTAGCGAAAAGAAGGAAGTTTTTTTTTTTTTAAAGATTTTATTTATTCATTTGAGACACAGAGATAGAGAGAGAGAGAGAGCATGAGCAGTGGGAGAGGCAGAGGGAGAGGGAGAGGAAGAAGCAGACTCCCCGCTGAGTCAGGAGCCCGACGTGGGGCTCGATCCCAGGACCCTGGGATCATGACCTGAGCCGAAGGCAGACAGTTAACCATCTGATACAGCCAGGTGCCCCAAAAAGAAGGAAGTTTTATAAACAGGGTTTATTTTAACATTTTGGTAGAAATGAGAAGTATTTTTTAGTCTCCATAGCTTCAATCAACATTCATTATAGTGGAATAAAGACAAAATGATTTATTGGAAAGTTTGTATCTACATATCCTTGAGCCTCTGGATGGACAATATAATTTAAATCTTATCTCTTTTCCCAACATTGTTTAAACCAGCTACACTTTGTCCTCTGGAAGATCTCTTCTGATGCTTAGCATTTGACATAAGATTCCAATGACCTTTCTCACTGGCTTCACTGAATTCATTGCCAACGGAAAATTTTATTTTACAAAAAGAAATATTCCTCCCTTAAGGTAAGTAGGTAGAACAACCAGGCTTGAATTTGGGGGCTTTGTAAAAAAATTCTACACAGTTCAATCCTACTACATAATTTTATTTAAAAAAAAAATTTTTTTTTAAAGATTTTATTTATTTAACAGAGACACAGCGAGAGAGGGAACACAAGCAGGGGGAGTGGGAGAAGAAGAAGCAGGCTTCCCACCGAGCAGGCAGCCTGATGTGGGGCTCGATCCCAGGACCCTGGGATCATGACCTGAGCTGAAGGCAGACGCTTAACGACTGAGCCACCCAGGTGCCCCGTACTACATAATTTTAAACATTATACTTTGTACCATATTTATTTCAGACTAGATCATCCACTTTAGTGAGCATTATTCAAGTTTCCCTACTTGCGGCTAATTCTGAGGAAAACTGACAAGTTTCCATTTCATCAGCTGGTGATTTTGCTGTCATCATCAGCAAAGTAACTAAAATTTAGTGACCAAAACTTATATGAAATGAAGAGTGAGACTTGAAGTAAGTATCTCAATACTGATTGTTTCTACTGATCACCAGATCCCTGCTCAAACATTTGCTGCAGTTTGTCCATGTAAACATAAAATTTATAATTTTGGAAGCAATCCTACGAGAAGGAATTGCTAAAGCCTTGGAGAATAGTATACATGTGTAATCTATGTTGATACAAAATCTGAAATTTGATTAAATGTCTTCCGATTTCCATCTTACAGGGAAAGAACCAGAAATTAAAGTAGTCTTGGGAGAAATGCCATGGTTTTATCAAATAATGGTATACACTCAGATCTGATGTTTTGTTTTACAGATTTTCAATATATCCTCTTTTTAGGCAAAGAAATAAGAATTTAATGCTTTGTGGCAAGCAATGCTTTTGGTGCAATAAATTCAACCATCTTATTTGTCTTTTTTTTCTTTTTTTTGGTGAATGCCTTTCAGTTTTGCAGTTAATTGATGCCTCTTTTCTTTTTTTTTTTTTTCAAAGATTTTATTTATTTATTTGAGAGAGAGAGAATGAGAGAGAGCACATGAGAGTGGGGAGGGTCAGAGGGAGAAGCAGACTCCCTGCCGAGCAGGGAGCCCGATGCGGGACTCGATCCAGGGACTTCAGGACCATGACCTGAGCCGAAGGCAGTCGCTTAACCAGCTGAGCCACCCAGGCGCCCCTGATGCCTCTTTTCTGCTTATATACTTTATCAAGAGGTTACTTCAGAGACCAAACCTAATTTTACACTGTTATGTTCCCTTGATCATCTCACATTTTTAACAGGAATTGCACCTTTTCTTTTCTTCACTTACTCAGAGTGCCCTGGGTAGTACCACTCATATATTCAGGATAAGTCATTCTGTATTTTCACGTGGAGAGGATGAAGCAGAGAGTCAGGCAGTCTGTTTAAACACATTCGAGTTGTGCTGTCTCATTGTCACCAACCCACCTCCTGGTCCGGCCACTGTTGGACACTGGCCAAAAGAGCAAAAGAGGGTGGTTCAGTGCAACTCAGATACTCTCAGTGCAATATTCCAATGTATTGAGGAGCCAGTCATTTTGTCTAAATGGGATAATCATAATGAGGATTAACATAACCAAAGTGCTCACCATGTGGACTGTGAGTCATTTTCCATGTATTGTGTGCTTTAGAATTAAACTCCAAATCCTTACTCCATTTTACCCATCAACCAGGGTTCTCGCAAGAAAGAGATGGCACATTAATTCTGGGTAATTTGAGGAAACTTTATAAAAGTTTACATCTGTAGGCAGGGTTTAAGGAAAATAGTTGGTACAGTACTGCTCTGGGGCTAGCAAAGGAAGGAGGCCATCTCACACCAAGGCCTGATGGTGCAAGGGGAGAGAGTGGCTTGTGGGAGTCTAGAGAGGGTAATTGTATGGAGAGGGACAACTGAAGGGAGCTGCGGCTTTTATAGAAGAGTACAGTTAACCCTTGGGGATGTAACAGGAGGGCAGCTGGGAGAATAAACACCCCTACCTTCTTTCTCCCCTACCGTTCCACCTGCCTGCTAGTGTCCTGCAATGGCCCACCCCAACTGAAAAGGATCCTTTTATTGGAGTAGAAGGCAGCCTCCTGGGCACAAAGCAGAGCAGAGAAAAGCGGAGAGGGGGTTCAGAGAGGCGAATGGAAGGCATCCTGCATAGTCTGGAAGCACAATTTATATTCAGCCCAGTCTCTACCGCCCATGCCTAACGCTTGGATCACTTCACCTATTATTTGTTTCCTCACCAACTTTGTTCTGGTCTTTGTGTTCTTTCTAAAATTCAAACTCCCTCAAGTCCTAGAGCCTTTGCACCTGCTGACCCACATGCTCAGCATGCTCTCTTCTAGTCTGGACTTAGGTTCCTCAATTCACTTATATCAGGTCTCAACTGTCACCTGGTAGATTCCATCTCTGACCATGCCATCTACAGTGTGCCCCTCAGGTGTCACTCTCTTATACATTATTCCCTTTATTTTACTCATAACACAAATCATTTTGTGAACCTTCTCTTATTTATTTATTTATTTATTTATTTTAGTTTATTGAGCAAAGACTTTGTGTATTTTTTTGATCACTGTATTTTCCAGTGGTGAGAACAACTCTTGGCTTGTAGAAGCAATTCACTATTTTTAAATGAATCTGTATATAATTAGATCCTTATAACAATGTTCCTGATTTTACAAATGAAAACCTGAGGGATAAGTGTATCTAAGATTATACAGCTCCTAGATGATGAGACTAAAGTGCAAACACAGATACTGTTAATGCCAGTGAAAGAGATCTGAACCACTGTGTTACTCTGCCTCGTAAGAGGTTGACAGGAAAGATATCATGTCTTTGTTCATGACCTGGCAATGTTAGTGAAGCTTTAAAGGATGACTGCCTTGTAAACAAGGGAATAGGTTAGCAATGTGGAAGATTCTGGGTCCATTTTGTAACAGAGTTAGATAGGAGAATTTAGAATTCTTAACTCCAGGTTAAGTAAATTTACAAAATGGTAGTTTCAGAGTATGCTTCTGGACTCGAAACATTTTCCAATCTACCACATTTCATATGGAAAGCAACTTCTGCTCTGCAGTGCTTTTCATGATTATTGGGCAAAACCAGAAAGAGCTTGTTTGCTGAAATGCCAGCTCTTTTGATTAAAAAATACAAAAAATATGCAAATTCAGCTCCTGTGGATAAAAGAAGGTACAGTTTATATCCTCTCCTATTTTTTATTTCAATTAAGCTCATTCGTCCCCCTTTTCTTGCCTCTGGAATCAGATCCAGTTGGAATGTGAAGAGTGATGTCGCCTCTGGTCAAAAATGGACATTTTTGCTTTTCTGTAGTCCTTTGCACTATTCTTTCCTGGCCTTTGTTACACAAAATGAAAACAAAAGCTAATAAAGATGTTGGCATGAGAGGTAGAAGAGGGAGACAGTAGGAATGGAAAGAGGAGAATGGAAAAAGAATATGCTTTAAGCATTCACAATGGTTGTTTCCACAATTTCTTTCTGTGTGTAATTCCTTGGGGAGCAACCCTCTTCCTCCCATACAGTACGCATTTCTCATTTGCATCCAGTGCTCCTCATTTGATGAAAAGTTATGTGCAGAAGGGGAAATAAACACTACCTTAACTATTAGAATTTCTTGCCTTGACATTTACACTCACAATTTAAAAATTTATTTTTGGTTGGCAGTGGGAGATAAGACATTTTATCTCAATAATTATTCCCTTCTGTTCATTTTTGCTTCCTAAGCTTCCAACCCTATTCTACTTACCACGGTTGGGTTTTTGTGCAAACTATTTCCCAGTTAAACTCCTGGTAAGTAGATGTTTACATACTCCATGGTAGGATATAATGTTGCCCGAAATTCTGTCCTAACCACTCATCATGTTGAGGACTCTAAATACATGCCTGGAGAACACCACTCTTAACCCAGTAGCTGACTGGTTTTGTAGGGAACATGATCCTCTTCCAAGATTTTAGCAACTCTTGATCCATTTCTTAGTGTCATTAAACATAGAATACTTGACTCAACATGTTTATTGTTTTCAAACATCACAGTGATGTTGAAAAGAATGTTGGACCAAAATATAGGGCAGCTTGAAATCAACCCTTTGAGTTTTTATTTTATTTTTTAATTTTTAATTTTTTTTAAAGATTTTATTTATTTGAGAGAGAGAGAGAGAGTGCATGAGAGGGGGTAGGGTCAGAGGGAGAAGCAGGCTTCCTACTGAGCAGGGAGCCTGATGCGGGACTCCATCCTGGGACTCCAGGATCATGACCTGAGCTGAAGGCAGTCGCTTAACCAACTGAGCCACCCAGGTGCCCAACCCTTTGAGTTTTTACCTGCAAATAAATAAACCTTGTCTCTGAAAGGAACACGCAGAGGAGATCCTCTTTGCTCCACTAGAGCTTCACTGATTAGCATAACAGTAATTTTCAAAAGGTCGTATGACATTTCTTGTGCTCATATAGTAAATATAACTGCTTATAGTCTTGTTTTATTGAAGTAAAATCTGGCATGAAGCAAATAATTGCCAATCTTGTCTTCAGGAACAAGCTAATGCTAACTGTCTTGAACTGAGATAACCATAAGAGGTCCATTGATTTGGTTGTTATATTTTTTAAAATTCCAAGTTGGACTGAGAATTAAACAGAAAATCATGAATTTGGAAGTTTAAGAAAAGCTGCATTGTTTAAATGTCATTCAAGGAAAGAGAATCAAATGCGTCTCAGGAAAACAAGTTACCACGAACAGCTTTACAAATTTGAGGCTTTGTTATTACTATGCCAAATGAGTCACTTATTGCTGGATTGTGGGTCATTCTATAGCATTTTCAAGGATGACGTCTTTGGATGCAAGATAGTTTGCTTTCGGCCTAAATGGTTAGATGCGTTTGTTTTTTGCGGTTATGTTTGCCACACACCCTCTATTGTTGCTACGCTTGAAATAGTCTGTGTGGCTAGTGGGACAGAACCTTCTATACTTCTCCCATGATTCACTGGGGGCCACAGTTCACTTGACCAGTAGCTCATGGCTGTCCTGACAAGTACTGTTGCCAAGCCTGAACGGAATGCTATTGCTTAAAGGAGAAATTGCATGGCTGAAGCAAGTACTGCCTCATCTTCCTGGCAGATTTTAGAGTTTAACTTCACAAGGCCTTTGAAACTGTGAAGTCAGAAGCTGCTGACCCACTTGAGGTGTTGAGAGCTCTCTGACTGCCGGTGAGCTTGAGCTCCTAGTCCAGATCCTGGCATATGAAACACAGTCAATATAGTCTTAATTGAATTTACTTTGTAAATGCATACTAATGTTTTAAAGCAGTTTGTAGTAGGATTATGTGGGAAAAGAGTGAATCAGAGGTGAAAATTGGAGAAAGCACGGCAATAGAGCTGTGGGAGCAGACAAATTCAGCAAATGTCCTGTCAGCCCACTTCTGAATTTTTAAAGTCTGAGGATAAGGGAGGGTTTTCATGTTGAGGGGATAGGTTATACGTTCTCCCTATTCCACTCTATTTCCCTTCTTATCATTTATTCTCTTGAAGCCTGTGAGAGTTTGAAGCAGACTACATGCAATGAATGGCTGGGATATGTGACAGGGAGGTCTCTAAGAAGATGGTCTCTGTGTTGGTTTGGTCCACCCTCCCTTGGCACTGGGAGTCCTCAATGAACAAAATAGACATAAGTGATATGCACAAGAAGCTCCCCAGTCCACGACCCCATCAGGCAGGGCACTGCCTGTCATCACATTTTCAGGAAACTTGGGGTTTTTAAGCCCTTTGAACCTGACTCTCGCCTCTTGCATGCAGCCTGCTTCTCTTCAATTCTTCAAGCAACAGGAGCGTATCAGTGGCACATTGCAAACTTCCTCACCATCTACCTCTGGTTGGTTGGTTTGTTTTTGTTTTCCACTCTCTTCAACCTAATTTCTCTCTCTCTCTCTTTTTTTGTCCTGTTACTGTTTTTTTTTTTTCTTTCTACTCAGAGTGGCCATTTGGCCAGAAGGCCTTATCAAGTCATGAGCACTTTTTAGTGGTTCTTATTTCTCTGACTGTAATTCATGGAAAGCATGGTGTTTCGAACTACTCTTGATTCGAAAGCCCTTCTATCTCGTTGGTTGGCGTTAAATGAGGGGCTCCTTGTGGCGAACATCTGATTGCATCCACTATCTCAAGAGTCCGTGGGCATGTTTTGGCCTCAGAGTGGGAACTGTAACTAATACTTTTAAATTAGACTATGACATTTCTTACAGTACCCCCCCGCCCCGTTTTCTGTTTGTCTCCATTATTCTCATGGCTGTTTTTCCCAGTCAACTTCTTGACACATTGATTTCCTCTTAAAAACTTTTAACCTGTTTCCTACCCAGTCATACTGATATTTGTACTCTGCCCTTGACTATTATTATAATGACTGTAATAAGTAATCATGGTAGTAATGGTTAACATTTACTGAACACTTACTGTATGTTGAACATACAGTTAACATACTTACCACAAGTCTCATAGTTAATCATTGATAGAAAGTTTCCCAAGATTTATCTGAATTCAGAGCCTAGATTCACTTTTTAAAAAGTTTATTTATTTTTTTACTTATTTTCAATTATATAATGAATGCAGTGCTACTAAGTATAGTCTCCTGTTGTCCATAAGATCCTCAGACCTTCTTCATCTTGTAAGTGAAAGTTTGCACCCTTTTACCATCTCCCTGTTTTCCTCTACTCCTATTCTCCTTATTTCCCCCACTCCTGTAGCTCCTGGCATCCACTTTCCTACTCTCACCAATATTTTTAACCATGACATTGTATTGTCAGTCCCACTAATGAAGTATTTATTACTGTATCCTGGTTATTGTCCCAAGCTTAAGGGAAAGTAAGTGGAAAGTATGAACTTATTTCTCTTTTTATTTTATTAAATTTTTATATGCTGAATTAAAAAAAAATCTGTTCTGGCAGAAATGAGCTCAAATAATGGGAGATGAGTATCTTCACACGTGACTTCGGCCTCTCCAAAGTGGGATAGGGAAGAGACTAAACAGGGACCAGCAGCCAAGGAAACCCCTGGATAACCATGCCTATGGGAGTGAGTCAGATCCATTATTGGGACCCATAATCTGGCTGGTTGCTCTGAAGTCCCCAGGCATACAGAGCAGTATGTGATCTGCTGCCGACTCAAAACTTCTCAAATTTTCAAGAGGAGAAGGTGACAGAATTGATTCTTGCTTGAACTCACATTTGCAACTCTGTTGAATAAAATGATGATTGAGGTAGGAAGTCCTGCTCGGAAAAGTCACCCATATTGAGTACCTGATTCACCCATAGCTCTTAAAATTCCCAGAAGTAATTTTCCAACAATTACCATGTTACTCTATGGTGAGAAACATAAACTATTTAATGAGCAGGATATCATGAGATTGAAGTTATAGGAAAGTTAAATGCTTCAGTGATTTTGGTATGTGATTTAGTCATATTTCTACCAGTTGTCTTTCAACTCTACATTCATTATAGTCAATTATATTTTGTTGTGGGGGGGTGAGATACAGCAGTTGTGATTTTTTTTTCAGTTCTTTGATTTCTGTGTTGAAAGTCCTCAGCTTTGATGCATTCTTGAAACAACTCTCATAAAGCAATGTGTTTTATTCCCTGTTTAATAAGATAAAACCAGCAGGATGTCCTATTTTCAGAAATGTTTGCTACAGTATCCCTCTCACTGAGCTGAGAGAAAAGGCAATGGATTTTTCTTTTTTTCATTTTATGAGCTCTAGGATGCAAAGCCCCTAAGTATAATACACTGTTCTTTATGTGACTTTCTCACAACATCCTGTTTTCTCTCTTCTAGTTCTTTTGAATAATTCTCACAGTTCTTGGTGAGCTGCTAATCAGTTTAGCCTGTGAAATCTAGGATGGAACAAAGTACATTACTGCAGGAAGATGAGCTTTTTCTGAGTAATATAGCATGGCTATTTGACACGCTTTTTCATTTAATAAGAAGTGAGAATTAATAAAATTCTCAGCAAACTACAGTTTTTCTTTGCTTTCTTAAATTAATATATTAATACCAATTAACAAAAATTAATATATACTAGACACTGAAGCTAAATACACATGCTTCTCCATTTATAAGAGCAGGTTTCACTTTTTAGGTCTTTTATTCATATATGTGAGCCACTATTAGAAATACCTTAGTCTTAACTTTGCAAATACCCATTGCAGTATCTGGGCAATACCCCGCAGGATTTTATAATAGTAAATCATGAATAAATGACAGCCCGAAGCACACGATCTTCACTTAATGTGGTTTCTGTAATTACCTACAGCATTTTGAGGCTATGCATATGTCCTTCTACATTTCATTATTGGCTTTCATTTTCTTGATTGTGGTTTAGCTGCTATGGGTTTAGGAGGTCGTACATGTCAAACGGTAAATAATTTTGAAATTATTTATAGAAAAACCTAGACTTCAAACTCTGCTGGTATAAGTGAAGCTGAGCCTCCATCTTCAACACCACCATTTCCCTGATGACTTGTACAGACATGTTCGATGTTGGAATATAAGGAGTATTTTTGCTGTAATTTTAAGAAAATTAAGAGGAAGCGCTTGTGCGCTACTTTCCTTAATGACACCTGATTTCCAGACCTCAGTTCCCTTCATTTTTGACTTTATTTTGGGAGTTCACAAATTATTATTATTTTTTGAGTTTGCACCCTGATTTTATTAAAGATATGAAAGTATTCATAAATACTTAAAGATATTAGATATATGTTCTTTTTAGCATATGTGATGATGGTTGGAAATTTGGGCATCAACCTATTGAACAAATTATAAAACCTTTGTCCTTTGTCTTCCGTTACAAGGGTGAGGGCTTTGTGAAGTTCCAAGCTCCTTTCCAAGATCGCTCAAATCTTCTTGGAAAGCAGTTCCCAAAACTTCGGTTTGCATAGGCATGATGTGGGGATATTGGTAAAAATACAGACTCCTGTCACCTATTCCTAGAGATTCTGGTTTGGAAGAAGTGGGACAGGTCCCATGACTCTGTATTTTTGACAAGTCCCCCAAATAATTCTGATACCAGAAGTCCACCTTTGGACTTTGGCCTGTGTCATGGCCATTAACAAAGAATAGGAAACTAGCTTTACAGGCAGCCTCAGGGCAGTCACAAATTATAAAAGGGCAATGCTGTATATCCTTGGTAAACATTCTTTTAGTTCATTCTTATAAAATGAACAATCGATTATCTGGCTTTGAGATTTTGTTAAACAAGTTAATTTGAGATGAGAAACGATATTTATAGAGTTTATCTTTTTCATCTTGCTTTGAAAGCAGGGCGCCTGGGTGGCTCAGTCGTTAAGCGTCTGCCTTCGGCTCAGGTCATGATCTCAGGGTCCTGGGACAGAGCCCTGCATGGGGCTCCCTGCTCCGCGGGAAGCCTGCTTCTCCCTTTCCCTCTGCTTGTGCTCTCTTTCCCTCTCTCTCAAATAAATAAATAAAATCTTTAAAAAAAAAAAAGAAAGCAGTTTAAGAGGCTTTCTTGGCCAAAAAAAAAAAAAAAAAGTGATCGTATTCAATTATTCTTTTTTTAATCCCTGATGTTGAAGTTGAAAGATTATTAAAGTGGAAAGCTTATTAAAACAAAATACCACTAGAAAAGAAAATAATTCTCAGAGTTTATCCCATTTAAGATGACTCTCCTGATGAGTATGGATGGCAGTCTTACTCTAGATTTTATCAGTTTGGGAAAACTTAGTGAAAACAATCAAAGATTCTTGGGTAAATCATTTGAAACCTGAACTGTACTTGATTGAAAGGTCAACCCAAAGGAAAAAAAGAAAAACTACTTCAAATTTCAGTTTCATCAGGAGGCAGGTGGTCTCAATTTAGGTCATCTTTTTAGGGTCTCTTGCTGGTTATAGATGATTTAAAAAAAATTTTTTTTTTTTTAGTGTACAGAAAAGCAAAGTGCTTAAATGACATTTTAAAGATGACATTATCAAGAAGAGAAAAAAATTGTAAATTCCTCTGACCTCTCTTACTACCAAAATCAATATTCTTTGTCAACCTGGGGAAGGAAATAAGAAACATTCGGGTGCAATGGAAGGGAAACTACAAATTTCAAAAACGAAACAAACTGAAAACTCTACTTAGGCATATGTGTTTCCAGGCAAAGACTCCTGAACCCATAGGGGGATCAGCTTTGATGTAAAGATTTGAACTTTTCAGATCTGATCTCAGTAGCTTTGCAGGATAAACCTCCACTGACTTCAGTGGTTTTTAAAGGCTCCTTGCTATCGTCCCAAGTTGGATTCATCCTCATTTTCAAAGCCAAGATTCATTATTTACTGAAATGCAACGCAAATTGGCTCCTGTTTTTGATAATCATACAGTGACAACTGTTAACACACTGATGTTAATATCTTGTTTACCTCTATGAGACATGCGCTATCATTCTGTTTTGAGAGGAGAATGTGAAGGATCATGAGATAGGAAGTAGTACACCCCCCACATGTAACTAGGAAGAGGCAGAGCTGGGATTTTATTTAAGTCCATCTGACTTTTTAGCCCACATTCTTAACTGCCCTGTAATGTGTGCAATGATGCTGAGTTATGGGAATTAGCTACGTTTAATTCATTATAGTGGACAACCTTTAATTTTTGAATATGCCTTAAATGCTTTTGAAGTATTTGGATAGAAATATGTACTCTATTGACATATTTAGAAATAAGCTATTGCAAGTTAATATGACTAACATTAAGATGTGATTCTGATTGAGCGGCTGGGTGGCTAAGTTGGTTAAGCTTCTGACTTGGGCTCAGGTTATGATCTCAGAGCCCTGGGATCCAGCCCTTTCTTGGGGCTCCAAACTCAGCCCTGGCTCAGCGTGGAGTCTCCTTCACCTTTTCACTCTGCTCCTCTCTCCACTGGTGCTCTCTCTCTCTCTCAAAAAAAAAAAAAAAAAATCAGACGTGATTCTGATATATCATCCTTCATGTTAAAAATGTAAATTAGCCACAAATATTCTGGTGAGTTTGATAGTTATAGCAAGGACATACTCATATATTCTATGTCTTTGCTGATTTATTGTCTAGTTGACCCATCAATTGCTAAAAAAAGAAATTTTAAAATCTTCAAATCTAATTGTAGATTTGTCTATTTCTCCCATTTATTCTGTTAATTTTTGCTTCTGTGTGTTGGTGATCTGATATTAAAAACATACATATTTTTATTATTCTGCCTTTTGGTGAGTTACCCCTTTTATTGTCATGAAATAGCTTCTTTATCACTGGTAATAACTTTAGACTCCAGATCTCTGTTGTATGGCATTAATACAATTATTGCATTCTTTTTATGATTACTGTTTGTGTGGAATAACTTTTTTCATCCATGTATTTTCCTTTTCCTTTTCTTTCTTTCTTTTTTTTTTAGAGAGAGAGTGAACAGGGGGAGGGGCAGAGTGAGAGAATATCAGGCAGACTCCCTGCTGAGCGCAGAACCCCATGCAGGGCTCTATCCCACCACCAGGAGAACAGGAGCTGAGCCGAAATCAAGAGTCTTACACTTAACCAACTGAGCCACCCAGGTGCCCCTCATCCATATATTTTCAACCTAGCTGCTTCTGCATGTTTAAAGGTCATTTCTTATAGACAGAATATAGTTGAGCCTCACCTTTTTCCCACTCTGGCAACCTGTACCTTTTCATTGAATTGTTATTCCATTAATGTCTAATTTAATTATTGATATGATTGGGTTTAATCTATCATTTTATTATTTGATTTTTTAAAAAATCCATCTACTTTGTTTTTCACTCTCTGTTATTTCTTTCCTGCCCTTTTTTACGTTATTTAAAAATGTCAAAAATCCATTTTACTTTTCCTATTGACATTTTAGATAGATGTCTTATGCCATATTCTTAACGACTGAACTAGGGATTATGATATATATCCTTAACTTTTGACGGTTCATTTAAGTTAATACAACTTTATGTATGTAAACCACATAGGTCTGCATCCTCCTAGTTTTTATGCTGCACTTGTTACATGTATTGGATCTCCATGTGTGTGAACACCGGAAGACAGTATTGTAATATATGGTTTAAACAACTGTATCTATTAAAAACAAATTAAGAGAAATGCAAAACAAACTTTTAAAAAAATTAAACCCGTTATTTACCATTTCTTTTGCTGTTCATTTCTTTATCAGCATTTGAATTTCCATCTGGGATAATTTCCTTTAAGCCTGGAAAACTTCCTTTTTCCTTTCTTGTGTTACAAATCTGCTGGTGACAATTTTTGACTTTTATTTTATATGATAATACTTCTTCTGCCTTAATTTTTTTTTTTAATTTTTTTATTGTTATGTTAATCCCCATACATTACATCATTAGTTTTTGATGTAGTGTTCCATGATTCATTGTTTGTGCATAACACCCAGTGCTCCATGCAGAACGTGCCCTCCTCAATACCCATCACCAGGCTAACCCATCCACCCAACCCCCTCCCCTCTAGAACCCTCAGTTTGTTTTTCAGAGTCCATGGTCTCTCATGGTTCTTCTCTTCTGCCTTAATTTTTGAAGTATACTTTTACCAGATGTAGCATTCTTGTTGACAAATTGTTTTCCTTTCAGCACATTAAAGGTTTCATTCTACTGACTTCTGGTCTCCATATTTCCTTACCCATTGACTCAGTGTTACCCTTTACATATGTGTCACTTTTCTCTTTCTGCTTTCAATATTACCTTTACCCAACTGATTAATTATGGTATGCCTCAGCAGTCTTTATTTATGTTTAATTTACTTGGTGCCTATTAAGTATCTTGAATGTGTAAATGTATGTCTTTTTTTTTCTTTAATTGGGAAAATTTGTTGCTATTATCTCTTCATTTAATTTTTTTCCTGTTCTATTCTTTCTCTTCTTTTCTTCTAATATTGCTGTTAGACATATGTTTGACTATTTGATATTATCAAACAGGCCACTAAGCATGTGTTCATTATTTTTAATTCTGTTTTCTCTCTGTTCTTCACACTGGATAATTTCTATTGATCAGTCTGCAATATCAATATCTTTCCCCTATCATCTTCATTTGAATATTATGTCTCTCCAGTAAAATTTTATTTCAGATATTGTATATTTTTGTTATAGAATTTTTTTTGGATCTTTTGAAATTGTTTCCCTTTTTTTGCTGCAATTTCCTATCCATTATTCATTGTGAGCATATTTTATCTTACTTCATTGAGAGAACTGTATCAGCTCTTAGAAAATCTTTGTTTGCTAGTTCCAACCTTTGTGTAAGTTTGAGTTTGGTCATATTAGATTTCATTTTCTTCTGAAAATGTGTTCCATTTTCTTAGTTATTCATAATTCTGGATTGTATGCTGGATATTTTGAGTGCGAATCCAGAAAAACTGGATTCTGTTATTTTTCTCTGATGAGTGTTCCTCTATTATTTTTGAAGGATATTGCATTGATTAGATTTGAACTGCAAACACTTGGGAAGCCACCCTCGTCTCAGATAAGAAGATCTTTGGTCTTCAGCTGAACTAGTATGAATCTTTTTTGAATTAGCATTATTCAGGGGTCAGCCACAGATGCAGGCAGACAAATATGGGGACCCCCTTCTAAGACTCTTTCTCTTTTAAGATTCTCCCAATCCCTTCAATATCCATACTTTCCTCAGATTCAGTGTTCTAAGGTCTTCCAGGTCAGAAAAGCTTTGTTTTTCATAGATTTTCCTGCTGCCCTGTGTACCGTATAGATTGTTCCTTTTTTTTTTTTTTTTAAGATTTTATTTATTTATTTTCACAGAAAGAGAGCGACACACAGCGAGAGAGGGAACACAAGCAGGGGGAGTGGGAGAGGGAGAAGCAGGCCTCCCCCTGAGCAGGGAGCCCGACGTGGGTCTCGATCCCAGGACTCTGGGTCCATGACCTGAGCCGAAGGCAGACACTTAACGACTGAGCCACTCAAGCGCCCCTAGCTAAAAGCTGCAAAAACATTAAATCATTTTGTACTTCTTCTTCTTTTTTTTTGAACACATACTTCCCAGGAAAATCTACCCCTATTCCTGTTCTAGATTTTATAGTTGTTTTCTTCTGGAACTTACACTACTAGGATTTTATACATTATCAGAAGAGAAAGGCCAGATGTATTCTTAACAAAAACTCTGAGGAAGAAAAATCCCCGATTGTTAATTTAGTGAGGTGTCTCTTGAAAAAACTTTGAGGCTGCTTTTTTTTAAAAAAATTGTTTTCAAGAGATATTTAGCACTGTGGCATTTTTAGAATCTGTATTAAATGATTTTCTAATATAACATTTATTGAATTTGGGAATGGAACAATATTCTACATTTACTTTTTTTTTAAAGATTTTATTTATTTATTTGACAGAGAGAGAGACACAGTGAGAGGGAACATAAGCAGGGGGAGTGGGAGAGGGAGAAGCAGGCTTCCCGCAGAGCAGGGAGCCCGATGCGGGGCTTGATCCCAGGACCCTGGGATCATGACCTGAGCTGAAGGCAGACACTTGATGACTGAGCCACCCAGGCGCCCCATATTCTACATTTACTACCATATATATGTTAGTTCATTGCTTTCAAGTGATGCAAAGTGAGGCAGTATATGCAAAATATATCCACTCACCATGTGGATTTTGTACTAATTTCTTTAGCATAGGTTCTTTTAATCTACATAGTCTATTTACTGTGTGCTACTTGATGACTCAATTCCCCCAATGAACTACTCTGAATCCTTCCTTTCTACAACATAATATGACATCATTTGACTTTAACTTAGATTTACATAATTGTAAATATGAACACAAGGTGAGACATTGAAATGAAGTGGTAGAGTTTTTTTTTTTAAAGATATTCATCCAGATGATCCAGAAGATGTTTATTTATGTATTATAGATTTTTATTTAAAAGAAAATACGGTTACAAAATATTATGAGCTCAAAGTCCTCTGAAATTACACTTGTAGTTCCTACTGGTCCAATATTTCAAGTTTGAGCAATTCTGATATTTGTTATTACTTTTTAGTTAATTAAGCTCCATTTGACTAGTATGGGAAGGGAAGAATGGGAGAATAAAATACATTTTGAGACTAAGGTGTGAAAAAAAAGTGAAAAGTAGAAGAGAAACATGAAGGAGAAAGCAGGAAATGATAGTCTTCAAAGAATTAGAAAAGGGGAAGAAACAAAAAAGTGAAGGAAGAAGAGAAAAAGAAGGAAAACAATTGACAGAAAAATTCTTTGCTAGAAGAAAAGATGAGAACAGTGGAACTAGAGGGTATTATGCTAGGCGGAAAAAGTCAGTCAGGAAAGACAAATACTATGTGATTTCACTCATATGTGGAATTTGAGAAACAAAACAGATGAACACAGGGGAGGGGAAGGAAAAATAAAGTAAGATAAAGACAGAGAGGGAGGCAAACCATAAGAGACTCTTAACTCTAGGAAACAAACAGGGTTGCTGGAGGGGAAGTGGGGGGGATGGGGTAACTGGGTGATGAGCATTAAGGAGGGCACTTGATGTAATGAGCACTGAGTGTTATATGCAGCTGATGAATCACTAAATTCTACCCCTGAAACTAATAATACACTATATGTTAACTAAATTGAATTTAAATAAAAAATTTTTAAAAATTAAACATACACTTACCATACAACTCAGCGATCTTACTCATAGATATTTACTCAAGAAAAATAAAAACATGTATTTTTACAAAGTTTTCTCCATGGATGTCCTTAGCACTATTATTCATAATAGCCCAAACTGGAAGGAACTCAGTGTTCATCATTAGGTGAATGGATATGGAGACCATTCTATCTCCATTCAATGGAATACAGCTCAGCAATAAAAAGGAATAAACTACTGGTGCTCACAACAATATTGATGAATCTCAAGTGACTTATGCCAAGTGAAAGAAAGACTACATATTCTATGATTCCATTAAATGAAAATCTAGAAAAGGCAAACCACAATGAAGGGAAAAGCCAGTGAATGTCTAGTGTTTGGGCTCGGAGTAGTGGAAAAGATTTAATGTAATGGACCATGAAGGAACTTTTTGGGGTGGTATCTATTTTGTCTAGGTTGGGGTGGTGATTACATAATGGTATAAATTTATCATGAATCATTGATTTGCACAATGACAAGGGATAAATTTGACTGAATGTAAATTATACCCCAATAAAAATGATTAAAACTTTTAGAAAAAAAAAGAGAAGATGAGAACAGAGGAGTCAAATAGAGAATGTGGAAGAAAAGCATGGAACAGGGACAGCTTGGCAGATGCTGGTGGTGGAATGAGGAGGGAAAAGAGCATTTAAGCATTTAGCACTGTCTCCTAGTTTCTATTTTCACAAAAAGATGAAAAGACAGGTGACTAAGAAATATTTCCCCCAGGATTCCCTTTATACTTGTCCTCACTATCTGCTTCTTCTTTCTTCTCTTCTGCCACCTAGAGAACTCTGGCCTCTCCTCTGACTTCTCCCTCCAGGTCCCATTTTTTCTTAGAGAAAGTGGAGGTGAACTGCGGATGAACCATGGGAACAAGGCCCCAGTCTCCAGGCAGTAGTGAGATCCCAACTCCACTGGCCTGCAGTGTGGCAGGAAGGTGACTCCGCACTGACTGCGTAACAAGCACTCGAGCGTAATAACATAGTTTTTGGGAAGCATTTGTCTAAAATTTGCCCCTCCAAGTGCCTTTCTCCCCAAAGTGAATGATTTGTGTTGTTTATTTGAGGCCGAGAAACATTGGGATATTTTATGGAGAAGAGAAGCCCAAGTTGCTTAATACGCATGGAAAGGCTTAAAAAAAAAAACTAAATGTATATAAGAAATGAATATATATGTATATATATCTTGGGCACTTGCTTGAGATGATATTCAGGAAACTATTGTTTTACTAGTGCAAATTATGCTCTAAAAAATTAATGCAGCTTCTCAAAGACCTTAGTTGATAGAAAATTTCACATTGTTCTGGAGCAAAGATTTTTGTTCTCAAGACCCTTGTATACAATTAAAAATTATTAAGCAATCCAGAGAGCTTCTTCTTCTTCTTCTTTTTTTTTTTTTGGTTATCTGGATTATATCTATTGGTACTTAGAAAACTAAGGATTAAAACTAAGAAATTAAAAATATTTATTTATTAATAATTTAAAAAACACATGACATGTTAATATTAATAAAATATTTTAATGAAAAATAGCAATTTTCCAAAACAAATAAAATTTTAGCAAGAAGAGTGAATGCCTTCTTAATACTGCCTATGATATGCCCATCTGGGAGGATCTTGGATGATGATCTGCTTGGATGGGGAAGAGCTCTAAATCAGATTTTTAAAAGTCAGTTATTAGAAGCCTTTTGCCTCCTAAACTCTTGAAGGGTCTTCATTGACTCAACTAGCTTGGAGTTTGTAAAAAAGGCATTCTGAGTATATGATTGGCCCAGAAAACGGATTTTTTAAAATTTAAATTGTGTTAATAGTAACAGTCTTGCATAAAAGAGAGCAAGTAATACAGTTCTTCCATTTAACCCAAAGGAAATTTCACAACCAACGTTGATGGTATTTTCTGAAGCCAGCTTTAAATTCATGACATTTTGGCAAGTGGAACAATATGATAGTCACTGTTCTAGAAATACATACTAAGATGGATGTCGCCAAACCACCAATATTCCCTCAAGTCAGAACTCTTTTTAACACTCTGTGAGACAGTAGGTTGTCATTTTCGTGTTTCAGTTGAAAGGTTCCACCTTTACTGAACCACGTTACAAGTTTTCAAAGTTAAAAAAAACACACAAAGAAAAACATCTCATGAAATATTTGCAGGTAAAGTGCAGCAATAGCAGTCTGAATTCTGATAAATAAATTATATTTTTCTTTAAAAATGGATTATTCTCTTAGGAAATAGCATTGACAAAAAGAATGTTTCCATGTCTAGTGGGTCCAGGAAAACAGTATGCCAAGAGGCTACAATCACCATAAGAATTCAAAAAGATTATAATGGATTAAATTTAAGCCTTTTCCAAATAGTCTGAAATAGGAACACTGCTTTCTGCAAAATAATGATGCTCTGAGCTGTTTGTTACTAGGAAATGTGATTTAAAATTAGAGCAACAGATACAATAAAAACCATTTTGATATGTTAAAAGTGGCTCTATATGCACCTTACTGGTTTCTGGGTTTACTTAATGACAATTATCCTTCTTTTCTGTCTTCCATGATGTCTTCCTTACATCCCCATATCCATCCATTATGAAGACTTCACGTGCCAACTCTGAGATTCAGTGGGCCTTGTTGAGAGAAGGGATGAGCTAGTGAAGCAAATAACCATGCCATCTTGCCTTTTCTACCTTGGAAGCTCATCTGGTTCTAGGTAATCCCAGAAACTTCCTATTCCAACCAGGATAAGCCATGGGAGTAAAAATGTCCACAAATGTGGTCTAGAGGAGCCTCATAACATTTTTAAATTAATTAATTAATTAATTTTCATTTTTATTTATTTTTAAAATTAATTAAATCATTATGTTATAATTAATAATTATTTATTTTAAGGAACCTGTGGGAACTAGGTTTCTGGGTTTAGCTTTCTTCTCTCTCAGCACAGAACCATGTCCTGATGAGACTACAGAGGGAATTCAGGTTCTCTGGAAGATGGGCCACAGTTGCCAAATATAATACAGATAAATTTGTATTTCACTATAAAACGGAGTTAAATTAGTATTTCTGATAAATAATGAGTATTTTTTTTGTGTGTAAATACATCCCAAATACTGAAATATTTATACTAAACCTTATCTGTTGTTTATCTGAAATTCAAATTTCATTGGGTGTCCCCCTTTTTCCACCTTAAGTCCAGCTAACCTACTTTGGACTGAGGGTGTCCAGTGCTGGACTGAATCTTGCTATTGGAATAGACTATCTGGGAAAGTGGTAAGATATAGTGAGTATAAACACTGTCTTTGTGTTGTGTAGGGATATGGAAAAAATAGTACGTAGGAACACTGGAGGATGTTTATTGCCTACTGGCATTAAATTTGATATTTGCTAAAAATGAAATTTGAGTTTTGTGCAGAAAACCACCTGAAACATAACCCAACATTACTGTTAAAAATAGGTTGACCAATTACCAATACCAAATTTTAATTGAATTACAGGAATTATCTCTATTACAACAACTTTGGCAGAAGAGCTTGAGACTTTTGTGGCTGTGTTGGGGCTTAATAAGAAGAACATGATATGTACAGTCAGAGGTTTGAAACATGGCATCAAACTCTTCACCATCCTTGTGTCTTGACTCCCACAGGATTATCCCACAGGATAATTTAGGCCTAACTGATAAAGGGATGGTATGTATTAAATTAGATAACATAGGTAGAAAACATGGTGATTTTCCCCCCTTAGTAATGGGAACTCTGATATTAGTATCAAAACCCTATTGAACCAAATCGGTTTTTCAGCCATATGGGAAATGGGACCTCTAAGTTTCTCCCTTCTTACATCTCTTCCTGCAACACCTCAGCCTGATTGATTTCACAGTATCTTTTATCTTCAAAAAGATCATAACATTATTAAAGTCTGAGCATTTTTGGAGGGGACTTTTTGGGGTTATCATGGTTCAGGGATTCCGTGGCAGTTGATGGTTTAGGGAAATGACTCTTTGACACCCAGGAATGTCAATGAACCCATTTAATGTTGTGAAATAACTGGCACTCATTTTTATTTAATGAGAGAGCCTTAGTGTTCTTGTAAAAAAAATGCTTTGTGCTTTGCTGACCTTGTAATTTAGCATTTCTATGATTAAGGCATACTTATTTTATATCAATTCTATCTTCCCATTGAAATGTGATGGAAAAAGACTGTGCGGTTACTGTGGGGTAGTATTTTAATAGCTTTTATTATTATTTATGTGTAGTCATGCTAACAGATCAGTAGATGACTGCCATTAAACAGATTGTTATACTCACAGATCACAAGAGAAGGGAACATTGCTCGCCACAGGGGGCACATGGGGAAGCACCAGGGTTGGTCAGGAGACTTATGGAGAGGGAACAAGAGCCTTTATTGTGGCTTCCAAGGGGAAGAATGGATGAGGCGGGGCAAGCAGGCTTAGGAATGATTAGTTTAAATAATTTTAGTGGGCTCCTGGGCAAAGGGGCAGCACCTAGTTGTCTGGTACCTGGCCCTGGGGTGATTGGGGAAGGTGGGGAGTGGCTCAGAGTGTGATAAGGCCATACAGAAGGGAGTTGAGGGTGTGGGCTCTGGATTGGTTGGTTTGCATTTGAGAAGTGCACTCCTGGGTGAGTTGTTTACAATCTCTAGGAATTCACTAACCCTGGGAGGGGCAGTCTGTGTAGGGTCAGCAAGGCCCCAGATGCTAAAAGCATTAAGGTAGAGAAAATAAAAGATATGGTCAATATATAGAGAGAGGCTGGATATTGACAGCATGGTTACATATCTTGGTTCTGCTAGATTTCTCTAGAGATAAATACTTCAATTTTTATAGATGTCTGTGATTTGCTTTGAAATAATCCTGAGTTGGAGTGGGGAGTGGGTGCAGAAAATGTATTTATACTCCGTTTTGTTCTAAAAATAATCGAGGATGATTCTCTGCCATTAAATGGTTGTACAGTGTTTTAGTCAGTTACATTAACTTCATGAGTCTCATTTTCCTCACCTCTCAGGTAGGAATAGCAATATTTCTCTCACAGGTAATATACTAGAGAAGACTAAAATATGGACAAAATTCATATTATTAATAATGTGTGGCCCTGGGCAACATCTTAGGTCTTAATGTCTGATATGCCTGTGTCTGGTTATGAATTAATATGAACATAAACAATCCACTTCAACAACTCAGAAGCAGGACTGTGGTTTTGGTCACTGATAATCTCATTATATATTTGCACTTTTATCAATGTCTGCTTTCCTAAGTGGTGATGACTTTATGTTCCTTTTTAACTAAGAAGTGCAGCTGGTTCAGTTATGATAGCAGGCAGTAATTTCAAACTCTTTGCCCTCTCTTTTAACACTGGTAAATATACATTTTTGATTAATTACTTGTTTTTCTACGAGAAGCCACAGATATTAAGGTGATAGTTGTGTTGAGGGAGAGGCTTACACAGGAAAGATTCTCTATTCCCTGAAAAGGAAACGCCATGATAGAAAAAAAGCTCTCTAAAAAGGAAACCAGGAAGCTTGGTGAATGCAAAGCACTTCTGGAGGATCAGCAGGGGGCACTAAGATTCCACAGGAGAAACATATCCCTGAAGCGTTCATAAATTATTTTTCTTTTGCCTTAACTCTGAACTGATGACACCATAAACTATGCTTTTTTTTTTTTAATCTTCACTATAGCTGATAGTGTATCTTTTCTTTTTAACCCTCAAAGTGTAGGTGCACTTAACAAATTTATCTACCAATTAAAAAAAAAAACCTTCTGATGAACTCATCTGTATTCTGGTTTGCTCCTCATTCAGCATTCAAATGCAATGCTATTTTCTTCCCTTTGACAAACACAGAGTAATTAGGATTTTTCACAGACAAGTGATTACCTAATAAGTGACCTTCTGAAGGCAGCTCTATTAAAACGGAGCAAAAAGATGTTTACTACAAGTGGTGGCCAAGAAGGAAGGTACAGGGACAAGACAAGTTCTGCATAACCAACAGCTTCTTCAGCTCCAAGAATAATAAAGGCACTTACTGGACTAGCAGATCTGCATTAAAAATAATTAGAAGCCTGATAAGACACTAAACTATAAACACAAATTATGATTGGCTGTTGTAACAGTTCATTAATTCCATGGGAAGTCCAAGGGTAAGGTAATAACACTTATATTCACGTGGGACATCGGCAAGTAAGGGAAAAAAATCAGATGTATAAACTAGGGAAGGATGAAAAGAATACTGATCAATTTTCATATGTTTTCTCTGATTTTAGCACATTTAAAAGATGAGAAAAAGTATGAACTCTAAGTGGAATATCTTTGAAGTGTATTTTTGTGAAGATGTAATTTTTTATAAAACAAATTGCTGCAGGATCCTCAAATAAAATGTTGGATATGGCCACATATTTTTCCCTGTACCCTTATTTGTAAACCCTTATAAACTACTTAAAAATACAGCGTTTGCTTTGGGCCATACTGGCCATGGCTTTAAGTAACTTGTAGATTCACAGTGAATGACCTCAGAACATAGAATTTTAAAGCTAAGAGGAACTTTGTCAATTATCTCAGCCAGGCCTTTGATTTTATAAATGAGGACTCTGCAGGTAGAGAAAGATCACTCAGAAAGCTTTATAAACTGAAGTTACCACCCACCATGGTAACTGAATGGGTAGTAAAGTTCCAGGTCTCCTGACTCTAATGTAGTCTTTGCCATGTTAACTTTCTGTTAAACAGTTTATGTGTGTCACATATCTATAACAGTTCTCTCTATATAATATATACAACTTATATGTTATTATATAACACGTATGTGTATGTACACATTATATACATGAATAATATTATATAGAAACACAATTTATAAGTGATATATATACATATAGATGTACAATTTCATTTTTAACAATTCTGATAACAACATGATCCTTAAGGAAAACAGGTGAGAGTTGATTCCACTTGCATTTGGTAATTTCCCTCTACCTTGTAAGTAGAAGATGCTTTAGATTAAGTCACAAGAGTGAATATCTGAGACCATTAAGGAGTGTCCAAAGAAATGAACATATCACTTATTGTTTTCCCTGTTGGTACAATTGAGGTTCTGTTCCAGAGAAATCATAGGAAGACTGGGGAAGACATCCAGCAGGAGAGAGATGCTTTTCATTAAGACCGGCATTGCTACCTGAGAATAACAGAGTGAAAGATGAACACCTCAGCTCTACACTTAAAGCATGGCGCTTCTCTACCAGCAGCATAATTTGGAGTTGGGTGCTTTGTTTGCACTTGGCTGGTTCAGTTCATCCCCTCCCCCTTCTCTTCAGCATAATTAAATCAATTTTATTAGGCAGGGTCTGTGATGGCTCAGTGTGGCTGTGTTAGCGGCCAGTGGAAATGGTTTGTGCATTACATTTCATGCTGGTTCTCTTTCTATTAACAAAAATGGAATTTTCAGGCTTCATTACAAGATTAAACTCCTGATAGAATTAAAGATTGTTGATCCTTTCTAGGCAATTTTTCTCCTGGGGACCACCACCCTGAAAACCAGAGCTCCAAACCTCAGTTACTCCAGGGATGCATTTTTCTCTGCTCATAGGGAAAAAGCATCACGGTGCATCTCTGAACTTGGCAGAAGAGGTAGACAATGCACAAATGAATTCTTTGAAATAAATGAAAGAACCTTACAGAATAGAGCATATAACCACCTCAAAATACCCAAGAGCAACACAATATTAACTGTGATTCTGGGGACATGGATAGTTGAGATTTCTTATGAAATGTTAAAAGATGCCTTTTAACTTTGTAAAACAAAGATCTGTTTTTCCTTTTGGGTATTGAAGATGCAAGCAAACTTTCTTCATAGTGGCCTAGGCATTGGTTTTCTTCTCCCTTGTAGTTAAAAAATTCTTTCAGAAACACTAAAGCATTGGGGCGCCTGGGTGGCTTAGTTGGTTAAGCGTCTGCCTTCGGCTCAGGTCGTGATCCCAGGGTCCTGGGATCGAGCCCCACGTCGGGCTCCCTGCTCAGCAAGGATACTGCTTTTTCCTCTCTTTCTGCTGCTCCCCCTGCTTGTGCTCTCTCTCAAATAAATAAATAAAATCTTTTTGTTTTTTAAATAAGAGAAACATTAAAGCATTTCTTGTTTGTTCATTTTTGCCACATGTGTTGGGGCGTCAGTACATTTTTGTCGTGGCTTATCAAAGGATTTAGGAGTCCGTGGCTAACAGATACAGACCCTAATAAAACGAAAGTGCCAATTATTCATTTATCAGACAGGTTTGATTGAAATACTATGTTTGTTTTGACATATTCTTTACAGTGGATTAAAGATAGTGGTTCAATCTGAGAAAATGTTTCAAATGTCCATGCATTAAAACATGTTTGAAGAAGGTATATTATTTAATGCAACTTGTTAAATGTAAGGTTGGTAATCTCAATGAAGGCTATTAATTCAAACCTTTTGCTTTTAATGAATTGAGTTATTTTTTTCTCAAAGAGCTTAAATGTGGGCCTCTGTATCTCTGTCAGATTGAGGAGCTCTGGGCTGAATATCCCTGGCCTCCTTCCTGTCCCTCTCATCTTATTTCTGTCAAAGTGTGTGAACTAATACATTAGTAAAGGGAAGATTGATTGATACCTGGTATGTATATTCACTTTTCATATAATCCCATGCGTGGGTTGAAGTGGCCAAGTGATTTGGCCAAAGTCACAAGGTAGTAAGTTGCAAAAGTAAAATTTCAATTCAGGTCTATCTGATGTCAGAATCCATGCTCTATGTCCCCCTTTACATTGCATTTCCTTTCATGTTCACTTCAATGGGCCAATAAATCCTTAAAAAAAAAAAAGGCTTTACAAAATAGAAATTGCCCCCATTAAAAAGTATCTATATATTATTTTTCTAAAAACTCCCTAAGACCCAGAGTCATATTCCAAACAATCACCAGAGTGATATGGACTCATTTCAAAGTTAGTAGCATGGAGAGACTTTGTGTGTGTGTGTGTGTGTGTGTGTGTGTGTGTGTGTGTATGTGTTTGGTATTGAAGACACACATATAATAAACTGACAGTGTGACAACCTTTCTCCTGTTTTTTGGCTTTCTTCCTTGATTGGTTTTTAGCCTGGCTTTCTCTGTTGTAAGTTAGTCAACAAAATCCCTTTGGTTTTATAGGAATATGGACATTGAAAAGATGTTGTAAGGTATTAGAAATAATGGTAGAGAGATGTGATTGGGTAATTGCAAAAATGTTTCTAATTCTTCACTTCTTGTATAATGCACCTTGCAATGTGACACTGCAGCTTCTTCCACCAAGAGGTGGCACCTAGGTCCCCTGTTCTTGGCTCTAGGATAGCCTTTTGACTTGCTTTTGCCAAAAGAATGTGGCAGAATTGAACTGAGCCAGTTCTAGGCTTAAGGTTCAGAAGATCTTGCAAGCTCTGTTTGCTCTCTGCCCAGCTGCTGTGGGGGCAAGCCCAGACTAGCCTGCTGGATGATGAGAGGCCAGTGGCCCACTCACTCCTCATGCTCCAACCAATGTCCAGCCACACACACTAGTCATATGAGAAGATGTAGGCCACAGCAGACCTGTGCATACATAAATAAGCCCAGCTGAGAACAAATGAGCATGACCCAGCTCAGCAGAACTACCCAGACAACCTGTAGATTCATGAACAGTAAGTGGTTATTGTTTTAGGCCACTTGTTTCTGAGATTGTTTGTTACACAGCCATAGTTAACTGATAAAGAAGGCTAAAGAGTAGAGAAACTGATCATTGTGTAAGGGGGCAGGAGGGTGTGGGCCATCCTTTGGGAAGCATAATGGGAAAGCAGGGTGAAGAGACAGAGAATTTAGACCTGGAAATTAAGGATAAGGTGAGTTGCAAATATAGCTCAATTTGTGTGCATTGCTAATTCTGCAGATTAAGATAGTTAAAAATAAGTATGCATACTTAAAATGGTAAACAACATAATATCTAATATCCAGTAAAGAAATGTCAACAAATGTTAGCATTAGACAAAAATGTTTGGTTTTCCCTGAGATTGAAAAAAAATTCACTCCTTTCATGTTATTGGAATTTAAGTGGTCTGGCCTCAAGTTTTTTGTTATTTCCTGCCATCAGTTGTTTGAAATGGCTGAGTAAAGTAAATCATTTTGTTTTAGTGTATAAGCTTTATGTTACTATTCTCTTTGTAGTTGAAATGAGCAGTGGAAAATAGCCTTTCTGTGAAGTTGGTCTTTTAAAATATGCACCACTCTTCCAACAGCCGGCTAATTTTCGAGTTCATCAGATGTATATTTATATGGTGAATGTATCTGTCACATAAACATTTTGTCAATCACTGCCTTCCTTCTGTTCTGACACAGAATGCTAGAGCACCATCTAAATGTGATGAATGTTGTACTTGTTCCAAGTGAGAATTAATTATGGCAATGAAGAGTGTGTTACCAAAGCCACTCATACACTATGACAATACTTTGTTAACAGAAGCAGTCATTGAAATTTCACATTAAAAAAGTCCATAGTTAATTTAGCAAACCCTTTAGTTTGGACCTTAAAATTAGTTTATCCTTTGAATGAAATTTTTGCCTAAATCAATTCAGTCATGAGTCTAAAGTCTGAAACTGATCAGGATGAAGGAAATGATCATAAGTTCAATGAGGAAATTATTTATTCTGCTTCTCTGTATCTTTTGAGACTGATATATATATATTTTTCAGAAAATGTAATGACATAAAGATAGGTTAAGAACATGGGGGTAATTCAAAAGGGATTTAAAGAAGATTTTTCCTGCAGATACTATCCATGTAAATTTGAACAGAAATAATGATAAATTAACATATTTGATTATATTTGTGGTATGAAATTGAAAAATACCTAATATAGTTAGATCTTTACATTTTCTTTGGACTTATTTTCTTAAGAACTTATATAATCCTAGAAGGTTATTGTAAAGAGCATAACATTAGTTTATGAACATGACGGGATATAAATATAACAAATAGAACAAGTAGCCTGAAGATGACAAATGTACAAACCTAGCAATTTAAAAATAAGTTTGGAATGACTATAGAATGTTAAATCATATCCCCAGAGGTCTCAATATAAAATGGCTATTCAAGCATTGCACACACAGCCTTGAGAAGAACAACTGAGATTCTACATCAGACTCTTTAGAGACAGCACTGAATTGGTTTAAATAAAAATGATAATAATAATAATAATAGTAATAAATAGCATGTAAAAAAGACTTTACGTGTCAAGCACTTGGCCCATATTTGTCTTGACAATTTTTCAATATTTATTCTGAATATACATAACAGATTATGGATAGGCCATCATAAATTGCCAACATTTTACCTAAGAAAAATGGCCATTTCATGCAGTTCAATCTAAGAGAAGTATGGGCAAACGGATATAAAGGTGAATAGAATCCTCTATTTTCCCAGACGGAAAGTAATTGGATGCCTGAAAAAATGCTAGGTCTGCTAGGTTAAAAGGAAGAGAAGCCAATCAAATGGAAAAAGGATAAGAAGCCAGACCCAACGAAAGTGTGGAATGGGGAGAGTATAGCTTTCTGACCCTTTGGGAGAAAGAGTGGCTACAGAATGAAGTAGGTGAGATTCAGAAACAAATTACCAGATACACTCACGTGTAAATAATCTACAAATAAGACAGTGTGATGAGTAATACGGAGGCAGAGAAGCCCAGCATAATGCCCTAACTATTCGGAAGAACATTTACAAATAATTTACAAATCTGTCTCATTGCACTATACAACATGCTCATTATCAAGGCTTTTTTTTTTTTTGTATTGTAAATTTTAATTTAATTTTACTTTAGGGAAGAAAATTATATTATTTATATATTTTATTATTAATTCTTTGAATAGTATGAAGCATCTGAAAAGTTGTTAATTTAACCATTTGGAAATTAGGCGCCATTTTCTTTTAAAATAACAAGTGATATTTTCACATATCTCCATTACTTTTTAACAAAAGGAAAATGAAGGGAAGTAAAAGGAGGGCAATAAGCTATTCTCCAAACTTGACATTATGTCTCTTATTTCTGAGAAAAATGAAGAAAAACCAACTTACATGAGGGAAGCTATTGTAAGGTGACCCCGAGAAAAGTCCCTGTGTGGGCCTGGCGATCTCCTGAAGCCACCATTTCCTGGGAAATAAATGGGAGAGTAACTATTGCATATTTTTCCTAAACAGGATGGATCAAGTTCTTTGTGTTCTTACTAAAAGTGGGAGAGGAATGTATAATGTTTGCTGGCTATTGTTAAAATGATCTGGTTAGAAATGGTGTCTGTTTGCTTTCTATTTTTAATATGGAATAGAATGAAACCTGCCCTCCCTGCTCCTTAGATACCCAAGGTAGGTGATTCATCATGACCCATAACTTCTGCTTGGACTAAAGCAAGAATATTAAGGCCAGCTTTTCCTTTGCTGGGAATTATAGATAAAACCCTCTGCTTGGACTAAAGGAACAAGAATATAAAGACCAACTTTTCCTTTGTTGAGAATTATAGATAAAACCCTCTGCTCCTCATTCACCTCCATCTTCAATATGAGCAAAGTTATCTCTGCCCCATAGACCAGATATCATCTCTGACTGTATCTGCCTTCAGATGAAATCCAAGCATTGGCTCAGCATCCTATTTGGTAAATTATGTAAAAGTTGAATTGAATGCTTGCCTTCTTGTGTCCCAAAATTTTGTCTCATTCTGAAAATAAATAAGTATGATCTAGTCTGGACAGGTAGCCAAGTTTGACAGATCTGTGGAACATGAATTACTTTAGGATTCCTGTCAAACACTGCAAAGAATGTGCAAATATTTTTGTGTGTGTACTATATTTGTTTTTCTAAGAACAGATATGTAATATTATTGTATCTTTAAGGGTTTTTGAGATACAAATAAATAGTACAAAAATAAATTAAGAATGACTGATATAATGAAAATGGTAGGCCATCTACAGAAGGAGACCAACATCATCACCAAAAAGAGACACCGAGGTACAGCAAGAACATACTTAACTGGAAAATATCTGTAAAAACCAAACCAAACCAAACCACAAAAATAATTTTAAAAAAACAACCCCAAACATAATCCATTGCGTATTCTCTACATGAAGGAAAATTGAAAAACTGGCTTTTCATGAGAAGTGAAAAACAATCATAACTTTTCAGTGTATTTCTCTAACATTTTAGTTAGAAAGAAGACTTTGACTCCATAACTCAAAAATCAGTCTATATGGTGGTCATTGCTTGATGATAGCAACATAAAGATCATCCAACTCATTCTCCCTTCTCTGTGTCCATACATAGCAAACAATATTCTAATAACAATTTGTCTTTCAATGTAGACATAGACACCCACAGGTAGATATTGTACTACTTAGTGGATATGAGTATCTGTTTCCCTTGGTAGCTGAACTTCTCATCGTAAATTAATAAATCGGCATCTGGCTTATATATCCTTCCATGAATTTGGTTAGTATCAATCTGTTCTATCTCAGCCCACTTGATCTGAACCACAAGTAGAATGGTCAAAGTCTAATAATTTGTGTTGGTAAAACTTACCTATTTTTTTCCCCCTGCTTTCCAAAGAGGGATGCAGTCATGGAACAATTGCTAACCAAGAAAATCTTGTAATTAGTTTTTTTAAAGTTTAAAATATGTATAAAATTCACAATTATTAGTCAGTTCCTCAGATTTTGAAGGGGCCTCAGAATTTGAAGGTGACTTAGTAGATTAACTCATTGGATTAAAATTTGGAAACCATTCTTGATGTATACTGAATTTTCTTATAATTCAACAGAAACTAAGGTGATTGTTTTTAGTTATTTAAGGTTCTACAAAACCCTGAATATATAGAAAATACTATTTCAGTTGAATGCTTTGATGTTCCAGGAAGTGCTCTTTATTTGGAAAAAAAAATTTTCTACATTATTGGATGTTAATGACTAATGGCGTTCTATATAAGAGAATATGTGTGGTAGCAAGGGAAGAGTAGGCACGGGGTAAGTAAGCCTGACATGGGAGCAGGCAGCCAGGCATTGTGGTACCTGCATTCACCAGGAAGACTTGAGGCCACATCATACAGGCCTTAGCATGGGATACTTGTTGGTGGTGGTCAATATACCGTTTAAAAAATACTTTCTTACAGAGGCACTTGGTGGTTCTATCAGTTGGCCAACTCTTGATTTTGGCTCAGGTCATGATCTTGGGGTCCTGGGATCATGCCCCGCCTTGGGCTGTGCACTCAGCAGGGAGTCTGCTTGAGGATTCTCTCTCCCTCTCCCTCTGCTCCTGCCCTACTCTCCTCCCCCCTCTCTCTGTTTCTCAAATAAATGTATCTTTAAAAAAAAAACTTTCTTACATTAGAAGAGCAGGTTCATTAATAATGTAAAAGCTTCAAATGAGAAATAAAGAGAATAGTAATTCATGATTAATAAAACTAATAAAATTTTTATTCTACTTGTGTGCATGTTTTTTATACCCTGATCTCATTCTTCATATATGTCAGCAATCTTATGTTACCATGCAGAAGAAAGGTTCTAAGATTAAAACCAACTTGATACCACTACAGTTGAAATGAATCATTAAAAGTGTTGTAATTTTTTAAATAGGAATATTTATGACAAATATGAGTAGCCTTTCCAGTACTGTTAAACCTGTGTCTCAGTCTCATAGTGCATGTCTCATATGTACCTGAGAATTGGCTACTTGGCTCCTGGGGGTGATTATTTTGTCTAGGTGAATTCCACTAAAGATGAGGAAAAAATGGTTCTGTAACATCTTGGCTTAAAAACAGACTTGTTAAAGTTTCTGTGCATAAATAATCTGTCAGTTTCTCAGGGACGTCATGGTAGAGAAATTTTTTGTATTGTATACATATAAGTAGGGTGGTGTGGCTACACTGAAGTGGGAAAGTTTGTTTTTTATGCCCATGACTAGTAATTTCCTAATTGCCTGCTTCATTCTGAAATTGCGTTCCATTTCATGCTTTAGAGCCAGTGATACCAAGGGCACAGTGGGTGGTTGGGGAATGATGATTTCCTGAAATGAACATAGGAGAAGTGAATATAACAAATCTTGGGGAAATCATAGGCCAGGGAATTAGCGTCTCCTGGAGTAAAGTGATAAACAATGGATGATTTATATACAATTGCAAAGATCAGATGAAACCAAATTAAGAGCAGTGCTATTGCCCAACTTACCCCACATTCACAAGGACTCAGCCAGACACCTCAGTTTAAAGCAGAGGGTATTATTTTGAAACATGGGCTCTGAAGAGCCCCCAGAAAATCCGTGTTTGGAAAAAGAGCAAAAAGATGGGAATAGATATGCCAAAAATATAATGGAAAAAATCAGATGATCAATTAATCATTCATTTATTTGTTTGGATATTGCATGAATAGTGACTTGATATCTGAAGCTTTATTATACACTAGTCCAGAACATTCACTCAGTTACTCGACAAATGCATATTGAGTTGTTACTATGTGATGCGGTTGCAGAGTTTGGGTTGTAAACCTCTAGATGGCAGAGTCTAAGAACACCCTCATAAAGCAATGCCTATCACATCAGCACATGTAGTTGTGTGTTATAAGATGATGATAATCATGATTATTCTGATGACAGAAGATGTTTAGAAAACCTCTTAAAATACAATGTTGAAAAATGACACAAGAAAAAAGTGAAAAATGAAGCAGCACATTTAGTTTTATATTATTTTGTAGAAAAGGGTATGATTACCACTGGGGCAAGATCATGAAGTGTATAAATACTTTGCATCATCTTGAACAATTTATTGGTATAATTTCAAATGCTGCATAATAATTCCTTTTATGACTATACCGTAATTTACTTAGTCATTTCCTTAGTGATCGCGATACAACATATATCTTGTTATATAAATCTTTACCAGTGTAAGCTTTAACTTGCCATAGATTCTCAGAAGTAAAATTTTTGACACAAAGGGCATGGTTAATTTTATGGCTCTTTGGGTAGGTAGAACATCAGGCTGATTTCTAGAAATTTGCACCACTTGAAACTCAAACCAGCAGGGTAAGGTGAAGACCAACCCAGAGTTAAATGAGTAAGAAGGGAAAAGAAAAGTTACACCCAGTGTATACCTACCGCTCCGGGCACAATGCTTTCACACATACTGCATTATTTAAATATCACAGCTACTCTGTGGAAAGTTTTGTGGTTGAAGTTAAGGCTTGAAAAAGAACTTGAATGATGCAGAGCTTAGGAAAAGGAGAAAAATGAGGAAGTGCCTCCAGATGGCAGAAGCTCCTGGAACGTGAAGTTATGAACAAATACAGTTCTGTGGTCTTTGTGATGACCTTGAAATAGCATCCCGACTCCTACCATGTGTTCTGAACCAATTGAAAAATAAGAAGGTAATAAGGCAGCAGGGTAAAAATGTGCTCCTTCTGTGGTCAAGGGTTTTCTAAAATTAAAATCTCCAAATTGATCAGCAAAAGTAAGCCTCTCCATTCTACCCGACCCCACTCCACTACCACTCCACTGGGACAGGATCCTTTAATGTTTAAGGCATGGAATAAAAAGAAACGTGTGTGTTTCCTACAGGTCAGCTCATTCACAAGGGAGGAGAAAGGAGCCAGACTGTGGGTGCCTCATTGCTCATTCCAACCTCAGCAACGGGCAAATTATTCCTCACTGGGGAAAAAGGATGAGCGAGAGCTTGAGGAAAAGGCAAGATTCCTCTAGCTAGAAGAATTCCCTCCACACTGAAGACCCAATCAGCTGTGGAGAATAAGTAGTTGACCTCTGACCACAGGGCAATTTGAACAATAGTGCAGACTGGCCTGGTTAAGGTTTATGTTGGAACTACTAGAAGGCTGAATGTGGACCATCTGAAGTACTATGCTGAGGTATCAGCTTTTGCCTTCAGAGATCTCTGGTAATTTCTGTCTCTTTCATACTGTAATTGTCTCTTTTGATGGCTCAGCTTCTTGGATTCTATGTCAATGGTGAAGATGTAAGGTCTTAGGTAATGATTCTGGTTTATTTTGGACTGGGTCTTCCTCTTGGTGGCATTCTATCTCCTACTATGTTCTTCCTCTGTGGGCCAAAGCCAACAAAACAAAAATTGGCAATGAAATAATCCCATTATGGACATCATTCAAAAATATGGCTCAGAATTATGAATAGTTAGTGGCCATAGACAATGTAATAAAATTACCGATTTAATCTTTAGTGCAAGGTGGCAGCCTCTCATGCCAGATCATTACTATTTTGCTCATCACCAACCGTCTTCCCTGAGAAAAGATAATTCATGGACAATTCAGTGTGCCCGTCACCTACAGTTCATAGATCAGAAGCACAGATGATGCCTTCACAGAGTCCCCAACAGAGTCAAATGCAGGTTCTGTTTCAATCGATGACTAATTGCGGTAAAATGTCAAATCATAGTCTTTACAACCACAGAGGATTATCTGGGCTTTGTTGCAATGCAACAGTCCCCCAGGCTTTTGGCGGTCCTGAAAACAATCAGGACAACGCATTCGTTAGGGGTCCCAGAACAGTCCAAATCAGGCAGCAGAGTATTTTTTCCCCCCAAATTAAAAATATTGTTGTTGAGTGTATTTGAGCATAGTATTTTCCCAGAAGATTAAACAAAATGTTGTTCTCAATACTTAATATCAAGGAAGTCACGGCATTCTTGCATGGAGTTGTTCTTCAGGGTGCCTGTTACCCTGGGTGGGGGGTGCAAATGCAGATGCAGATGGCCCTGCGGAGCCCGCGGGAGTTACCCTGGGCAAGGCCGGCTGGGAAGAGGACAAGGCTGCGCATGCGTATCTCTTTCGCTCTGTTCAAATGGTGTTCCCCATGTCCTCCTTCAGTAGATGATAGGTTTGTCCGAATTTGTCAGGTTCCTAGTGTCATTTACATTCTCCCTGCGGTCTTAGCCCTCATTCTGCTGCTTTCCCAGCACTTTCCAAAGCCCACGCTTGGGCTTCAGCCTATCTTCCTAGAGATCCCTGAGCCAACAACTACCCTCCATCACAGAACAGAAAATAGTTTGTGGTTTGCAAATAAATTCATAATTTGCTATAGAATGTAACATTTTCCTCCTCTTCCTCTTCCTCCTTCTGATGACAGAAACAATAAAACCACATTCCTTTTAATCTGAGTACATTGTTGGAGAGAATTTCACAGATCACCCAGGAAAGTGGCAGAGTTGGGTGCACCATTGTAATATGAGAATTTAAAATGTAAATTTATGCTAACAAAAGTTCTTAAAATGTATATATTTTTTATATTTGTGCGATGTGTACAGAGTTGCAGAAACTATGGCTGCATGATAAAGAAACCCAATCTATACACTTAACCTGGTCTAGGACAGCCAGAAGTCCAAAATGTTTTTAGTTAGGTTTCACATAATGTCAGGGAGACAAGACCAATCCCTGATCTTCACACCCCATCACACAAGAGAATCTGAAGGCCATTGAGCACCGAATTTGTACTGCAATTATAGGAACACCTGTGCTACCTAGCTGTGCACTGAGCCCCATGAAATGCAATGTTCCAGAGCTGTCAAAATGTCTCATTTCTTGCCTTTAATTCAGGGCCATAATTGTAGTCGATCTGGTTATTATGTTATACTATGCTTCATTTATAAGCATAGAGCAGAAGGGCTCATCATTTTAGATTAAATCCAGAGGGCTCTTGTAAACATTCACCCAGGTCTGTGTACCTTTCTTTAAATAAGACTTATGGTATACTTGCAAAAGAAAAAATGGGGTTTTCTGTAAGGTAAAAAATAATCCTTAAGTCATGAGGATGCTTGAGCAGAACATGTTAATCAAGACTCAAATATGTATTTTCTGATATGTTCAGCTGTAAGGTCTGAGTTATGCAGTTTAAGCTCTGTCCGAATATAAGCAGTACTGAAAGCGGACTTCATTCACTGGCTGGGATGGGGTAGTTGCAACATCTGAACCAATTTACAAGTGACCTTTGGAAAAAAAAGAAAACCTCAAATAAGATCAAATATCTGGAAAGGATATTGTCTGATGGGTGAGATTATTTATTTGACTGATTTAAGAAGGTATAAAGATTTTAGATTATGTATTTAATAAATTAATTTTACTGAAGTGAATATAACCCTTAAGAATCTAACGCTCTGCTGGAAACTCCCTGAGATGAGACAGTATGTGTCATTTCCACATTTAATAGTTCTCAAGAAGAT
>NW_022589775.1:1128113-1132301 GCF_004348235.1 Phoca vitulina | reverse complement strand
GAATGTTAGTCTATAAATTTAATAAATTACTTTGCAAAATCGCCATTGTATTAAAAAAGAGTTAGACTCTGTTGCTTTGCCTTATTAGATCCTGTGTTATTTCTATTCTTAGGTATAGTTCCAAACCCTTATAAATGAGTGGGTTAACACAAAGGCATCAGTACCCAGTACTTTATTTTTTTAAAGATTTTATTTATTTATTTATTTGATGGCGGTGGGGAGAGAGAGAGCGCACAAGCAGGGGGAGTGGCAGGCAGAGGGACAAGGAGAAGCAGGCTCCCCGGGGAGCAAAGAGCCCGCCCGATGCGGGACTCAATCCTAGGACCCTGGGACCATGACCCGAGCTGAAGGCAGACGCTTAACCACTAAGCCACCCAGGTGCCCCATGCCTTGTACTTTAAATAATGGGCTTTTCTATTGCTCTACCACCAGAGAGAGTTGACACTTCATTAGGAATTGAACTTAACTTAAGGCATCAATTTTCTCCAGGTTTTTTTTTAAGCTTGAAGCTATTGGTGCAGTTACGGTGCTAGGTCAGATTTTCTTTGTAACTCAGAGGCAACGAATTGACTCATATAGAGATGGACTCTGTGATATTAGCCTTATTTACGCCATTTATTGATCAACAAATTCGACTCTCTAAATGAGTAAAAAGAAAAATTGAGTAAACGGAAATCATTTTTGCGAACACTGTGTTTACCTTAGACTTCCCAATGCTGTGGCAATTTTCAGCTGCATGCTTGGTTCAAAGATCAATTTTGAAAGTAGCACCTGTAACATGACCATGTTATTATGTTCATGTGGGAGTAAAGGCTCGTTATGCTGTAATGAAAGAGGTACCCCAAATATCTTCTAATTAAAGGACACCCATTGGCCAGAAATAAAAGTCAATCCATGGAATGGAGAAATGATGACAATGTGTATACATCAATTTTATGTAATTAAATAAAATTTTTGTAAAATACTTCTAAATTCAAATGAAAAAATCCTTGCTGTGTCTATGGAATTAATATGTTATGTTGGATCAACCCTTCCCATTAAGCTTGCCATCTTCTTTCTCCTCATTAGGCAAATGTTGTCATTCCTGCCATTTCTAATTTTCAAGTGTATAGTAAGAACGAAGATAATTCTAGAATCATTCCTGAAACTATTTGTCCTGTGAAAACAAAGAACTATCAGATTTGTGAAGGGGCCATTTGAGTCAAAGGCAAATGAGACTAAGCCACGGTCATTTAAACCTTCAGGGGGTCCCCACTACCCTCTGGATAAGCTTCATGCATCATGGTAGTCAACTCCCTCCCATCTCCCCAGCTTGTGCCTCTCTCTTCTGCTTCCTGTTTTACCAACCACCTTTCCTTGGGCTTCAGCCAGACTGACCTATTTCCCAATTACCCAAATGCCTTACACTCTTTTTTTCCGCTAGGCATTTGTACGTGTTTGCCTTGCCTAGAGCACTTCTGTTCTATTTTTGCCTGGTTAATACCTCATCCTTGAGGTCTCAGGCTAGAAGACACTTGTTCCAAGAGTAACCTCTCATCCCCAAAGTCGTGATTGGTGCTCCTACGATGGACGCTCCAGGTGCACAATTCTCCCACTACCGAAGCACTAACTGCTCAATGGAATATTGATATTGTCTTTACTCCTCTGACTTTCTCACTTGATTTCATGATTTGTGAGAGCAAGAACTATGTTTTCCCCAATTCTACTGTATCCCCAGTAACAAACACGCTCAGTGCCTGGCAATTAGAAGGCTCTCAGTAAATGCTTGTTAGATGAATGAATGATTGAAATGCATCGAACCCGTAGAAAACTATGTTTTCTTCTGAAAAAGTTTCCACTACAGTTACAAGTGTAACTAGTTTAGCTTGTTAAGATACTTAATAATTGCTATAATTATGCTTATTTTTGAAGGGTTAAGAGTGAAGTTACTTATCTCTTTTGTAGACCTTAGGTTTTTTGGTGGGGGGAGGAGCAGAGGAAGAGAGAATCTTAAGCAGGGTCCACATCCAGCGCAGGGCTTGATCCCTAAACCCTGAGGTCATGACCTGAGCCAAAATCAAGAGTCAGTTGCTCAACTGACTGAGCCACCCAGGCAACCTGACATTGGTCTTCTTTTAATGGATCACTAATGCTGTTTTTTGCAGTTAGAAAGAAAAAAAACAAAACAAAACAACAACCCAGTCCCACTCTGCCATTTGCTTATGATTAGTACTCATATTAAATGAGTAAAATGTGGTCACACTTCGCCTAATTTGCTCGCTTTTGTAGTTTGACAACAAAAGTCTATTTATCTAAATATACCTGGGAGAGGCTCATTACCCAAAGTAGTCCCTCCCATGGATGATCCTCCGGCTTTAGCTCCCTAGGCACCGTGATGTAGTAAAGTCTTATTACAGTTAATTTTGGAGCTTACAACAGATGAATAAATTATATTTTTAAAACAAGACTTTTATTACAATTTTCATTGTATGAATTTCTTTTGTAATAGAGGGAATGGACATTTTTATGTAGATTTTTAAAAGAAGGAGCTGAGAAACCTACGACCATTCCATGGCACAGTAGAAAAGGGTGTTAAAGGCCACTGGGATTCCCATATCATAATTTTGCATTAACGGAGTTCTTTTGACACAATATTCTTTATATTAATTTACTACTTCTAACATAAAAATACTTGTTTCCCAAATACTTTGATTTTATGGAAAAGAACATTAGATTGAAGATTCTTAATCCTTACCTGCCCTTGTCTTTTGGGCAAAACAGGAATAAAATGTATAAAAATAATTCACCTGGTTAAAAAAGAAATTATTTTGAATTTCTTTTCCTTTGCCGCTGGAAACCTGTACCCTGGACACAGCATTTGTTTAGCACCCCAGGGTCCTCTGTCCATTCCCACCTGTTCCATATTGCATGACATTAGTGTCCTCAGCGTACACTGTGCTCACCTCACCTCTCCCAGGATCTCTGTCCATTGTTCTCTCCTCCGCTATATGGTATGATGTACTTAGATTATACTGGGATTACCTTGCCCCCTAAGTGTACTGTGTTTCAGTGAATGCCGAGCACATAGCCGGGGCATTTTGGTGCACATGGAAAGGTTAACCTGAATTCCCTGCAAGTTTACTTAAACACCTGTCATCTTTATCTTGCATGTCGATACATTATGGTAGAGCATCATTAATGGGAACAAGTAGTGTAAGTTAAGTGAACTTTTTTATAGCCACTGTTTTTCACAGCATATCACAAAACTATGTTTTTAAATTACTATAACTGAGATTTTAATTTTGTTGACCTTAATTTTGTATTCTCCTATTAAAGCATAGACTCATTGCTCTTATTGAAAAGAATTATCTTATTTTATTTTATTTCATTTTTAAAAAAGATTTTATTTATTCATTTGAGAGAGAGAGAGAGAGAAACAGAGAGAGCACAAGCGGGGGAGAGGCAGAAGGAGAGGGAGAAGCAGACTCTCCGCTGAGTTGGGAGTCTGGCAGGGGGATCCATCCCAGGACCTGGAGATCATGACCTGAGCCGAAGGCAGACGCTTAACCATCTGAGCCACCCAGGCGCCCCAGAATTATCCCATTTTAGTGATCAAGAGATATTGCCAATAAACAAGTAACTGAAATTTTATTTCTGAATGAAGGCAAGGACTATAGAATAAAAATTGGGAGTGTTCTTGACTGAAATGAAACTTCTTATTGGCAAGCACAAGTGTTTAAAATGGTCTGAACTGGGTGTTTAACGTTTAGTCACTATGACTAGATAACTGGTATTTTGATATTACATATATATTTTAAAGGACCCAGGATGCCAGTTTTTTACATTGATGTATTGAAATAAGTAGCATTTCTTGAGCTATGCTTCAGGGAACACTAGTGTCCTGAGAGCTGTTAATAGGTGTTTTGGGAAAAAAGATTCTTTTGGCCAAATTAGATTGTTAAATGTTGCAAGCTAAATCACCATGCTAACTATTCACAATATGCACTGGCACTTTAAAGGCTGGCTCTAAGAGCTCCCAAAGTAAAAAAAAAAAAGAAAAAGAAAAAATAAACTCAAAACCCCAAAAAACCTGTTTAGCCATGTTTGACCTAGTATTTCCTAAACTTCTTCTAAAATTTTTAGACTTAATGGTCAAATATTATATAAAGTCAGAAAATCAAACAATTGTATGGCTTAATGAATTCAGCC